>NC_045441.1:104487184-104721379 GCF_002776525.5 Piliocolobus tephrosceles
TTTTCTTTTTTTTTTTGAGACGGAGTCTTGCTCTGTCGCCCGAGCTGGAGTGCAGTGGCCAGATCTCAGCTCACTGCAAGCTCCGCCTCCCGGGTTTACGCCATTCTCCTGCCTCAGCCTCCCGAGTAGCTGGGACTACAGGCGCCCGCCACCTCGCCCGGCTAGTTTTTTGTATTTTTAGTAGAGACGGGGTTTCACCGTGTTAGCCAGGATGGTCTCGATCTCCTGACCTCGTGATCCGCCCGTCTCGGCCTCCCAAAGTGCTGGGATTACAGGCTTGAGCCACCGCGCCCGGCCCTGAAATTCATTTTCTTAAAACGTGAGCCAACTGTACTCTTTGCTCCCCCCTTTTGTTGAGACAGGGTCTCCATCTGCCAGCCAGGTGGGAGTGCAGTGGTGTGATCATGGCTCACTATATTCTCAACGCCCTGGGCTCAAATGATCCTCCCACCTCAGCCTGCTGAGTAGCTGGCACCACAGGTATACACCACCACACCTGACTATTTTTTGTTTATTTTTTTGTAGAGATGCTGGTAATATCTTAATTTCAGTCCATTGAGAATAATTTTGGACCAGTAGGATAAGAAGTTTGTTATTTATTTATTTTATTTATTTTTGAGATGGAATTTTGCTCTTGTTGCCCAGGCTGAAGTGCAATGGCACTATCTTGGCTCACTGCAACCTCTGCCTCCTGGGTTCAATCGATTCTCCTGCCTCAGCCTCCTGAGCAGCTGGGATTACAGGCACTTGCCACCAGGCCCGGCTAATTTTGTATTTTTAGTAGAGATGGGGTTTCTCCATGTTGGTCAGGCTGGTCGTGAACTCCCAACCTCAGATGATTCTCCTGCCTCGGCCTCCCAAAGTGCTCGGATTATAGGCGTGACCCATTGCGCCTGGCCAAGTTTGTGTTGTTTTAAGCCACTAAGTTTGCGATTATTGTCACAGCGGCAATGGGAAATGACTACACCATAACTATATCTAAAATGAGTCTTATTTCCATATTTTGGTGATGCTATTGTTTTGTGTTTATAATAATTTTTTTTTTTTTTTACCCATTCCTTGTTATTTGGATACAGCTATCTCTTGGGAAACAAGATAAAACCTAGGGCATTCAATCCCAAGTTCCCCATCCCCCCAAAGAACCCTTAGCTGTTGAAAAAATTGTGTATGTGTGTGTTAATTTTTTAAATGGAAGGTCAGAAATGTTAGGCTTAACCCTTCTACCTTTTATTTTGAGTGGACTACTGGGCACTCTTTTATTATAGTTCTTTAGTTATACAGTTTTATATTGTCCCTCTTCTTTCCCCTCCAGTCAGACAGAATCAGCCTATTTTTGTGAGATGTACCCAGGCCCTTGTCAGGATCACACTCTCCAGTTAACCACAACCCAAGATATCACGTCCTGTTCTCTGACACTGTCTGTGGAGCCTGCTGTTTGCATTTCACATCTTCTTTTCCTTCCCACATCTCCTCTTTCAACTAGACAACATAAATATGCCCATCAGTCCCCTAAGTCCACAGTTTCTGATTTAGAATGCCAAAGTCACTAGAAACACTTTCCACGTTTCCCTAGCAGTATTGTGTAGTCCCGTGTGATTTAAATAGAAGATACTCTGAGCCCTGGAAGGCTCTCAGGGACACTGTCTAGTTTTCCCCATAAAGATGGGCTCCTTCTTGATGTGTTCTGCCTGGCCCATCTATACATCACAGTCTCTTCAATGAGTCAGGAAACACCAAGCCAAGCCACGTCCTGTTGCAGCAGGGACAGAAGCCTTTTCTCTGTTCAACATCTGCGTGAGATAAGGATTCTGTTGATCGTGAGCCACTTTTGCTTCTCCATAATCATCCTCCATGGCGAGCTTCCCACGCATGAGCAGACAGGGTTTCCTCTTCTTCTCTTCCTCTTCCACGCCACCATATCCACAATTACCAGCTTCCCTGCACTGGCCCTAAGCCTCTCTTCCAGGGCACTGACACAGACCCTGCAGGGTCAACATTTCTTGGGTCTCATGAGTCCTTCCATCCCTTACCATAGTACATGTTCTCATCAATTCCCACGGGACCCAACATTCTTTATCCTGCACCGCAGCAGCTTCTTCTCTGTGTATCTTTCTAGTCCTGATTTCTCTATTGCGTACAGAGCATCAGGAACCAACAAGGAACTGGGTCCAAAGACAGATTACATTGCTCAGAGGCAATGAACACAAACCCCCATAATATTTTCCTTACATTTGAAAATAATTTTGATGACTGTCTTGCTCTCTTAGTGTAAGACGTTAACTGAACAAAGAATTATCTGGTCATTGTGGGAGAAATATGGCAGAAATCAGCAATTCCTCTGAGACCGGAGTGAACTTTTCTTAGTGTGGTGAAAGCAGGGTTGGTGCCTGAGTTACAGTAGGGTGCTCCATCGGGACCTACATCCCCTGTACAGTCCCTGTTTCCAATCCCGGAGAGATTCCCGAGTCACTGTACAGAACCCTTAGGGCTCTGAGCAGCAGAGTCGGAAAACCACTACAAGAAGTATCTTTTCTTGTTTTCATTGGGAGAAATCGGAAGGTTGAACTTTCTTTTACATTGTTTGAAGTGCTATTTCAGAAAAAATAATTAGAAACATCTCAAAAGTCCTTCAACAGGAGAAAAAATAAATTAACTGTGATATGTTCATACAGTGGAATATCGTACAACAGTAAAAAAATAACAAAGTAGAGCTATATCTAGTGGCATGGACAAATATAAAAGTATAATATTAGGCTGGGTGCGGTGGCTCACGCCTGTAATCCCAGCACTTTCGGAGGCCGAGGTGAGTGGATCAGCTGAGGTCAAGAGTTCAAGACCAGCCTGGCCAACATGGTGAAACCCCATCTCTACTAAAATACAAAATTAGCCAGGCATGATGGTGGGTGCCTGTAATCCCAGCTACTTAGGAGGCTGAGACGGCAGAATCATCTGAACCTGGGAGACGGTGGTTGCAGTGAGCTGAGATTGTGCCACTGCACTCCAGCCTGGGTGGTTGAGCAAGACTTTGTCTCAAACAAACAAACAATAAGTATAATATTAATCAAAAAAAGCACTCCAAAGAGTGACATACAATGCAGTGTTATCATTTAAAGATGAAATGATTTAAAAATTTGTAAAGAAGAAAAAATCATATATTTTTAAAGCTATGTAATAAAGGAATAGAAAATAGGAACCATAATCTCTGATAGTGGAAATTTCTATGAAGGAAGTGGGAGCCTAGACAGGAGGACCTTGAGTATATCTGTGATGAATTCTTAATAAAAAATCTAAAGCAAGGCCAGATGCGGTGGCTCACGCCTGTAATCCCAGCACTTTGGGAGGCCGAGGTGGGCAGATTACAAGGTAAGGAGTTCAAGACCAGCCTGACCAACATGGTGAAACTCCACCTCTACTAAGAATACAAAAATTAGTCGGGTGTGGTGGTGCACGCCTGTAATCCCAGCTACTCAGGAGGCTGAGGCAGGACAGTCACTTCAACGTGGGAGGCAGAGGTTGCAGTGAGCCGAGATTGCACCACTGCCCTCCAGCCTGGGCAACAGAACGAGAATCTGTCTCAAAAAAAAGTAATAATCTAAAGCAAATAAGTGGTAATGTTAAGATTTGTTAATGATTTGCCATTATTATGCTCTATTCTTAAATGTATATACAAAATATTTTACAAGAAAATATGTAAAAACTTGTTTACTATATATAAAACTATTTCAAAAAATTATACATACACACACATTCATATGGGAAAATCAGTCTTTTTTTCTTTTTTGAGACAGGGTCTTGCTCTGTTGCCCAGGGTGGAGTACAGTGGCGCCACCTCGGCTCACTGCAACCTCTGCCTCCCAGGTTCAAGCAATTCTTCTGCCTCAGCCTCACGAGTAGCTGGAATTACAGGCACCTCCCAACACACTTGGTTAATTTTTTTGTATCTTTGGTAGAGATGGGGTTTCACCATGTTGGCCAGGCTGGTCTTGAACTCCTGACCTCAAGTGATCTGCCCGCCTTGGCCTTCCAAAGTGCTGGGATTACAGGTGTGAGCCACCGTGCCTGTCAGGGAAAATAATTCTTAATGGAATTTATTTTATTGAGTTTTTTACTTGGGAGGCTGATGTAAATTTCTTAAAATAAACTTTAAAATGAGATTAGCAGTCACTCTGGTATTTCTTCGGGAAAAAAGAAAAAAAACAGAAGAAAACAAGAGGCCATGGAACTTACTAACAGTTATTATAACAAAATTAATTTAAGTAACTGACCACTTGCTCTCGGAATAAAGTAAAAAACAATAATGCAAAGTTTCATATAGTTTCAGAATGCAAACTGATGAAAACCTTTTAAAAACAAAAGAGACAAATAAGGATCCTATCAGGTACCTGTAAGCATCTCTGAAGGAAAGTGTTAAATCCCATCAAACATAAAAAACAATAATTTAATCATTAGTTTTCATTATTTCCAGAAATAAAGTTTTAATTGCCATACTTTTGTCTTTGACTACTAAATACATTTACCACCCAAATAAACAATGGTTTTGAGAAACTGCCTTTAAGTTTTTTGTTTTTAATTGCATCTGCTGACCAGTGGCTACAAGGCACAAAATGGCTTTTTAGAGGCAAAATTTCCTCCAAGAGACTCGGCACCCTACCTGGGTTGGTATAAAGTTGGCTTTCCACGGTTTTGCCAATGCACTGCAGTTTGATGGCCTGCAGGGAATCATCCACGTGCAGGATGGTCGGCAGACTGCCCAGAGTGTCCTGGACCAAGTTAGCCACTTCCCGGACATCAAAGAGCTTCAACAGTTCTGAGTACACGGCGGGGAAAGAGCTCAGAAACACAGCCTTAAAAAGAAGAAGAAATTTAAATGAACTCCCAGATATGTCATGAGAAATATGCTGCAAAGCGTCAGTGAGTTTAAGGACCATGGCAAGTATTTTTGAATGGTAGGAATACAAGTATGAAATGTTTCTGTTACCTAAAGCTAAAAGGTAAATTTTTTAAAAGTGCAGCAGAATAGGACAGTTTTTGAAATGTACAAAGGAGCAGCATAATAAAAACTGGGAAATTTTGGAAAATCACTGACATTAGCAAAAGGATTGACAAGAGCCTCACAGAATAACTGAAGTGCATCATGACTGAATAGAAAGAATGCTCAACCAAGATCTGGATTGTAGTCACTTATATTCATTCCTTTTGGAAGAAGCTTTCTGAAACGCTCACTTAAATCTCATTCATGTTTAAGAAACCAAACATGTTAATTCCTCCAAAGCACTCCATTTCTGATTTAAGAAAAAACACAGGACAGGGCATCAGAAGACCTCAGTTATATGTAGTATTAGTTTTGCTTTCAATCAACTCTGTGACTTTGGAAAGTTATTTGAGCACCCTTTAGTTTCATCATTTAGGCTTTAGTTTCATCTCCTGTAAAACAAAAAGATCATTACAAGATCTTCAAGATCTATTTTAAACCAAGAACTGTGTGTACAGACTAAGAACAATATTTTTGTGTAAATAAAAAACCCAATAATCATTTCTTATGGGGAAAAAAGATGCTCACATCAAATCTCAAAGGGCATACTTAAAAAATTCGGCTAGGATTATATCAGAACAAAGTCAGCCTTTTAAAATTCCATAAAAGGAGGGCAATGGAAGAAGAGTCGACTAGCTTCAACTGTATCTGCTCAGGGAAGGCACGTGTTTCTAATATGCTGAGATTCAAGTGCTAGTTGGCGTACCAATAAGATCTGGCTCCATCAGAAAGTAGGTCGCGTCTACATGTGCTGATGATTCAAACACAGACTCAAACTCAAATTTAAGAATTTTAGTATTTATTTATTTATACAGCAGCAGCAAAAATATCTAGCAGAGCCAGTATCTGTTTTTGATGCCAGAGCCATCAAAATACTTCAGATGCTATAAGTCAACAGTGATGGCTCTTGGCTTTTAAAAATTATAGATTTACTTGAATATATTTAAAGTTAATAACTTGGTATTCTCTGTTAGAGCCTGTATTTATATAACCTTCAGTCACCCTGCAGAGAGCTGAGTCATACCAATGAAGTTAAATAAAATGAGCCCAGCTGTCTGATTAGTGAAAAGTCAACTAAGTTGATTTTCCTCAGGTATCCCTTAATTTATCCATTATTTATTTATTTATACATCTTGACTTCAAAAAGATATCTGAATGTGCCTTCAGTGTAAGATACACATATAATAGGATGATTAAAAAGGATAAAGGAACAAGGATCTTGTGATGACAGCAGGAAGACAGCTGTGCCAGGGCAAGCTGATTGTTTTTACTGCAAGTAAAAATAAAAGTACAATTTAATTTTGACCTTCCTGGTAGCCAGGACACATAGGGAAAGATAACTATTGGGAATCGTCTAGCAGAGTTTGGGCTCTATTCCTTCTGATATTCTTCTTCTTTTAGGGATCTTGTGGTAGGGTGTGTGTGTCCATGAAATGGAAAGCTAAGAATCACTGTTGTACTAGCTGGGTTAGTCCTTAGTCCTTCCAGGACAGAGCTAACAAGAACAGTGTCATTAGCAAGTTGCATTTGGGACAGGAGGACTAAATGAACCTACCCAGTAGGACCAGGATGGATACATCTGTGGGGTAGCTTCCCATCAATCCAACCCAAAGGACTGTGGGGATGGCCTCTAGAAGACAGGGTTTGCCCTGAATTGTAGCCCACATGGAAAAATGCAAAATGGAGCAAGGAAACCAGGTTTCTGCCTCTAAGGCAGCCTAATAGTAAAGCTTGGACCAATTCAGAGCCGATTTTTATTTGACTGTAAATGTGGCAGGCAGGATTCTAAGACGACTCCCATGACCCTGTCCCCTGGTGGTGTTCCTGTGATTACAGGCAAAAGATGTCACATGGCAAAAGAGATTTTGCAGATGTAATCAAGATTACTCATCAGTTGACCTTCAAATAGGGAGATTTGTCCAAGTGGGTCTCACCCAATCACATGAGTCCTTAAAACAGTTTTCTCTGGCTGGTAGCAGGAGAAGTAGTCAGAGAGATTCAAAGCATGAGGAGAATCTGACATACTGTTGCTGGATTTGAGGATGGAGCAGCCATGTGCCAAGGACTGCAAGTGGCCTCTGGCAGCTGACAGCACCTTCCCCCACTGGCTGACTGCCATCAAGGAAACGGGGACGTTAGTCTTCTGAAAACAAAGAAACATTTCTGCCAACAGCATAAAAGATCATGAAAGTAAATTCATTTCCAGGCCTCCAGATAACACATGAAAGCCAACACTTTGATTTTGGCTTTAGGAGATCCTAAGGAAAGGACCCAACCAAGCCTGCCTGGAATTCTGACCTATAGAACTGTGGGCTAATCAATGAGTGCTGTTTAAAGCCATTAAGCTTATGTTATAAGCATTTGTTATACAGAAAACTAACACATCGAATCCACTGAATTAGTGGCACTGCCTCTGCAGAGAGTGCATGGGATCAAAAGGGAACCTGGTATGGGCAGAGGTGTGTGGCATTTCTTGTCTTCCCCAAATACAAAGAGGCAAAGTTCTCATTGCTTAATAAAGAAAACTAACCATTTTATCATTTTATATGGATTTTTTCTTAGCATCAAACTAAACATAAATTATCACATCAAAATACACAGGTTAAGTGATACTGCACAAAATAACAGGGAATGACTTCAGCAGAGTTTACAAAGATGTTCCGAAACTTTATGGACACATTTACATATTATCTCTTGATTAAAAGCTGAGAGCAAAAAATATCAAATATGATTCTTTGAAGGTGCTAAATTTGTTTCTAAAATTTGCTGTGGGATACAGCTCAGAGAATCAAGAGCAGTGGGAGTCAGCGTGTTGAAGAGGTGACAGCGAGCTGCTCCATTCTGCTGTACCCCGGTGGCCCAAGCCACCTTAGGGGGACCTCCAGGATCCAGTGGCACAATTAAGGTAAAAAAAAAAAAGTCTCCTGAATCTCTAAGAAGAAACCATGCCTTACAGTTACTCTTAAGAGTAAGAAAATATTTTTCAGGTGTGAATTAGGCAAGTTTCATCTCTGTAACCGATAAACGGTAAAAAAAAAAAAAAAAAATTTCAGGGTGAAAACTCAAATTCTGAATTACTTTTGTAGAGATAGTAAACTTCTAAGAACTCTGATCTAAAGGAATGCACGGTTAGCCTGTTGGATTATCCTGCTTAAATATCAAGTGCTGTCATCAGGGTTTAGCTAGTAGTGGGCAACTTGACACTGAGGTCTCTGGCAAGTTCCCATAGTGCAGTGATTGTACTCTTGACTGCAAAGGCCAAAACAACACTTAAAAGAGCCTGAGTTGTATCCTTGCCCAGATGGAAGAAGAGTCCACCTCTATAAAGAAGAGAGGAACAAGAATAGACCTCTAAACATTCAGAAAAAATACAGCACATTATCGGAGGGCTGGTACACTCCTGGTGTTTTGCTTTCTGAACATCACATAGCACCAAATCATAACAACACTGTTAAGGATCTAATTTTGTCTCCCAATCTCCCCTTTTATGTCCCAGTTCTCAATGATTACAAGTTTCTCTAACCTCTAGGGCATGGTAAGAGGCTGCTTCTCCTTCTGATAGGTTTTTAACCAAGTCATCAGAATTAAAAGTATACAAGAAGAATCGAGAAAGTATAGGGAAAATATTCAGAATTACCTCATGGAACATACTCAAGGCCATGCTATTTGGGAAGTAGATGGATCCCGTTCTTAAAAAAAACATGTGGGGCCATTTCTGGTAATAGAGTTTGGCAGCAGCAGCTCTGCACTGGTCTTAAAAGATCACTCCCAGGATGATTAGGGTCAAGTTCAATAAAACAAAACAACATGCAGCTTAGCTGAGTCCAATATAATGATTCTCAAGTTGACAGATTGAAATGCAGTGAGAGGCTTGGGGAAAAGAACTGCAAGAGATTGGCTCTAGTGAAATTCCTTCCCCAGGGCTGGTGGTGACAGCATGTCCAATCATCAGTATGTGTTCTGGTAACTGGAAATGAAGCTGATGCAAACCAATAGCCTCTCCATGCAGAGAGAGAAGGGAAAGGCAACCCACTTCTGCTCAGCTGGTACACAGAAGGTAGGGGAATTTTAAAAGTCTACTCATAAAGTTGGTTAAGCTACAAATATAAACTGGAGCTACTGACTTCTGGTGGAGAAAACATTTGATTACACTGTTGTGTAAAAATAAATAAACTGCACTTATCGCTTTCTTCTATTCAGCATAGATGAAAAGAAATTACCTGTGACTGAGATAATGCTCCAGACCCTTTGCTCTCTTGTGAAAGAAAGAAACGGACCGACATGAGAAGCTCCTGAATGCAGCAGCGGAATTCCTCTTCGTTTTGCCCACCAGTGGCAAGGGAAAACAGCCTTCGAGATTGAACTATATACTTAAAAATGTATTCTTGTGCCTTAAAAATACAATTTTTAAAAGTTAGCTTCAAAGGAGACAAAGAGTATTTATTTAACAATGACATGGCATAAAAACTATGGTATGGCATTAAACTTTCAAATTATTCATGTAAACACGAAGGCCTTGTGAGGCTTTTTTGAATAGTATTTACTTTTACAGGGAACAGCCACTTTTTTTTTTTTGCTTAGTGAGAGAAATGTATAGAAAATTTAAAAACACTTTAGCCGGGTGTGGTGGCTCATGCCTGTAATCCCAGCACTTTGGGAGCCTGAGGCGGGTGGATCACCTGAGGTCAGGAGTTCGAGACCAGCCTGACCAACATGGAGAAACTCCGTCTCTACCAAAAATACAAAACTGGCCGGGCATGGTGGGGCATGCCTGTAATCCCAGCTACTTGGGAGGCTGAGGCAGGAGAGTTGCTTGAACGTGGGAGGCAGAGGTTGCAGTGAGCTGAGAATGCGCCATTGCACTCCAGCCTGGGCAACAAGAGCAAAACTCCATCTAAAAAAATAAAAACAAATAACAAACACTTTATCATTCTGGAGTATGATGAACACTAAGTGTTTTTGAGCCTCAGATGTTTTTTAAATTTAGTCAACAAAAAGATAACTGTTTTTGAAAAAATAATTTTGTTTGGACAAGTAGTACTCTTGCCACTTAGCATTTTACCTTCAATCAGCCCAAAATTACAAATGTATAATTCACAAAATGCTTGTTTTATAAAATGTATACATTGTCTACTTAAATCTACTGACACCAAATAGGATGGTCCTCAACAACAGGAATCAGGAGACTACCAGGGCTGTTACTGGACAGTTCCTTTAAGAATTTGCACTCTTTTTCAACATGTTTGCAAGTAAGGGATTAGTATCTCCACAGACAAGGGAGCATATAGCACCCAGAGACCACAAGACCCAGTAAAGTCTCAGGTTTTCTCATTATAATCCCTGCTAAGCCACCCTATTTGCTCTTAAAATTTAACATAAATGGTTCTCCGATGGTCTCTGTCAGGTTGGTGGAAGCAAGAGCCAGGAACTTCTTTTTTTTTTTGAGATGGAGTCTCGCTCAGTCGCCCAGGCTGGAGTGCAATGGCGCGATCTCAGCTCACTGCAAGCTCCGCCTGCCGGGTTCAAGCCATTCTCCTGCCTCAGCCTCCCGAGTAGCTGGGACAACAGGTGCCCGCCACCTCGCCTGGCTAGTCTTTTGTATTTTTTAGTAGAGATGAGGTTTCACCGTGTTAGCCAGGATGGTCTCGATGTCCTGACCTCGTGATCCGCCCGTCTAGGCCTCCCAAAGTGCTGGATTACAAGCTTGAGCCACCGCACCCGGCAAGAGCCAGGAACTTCTAAGCTTAACTGCCCCTATATAGTCTTCTCTCATAAACCCTCCCTCTCCTGCTCATCTTAGACTTCACTTCAAGTGCTCTACAGCCCAGAGGAACAAAGATTCAACCCCAAACAGTTTCCAGTAGACTAGCCTGGCAAAGCCCCCTTCAAATTTCATCAGCTCTCAAGCAGCCACAAACTGATTAAGATCCTTGAATTGGAACGTCAGTAACATATCATCACCCATTACTGTCTGTGTAGAGGAACCAATTAGTTTAAGCATCCGCATGCAACAGCTTTGTTAGACTCTGCTATCTGTTATCAACAGCATGTTATCACCTTCAGCACCTCCTGGATATGCTCTTGCCGCTCTGCTTCTGTGATCCGGTCCACATACCATTTGAGCACTTTGATGAGATCTCTAAAATACAGGGGAAAATGTGCAGAATGTAGAATTGGTCTAATTCTCAATTAAATGCCAACAAATCCAATGCTTACCTGTATCACGAGGAGGCTTCTTTTCCCAACAGTTCTCGCATTTTCCTGTCAATCTGCTGTACAATAATTTTACTAAATCTGCAGATCAACACTGCCACCCCTTTTCAAAGTTTAAGAGAGAAACAGCACTCAATCTGGACATATTCCATAGTCCTGCGTTTCTGGTAATGCCTCCAAATGGGTGAACATGAATATTGGAGAAAAGGACTCTGGCCAACCAAGTGCCTGGCAGTATGACTGCCATGGTCAATACCATAAAACTGCTCACTGGGATTTCTTTTCCAGTGACCATGTAAACAGCTGGATGCAATATCATTAGGCTGCAGGCAAAACGGGGTGGAGAAGACGGATGGAGACAATGCTTCCCCACTGCTATGCACACCTCATGGATTTATCAAGCCAATTTTCTGACCCGTGAGAAGAACATGGCTTATGTCAATATGTG
The DNA here is from genome assembly GCF_002776525.5 of Piliocolobus tephrosceles. Taxonomy (NCBI): domain Eukaryota; kingdom Metazoa; phylum Chordata; class Mammalia; order Primates; family Cercopithecidae; genus Piliocolobus; species Piliocolobus tephrosceles. The sequence goes on from NC_045441.1 coordinate 104,498,878, forward strand.
CCTTAGGAGAATTTCTAGAAAGGCCAAGGTATTTTTTCTTCCCCCGTTTTGAAAAATGTAAAAACAACAGCGAACAACTCTCAAGATTACAGTCTTACCACCTTGAACTTTGGTCAGTTCTTGGTTTCTTTTTTCTTCTTTTTCTTTTCTTTTTTTTTTTTTTTTTGAGACAAGAGTCTTGCTCTGTCACCCAGGCCGGTGTGCAGTGGCTTGGCCCACTGCAACCTCTGCCTCCCTCTTGGGTTCAAGCAATTCTTCTGCCTTAGCCTCCCAAGCAGCTAGGATTCAAGTATGCACCACCATGCCCAGCTAATTTTTGTATTTTTAGTAGAGGCCAGGTTTCACCATGTTGGCCAGGCTGGTCTTAAACCCCTGACCTCAAATGATCTGCCCACCTTGGCCTCCCAAAGTGCTGGGATTACAGGCAAGAACCACTGCACCCAGCCAGTTCTTGGTTTCTAGGAAACAGTTTACCCAGCAATGCTTCTCTGGGCCAGGGGAGAATACTTGGATGTGCAGCAGGTGGATGTTGGTGGAGTGCTATTTTTTAAGATAATATGCCAGTGAGTTTCTGATCACCCCCAGCCTGAAAGGATTCCACAAGTCTTTTTTTTTTTTTGAGACGGAGTCTCGCTCTGTCGCCCGGGCTGGAGTGCAGTGGCCGGATCTCAGCTCACTGCAAGCTCCGCCTGCCGGGTTTATGCCATTCTCCTGCCTCAGCCTCCCAAGTAGCTGGGACTACAGGCGCCCGCCACCTCGCCAGGCTAACTTTTTGTATTTTTTAGTAGAGACGGGGTTTCACCGTGTTAGCCAGGATGGTCTCGAACTCCTGACCTCGTGATCCGCCCGTCTCGGCCTCCCAAAGTGCTGGGATTACAGGCTTGAGCCACCGCGCCCGGCCAGGATTCCACAAGTCTTATTTGTCTTTTTAAGATCCTGCTTTTCTGGCCAATCGGAAGTGCGAGAAATTATACTCTTGTTTTCTAGCTTCCAAAGAGAATTTAACTTGGAAGTAGTGACCTCCTCACACTAGGGCCCAAATTGTTAGGCTGAGTGGGCCGATGTTTCAAAACTATTCCTGAGGTTGCATTTCGCTCTCAGCAAAAAATCACGCTGATGAATGGTCTAGTCTAACGAAAATACCTTCATTCATTTCGATGTTGGAGATGTCGATCTTAACATGTCATGGCTGGGAATATCCAAGTAAACAGGATCAAATGCTTATCTGATAACCTACTAACCTTTATATATTACATAGATGGGGGAAGGATATCAACCTGATTTCATGCTTTTTAAACTCATCTCAGGGAACAGTCAGGCATGTGCATGCCCATAGGTGCTTAAGGTATAAGGTAGAAATATGGGAGAACAGCAAGCACCATATTGGACTGGGAGACAGACAATGGGGTACACTCCTGGGCTACCTAAGCAGAGCCAGACTTGGGAAGGTGTTATTTGTCAAACTGAAAGAGAGAAGCTGTAGCCTCTGGCAATTATCAACTACCTTGTGAGGAGGCAGGCACTAGCTAAAGATGACATTATTCATAACTTTTCAGCATCACCTGAGCCGGTAGAAAAGGAGGAGCAGTTAAAATAGCAGCCCCTGTCAAAGAGTAGATCCCAATGACTAAATTGCCTGAGGCCAGGGACCAGGTCTTCACATCATCAGGATAAAGTACAGCGCCTAGCAAGCAGCTGGCACTCAGTAAATCCTAACAGATAAATGAATGAATGACTTTCAGCAGGTGTGAAGGCAAACGTTGTTTTCCATTCATATTTCTTTCTTATGAACATTTATAATCATCAGGGAGTACAGTGATGAAGTGGGACTCTTAACAGCCAAAGTGCCAGACATTTTAGACCAAAGAACATCCAGTGAAACAGAGACAAGAAGGAAAGACTTTATATTATAGGGCTCAGGAATAGAATTCAGGAGGTTTTTTCCCTTTTTAATCAAAGTAAGTTCTAGCCACTGAAAAAGGGTGTGTTAGCAGGGAAGAGACTATCTCAAGAGACACTTCAGTAGTGCTCCATTTCTTCCTACACTCCCTTTTAAATTTTCCTATATCGCCTCTTCTGCTGAGAAAAGCTCGAAAGGAACCACTTTCAAACTAATTACAAGATACAGGGCCTTACCTGTATGCAAGTGCCCCAGCAAAATGACTCTCAATATAAGTGTCCATTACAGGTTTAAAATGATGAAATTTGCTATCTTGCAGCAAATTTATTATGTGAACCTAAAAAAAGAAAATTGAGCTTTATAAAACCAAATGCAAATCAAGGTTTTCCTTTTTTTCTTTTGCTTCTTTTTAAAATGACCTCTTACATGATTAAGTGCATGTTTCTAAACCAGCCTCATGAAAGTCAAGATTGAGAGACAAAGCAGTTAAAATATAATTAAGGGAATTTGAACTTACCAAAGAATCAAACACTTTAGACCCATATTTTTGGGAATTTTCATCTAAAATTCCAAATAAGGTATCCAGTGTATCCTGCAGAAACTGTTAGATAAAGAAGTAGTAAATGAGTAAATAAGATACTATCTGTCTTTTTCCTCCAAATGTTCTTTATTCTATGAATCTCTGCAAGGAAAATAGTAATGAAATACTATATACCTTTACTATCTCTGAGCCATCGATTTCTTTTAATTTAGAGAGACAGCCAGTGATCTTGTCTGGGTGAGTTCTCCATTTCAAAAGATCAAGCATATCACCTTTCAAAACAGAAAAGGAGGATTAATTGCCTAAATAGGGAACAGGTCCTCACATGAAAGCGTTCTGCTGGTAAAAGTACAATTCTTAACACATGTGGCTCCCTTTTCCTAGCCACTCAAGTTGCGGGCGCCCACAAACTATGACTAGCCCTCTCCAGGATGGCATTTATTACACTGGATTCTGTTTCCTCCCCACTGCTCTTGACTTACAAACTCCTACTCTTCTTTTAGTCCTCAGGTTGGATGTTGCTTCATTTTGGAAGCCTTTCCTGAAATCTCGAGCTAACTGTCCCTTCTCCATGCTTCCACATCACAGTAGCACTTGCCTTACCATTACAGTTGTTGGTGTATTCGTCTATGCCTCACCTAGACTGTAAACTCCAAGAGAAAAAAGCCATGCCAACCTGGGCCCTTCTGTATTCCCAGCACCAAGAACAGAGCAGGCAGGTGACAAATATTTGTTGATTAATTTTTCTGCCTCCTCCTGGAAAGATGAGAGTTTCTTGAGGGCTGGGAACCTGCTTTATTCCTGTTTGGGTGCCCAGCACATAGCACTCTGCCTAGCAACCAACTCCACCCAGCAACAAAGGTCTTCTTGGCAACGTGACCCAAGTCTTGCAGACTAAAAGAATGATAACAGGCCCAGTGATTTCTCAGATCATCCAGGGAGCTCTCAACCTGAGAAGAGCAGCTGCTGGACTCCATGGGCCATCTTTCATCCCAGAGTCCAGGTAAGCACACGGCTCAGCTCTTCAACCCTTTCCTAAACAGACACGCGGGCCTTAGTCCAGCAGGTCCTGAGAACCTCTTCACCTGGGGAGGGAATAAATTTATCTTTCTTGGGCAGAAGTTAGAAAGGCTCTGGGAGATGGTGTTCATGTGTTATTCGTCTACAAAGCATGCAGGGAGATGTGGCATCTGGAGGCCAACGAATGCAGTGAGAACTGAAGGCTCATGTGTGCCAAGCATGCACAGGGCACGGGGACCTGGTAGAGCTGGCCTCAGGGCTCGGTGGAGTTGCCAGAATAGACTGGCCAAGAGAGAAGCCAGGACAGAATTTCCAGGCAGAGAAGCAGGAAATTCACTTCAAATCACTTGTTTTAGCAGAAACCCAAAAGGGACTTTCTGAGAAACAGAAAGATGAATGAGGGAACAAAAACTCCAAACCCCCAAAAACCAAGGAAGTAGGTAAGATGAGAAAGAAAAAGAAAATACAGAGAAGAGAAGTGAGAAAAAGCATTAAGAATCTCAAGGAGAAAGAGAGGCAAGCTCCACCAAAGCCAGATTCAAGAGAAAAACCTCACAAAGGATGTACTATTAATAGTAGGGAATTCAGTACCAAACAGGAATGTTTATCTGCAACAAACACGGGTAAGAGGAGGAGGAGGAATTAGAATGAGAAAAATAAAGGGATTTTAAAAATACCAACTTTGAAAAAGAGATTTATGTTTTCATAACCAAAAACCCTGAAAATGTTGACGATTCAGATGCAATTCAGACACACTGGGGTATGATTGAAACCTTTTTAAAACTGATTGGTTATATTTGGCATATCAGATATTTCCACAGAGTGAGACCCAGGGTGACAAAGGCAAAGCTCTATTGTTCTCCCCAGTTTGCTGCTTCCCTCCCACCTACTTCCTACTTCCTGCATCTCACTTCAGGAGGCCTCCCCTCCCTGGCATCTTCTCTTTCATAATCCCCCGTGCATTTCCCCTGCCATTCACTCCTCACTTCCCACTCCACCCCCATCCCAGCTCTCACTCCTCCTTTGTGTTCTCTTTCCCTTCCTTTAAAGTGAGGCAGTTGGAGGGGCCATGAGGACCCTGCTCAATGTGAGGAGTGTGGGGAGGAAGGAGGTGGCTATGCTGGCTACAAAGTGGCAGCAGTGGAGAATGAGGACTAGTGCCCATTTAAGTAGGGCTGGAAAATAGATTACAGGGGTCCAGAAAATGAGTCAGGATGCCTGCCCATCTTCTCTGCAAGAAGGCTGATGAACCTCTACACTGCTCATGATGGAGCACGTGGAAAAGCTCATTCATTAACTACCGAATGCCGATAAAGCCTGGTATAACAAACCTTAACTTGGTGTCCTATATAAATATAGCAGCAATGTATGTTGAAATTGAGAGGTGTTTTAAAAGTGGTCAAAATTTTGATGTTACATTTTGCTTTTTTTCTGAGATTATGATTACATCTGGATGCAATTAATCATGTATGCAAAATACTTAGAGTTCAGGCAAAATTGCTGTATCCTAGGTTTTTGCTTTTGCCATCTGAGGATGTTAGCTGCAAATTAGGAGCTACAACCTATCACAGAAAATACCAATTTCTACATTCCATTCAACAGGCATTTATTAGGTGTATATTATGTACCTAACCTATCAAGAGCTATAAAATAGGAGGATGCCATGACCCCTAATCCTCCGAACCATAAAATCTCTACCTGTTCTGGCAGTCACAGATGCCCAGCATAGTGCTTTGGCCTTGGTACACTGTCCATCTTGGATGACACAAAGCATGTGCAGACAGACACACTTTGGGAATTCTGAAATGCAAATCCGCTCTAGGAAACTGCTCCTAGAGACCACATCACTTAGTAAATGCTGAATTGTAGTAGAAATAAGATTTGTATATTTCCCAAGTCAAGAAAAATGAATACATAGCAATTTAATTCCAATTTGGAACTAAATTACTTCGACACAGAGATGTGTGTTTAGCATGTAAATTTCAGAAAGACCAACTAACTTCCTTCCTCCTTCCCAACTCTTGAAACATGCCATTTATTTCCTGGCTCCTTTTGAGCTGTTTCTCATTGACAAGGTTAATCAAAGCCAAACTAATAATGAATGAAACACTTACCCGTCTCCCAAAATGAGCCAACCATTACATGGAATTCCGATCCCACTTTCCATATAGTGAGATGTTTAATATAATTATTTCATAAGTTGTTTTTTACTCATATTTACCTGAATATGTTCTCTACTTTTAAAAAGTAGCAACTTCTAATTTTCAGGATTTGTTTCTCTCTGCCTTATTTTCGTAATTGTGTCTAACATCCTAAACGCTACAACTAGCACAAATTTAGTACATAGGATCAAATATTTTGATGGAAGAGAATCTATTGTTAGGTTTACCTGTGTGGTAGGCAGAATAATGGCCTCAAAATAACCTGTTCCAAGAATTAGGAGGGATTATGTTTCCCTCACACAGCAAAAGAAGACTGTACAGATGTGATTAAAGATCTTAAAATATTGGATTATCCAGCTCAATATAATCATAAGAATCCTTAAAAGATGTAAGATGGTCAGAGTCAGAGAGATGTGACGATGCTATGCTTCTGGCTTTACAGATACAGGAAGGGGCCATAGGCCAAGGAATGCAGGTGGCCTCTAAAGCTAGGAAGGGTAAGAAAATGGATTCTCTCCATTCCAGGGGGAATGCAGCCCTGCTGACACTTTGATTTTAGCCCAGTGGAACTGATTTTGGATATTTGACCTCCAGAACTGCAATAATAATAAATCTTTATTGTTTTAAGGCAGTAAGTTTGTGGTAGCTGTTACAGCTGCAATAGATACGTAATACAACCCAAAATATTCTATTGGGGAAATTCAATTAAACATGAATGCAAACTCTACTACCCACGCACAACTAATCCACATAGAATAAATAAATATTTCTGTTTAAGGATCTCAAATAAAAGGTTGATTTTATTATCTTCATAATTTCTATGGGGGTAAACTGGCCTCATAAAAAAAATACCTGAGGTTTCGTAAATGCTTTATAATCATTTACTGAGTTATGCCAATGGAAGTTTTATTTAAATAAAATCATTAACTACTGAATGCTGATAAAGCCTGGTATAACAAATCTTAACTTGGTGTCCTATACAAATATAGTAGCAATGCATGTTGAAATTGAGAGGTGTTTCAAAAGTGGTCAAAATTTTGATGTTACCTGTTGCTTTTTTCCTGAGACTATGATCTAAAAGAAGAAATGTTTCCTTCTACAAATGCTGTTCTCTGACACAGAAGAAGGAACTAAGAAAGAACTAATAACAGCACACATGTTTAGGCACAGGTTTTTATGAGACATAATACCTCATTATAAAGTGATTCTTCTCAGCATAATGAATATAACTTATTTAATGTAGCATTCAGGGTGCTAGCCAGAAGTCTTATATGGCAATCATAAAAAACTCAAAAATGTTTAATATACTTCCTTCATTAAAGAAGATGTTTTCATAGCAATTTGCCAAGGAGAAGAGCTTGGTTTATTAATCATAACTTGCTAAACAATCACTGATATAAAAAGTAATGCTAGAACTGAAAAGCAATATGCATCTAATTAAACAAAAAACAGCCTTTATTCTAAAGCCTGCAATTAGCACTGTTTATGGAGCTATAAAACACAAGATTAAGGTGTTGGTATTTTCGTCTTTTTTTTTTTTTTTAAGCAGCTGGGTTTTGAGGGTTTATTTGAAAAGTTGTGTACTTGCTTTTCAGTACTGGGATAATTTTGAAGTCCTTCTGAAATGACATGCATTAAACAGATCACTGGGTCACATTTGTTTCCATTTTATTAGAAATCACAAACAGAAGGATCCATAATTTTTCTAAAGTTCTTAACTATAACTTTGGTGTTTACTGAATATGCTTACCAAAATTTACATGATTACTAGGTACCAGGGCTTTCAAATAAAATATTATACATTACCATTTTGTGTGAGTTTTGTGGAACAGAGAAAAGATGTAATACAAAAAGACTCCTTTGTGGCCTTCATGGCTTGATTATTATTCCCAAGGAAAATGCCCTTGGAAAAGGGAAGTTTGAGGTAGCGGGTAGTATCCTGAAGGTTTGTGTTTTCTTCACACTGTTAAAATATTAAAGAAACATAAGGGAAGAGGAAGAGATCTTATAAGAATTATTAAGCATAATTTATATTACTAATGTTTATAAATTGAGAAACATTCCAAACAGTATTACAAGTAGAATTTGGTTTTTAAATAAAATGCAAAAAAAAACTATATAAAAGAATTAAGCATGGATTTTTGGACTAAGATTAATTTGAGTTTGCATCCCAGCTCTGTAACTTCCCATGTGAGTGACCATATCAAATCAAATTATTTAACCACACACTGTTTCCGTTATCTTCTCTAAAATCTCATTGTGTTGTCATAAGAATTTGGTTATATAAAGCCTTTAACACACTCCTGATACATTGAAAATGATCAATAAATCACATTTGCAGTGACCATAGCATTTTTTCAAAAACGCTTAAATTCTTCCAGCATCTCATCTGAGGCAGCTGTTAAACAATTCCTTACTTTGAAAACTGGCAATTAAAAGAAAAGATATTTCAGTTATTATAATTTGAGAGTCCTACTATGTGAGGGAAATCTCTACTTTCATAGTAAATGCCAGCTAACACATGTAAAAGCAATTACAGATTTAGAAAATATAATTTCATATCCCTACTGTAATTACTTCAGTCGAGGATTGTTGCTTAGTGCTAAAACTGAGGAAAGAGAGAGACCCTCTCATATTGGTTTATATTGTTTTATACTCAGTACCTGTTTTAAGAAAAAAACAAGGAAGTAAAACCGAAGACAGGCAGCCCGGCGCCAGGCCCAAAACCAGGTGGGCCTGCCTGGCCTAAACCCAGTAGTTAAAAATCAACTCATAACTTAGAAACCCATGTTATTCATAGATTCCAGACATTGTATAGAAGAACGCTGTGAAACTCCCTGCCCTGTTCTGTTTCTCTTTGACTACCAGTGCATGCAGCCCCTGTCACGTACCCCCTGCTTGCTCAAATCAATCATGATGCTTTCACGTGAAATCTTAAGTGTTATGAGCCCTTAAAAGGGACAGAAATTGTGGACTCGGGGAGCTCGGATTTTAAGGCAGTAGCTTGCCAATGCTCCCAGCTGCATAAAGCCTTTCCTTCTACAACTTGGTGTCTAAGAGGTTTTGTCTGAGGCTCGTCCTACTACAAAACCTGCAGAATTGTTGAGGAGGAACCGGATGTTCATATGATACCAGTGTAGCAACATACAGATTACTTCCTACTGGCAAGAAGACAAATATAACTGCATGTGGGGGAACTGAGCTGTCATTACACCAATGCAGGGCAATGCAAAGACACTTACCATCATCTACAATGCTTTCTTACCAAAGGTGCTGAACCCCAGTCCATCACATCTAGATTCAACTTCCACATCACAGGAAACACAAGAGATAGAGCAACATGTTGAGCAACACAATAGGGAAGAAACCAGAGAATCCAAAAGATGGGGGTTTTCTGTAAGATGCCTAGTCTTATCTCCTTAAGTCAGTGTTGCCAAAAAAGGGATTGTTCTAGATTAAACAACATTTAAGAAATAGATAGCCAGATGCAACATATGGTCCTAGATTTGAACAAACCTGCTGATGTGTCCGACTTTTTAAAAATCTGTACATTGACTAAGTTCCATATGAGATAAAAAATGTAGTCATTGGCAACTCGTTAACTGAAAACAGGTAGATTAAAAATAAATATGAAGCAGACCAAGATGATGGAATAGAAGCCTACACTGCTTGTTCCCCTGCACCAATCCCAGAACACCAAATTTTCGCAACTATCTGCACACAGCAAAGCACTATCACGAGAACCGAAAATCAGGTGAGCAATCACAGTACCTGGTTTTAACTTCATATCCCTGAAAAAGGTATTGGGGAGGGCAGAAGAGACCGTTCTGAATCTCCGATGCCCTCTCCCATCTCCCACCCCTCCCCCATCCCCCAGCAGTAGATATGCAGCATGGAGAAAGAATCTGTGCAAGTTGCTGGGAGAGTGCAGTGACTGGGGGACTTTACATTGAACTCACTGCTGCTCTGTCATTGAGTAGAAAATAAAGCTGTTCTGGGCTCAGACAGTGCCCACACAAGGAGGGAGCACTGAAACCAGCCCTAGCCAGAAACGAATCACCATCTCAGCAGCTAGAACTTGAGTTTCTTGGCAAGTCTTGCTACCATGGGCTGAAGTGCTCTGGGGTCCTAGGTAAACTCGAAAGGCAGTCTAGGAGACAAAGACAGAAACTCCTAGACAACTCCTAGTGGTAGTCTGGGCTTACAGTCCATGGACTAGGGTGGCATGTGACCTAGGGAGACACCTGCTCGGATGAGTAAGGGAATAGTAAGTCTGGCACCATCCCTCCCCCAACCCTAGGCTGTGCAGCTTGCAGCAACAAAAGTGACCACTTCTTTCTGCTTAAGAAGAGAAGAGTGAATAGTCAAGAGGACTTTGTTTTGCATCTTGGTTACCACGTCAGCCACAGTAAGATAGGGAACTGGGCAGAGTCATGAGGCCCCCATTCCAGGCTTAGATGACATTTCTACACCTATCCTGGGCCAAAAGGGAACTGACTTCCTTGAAGGGAAGGACTCAATCCTGGCAGGATTCATCCTCTGCTAACTAAACACCCCTTGGGCCCTAAATAACCAACAGTGTTACCCAGGGAGTACGCTGCAGGGCTTGGGCTCTGAGATGTCCTGGCTTTAGGTGTGACCCAGCACATTCCCAGCTGTGATGACTACAGTGAAATATTTCTTCTGTTTGAGAGAAGCAGAGGGAAAAGCAAAGGGAACTTAGCCTTGTATCTTAGGTACCACCTCAGCCACAGTGGGGTAGAGCACCAAGTAGGCTCTTGGGGTCCTCCAGTACAGGCCTAGGCTCTTGGATAGCATTTCTGGACCTGCCCTGGATGAGAGGGGAGCAGGGTAAGTCCCAGGTCTGGCAGCATTCACCACAAGCTCAGACAGATAATTCAAAAAAGCTGTTTTGAGGAAACTCCAAGAAATTCAAGATAACACAGAGAAGGAATTCGAATTCTATGAGATACATTTAACAAAGAGATTGAAATAGTTAAAAAGAATCAAGCAGAAATTCTAGAGTTGAAAAATGCAACTGACATGCTGACAAATGCATCAGAGTCTCTGTTAAGCAGAATCGATAAAGCAGAAGAAAGAATTGGGAAGCTTGAAGACAGGCCATTTGAACATACAGAGTCAGAAGAGACAAAAGAAAAAAGAATAGAAAACAATGATGCACTTCTACATTATCTAGAAAATAGCCTCGAAAGTGCAAATCTAAGAGTTATTGGCCTTAAAGAGGAGGTAGAGAAAGAGAGTGCTAGAAAGTTTCTTTGAAAGGATAATAACAGAACTTCCCAAACCTAGAGAAAGATATCGACATTCAAGTACAAGAAGGTTACAGAACACCAAGCAGATTTAACCCAAAGAAGACTACCTCAAAGCATTTAATAATCAAACTCCCAAAGGTCAAGAATGAAGAAAGGACCCTAAAAGCAGCAAGAGAAAAGAAACAAATAACATACAATGGAGCTCCAATACATCTGGTAGCAGACTATTCCCTGGAAATCTTACAGGCAAAGAGAGTGTGGCATGACACGTTTAAAGTGCTAAAGGGGAAAGAAAAACAAACAAACAAACAAACAAAACAAAACCTTTACCCTAAAATAATACATCCAGGGGAAAAATATCCTTCAGGCATGAAGGAGAACTAAAGATCTTCTCAGACTAACAAAAGTTGAGGGATTTCATCAACACCAGACTTGTCCTACAAGAAATGCTAAAGGGGGCTCTTCAATCCAAAAGACTAGGATGCTAATGAGGAAGAAGAAATCATCTGAAGGTACAAAACTCACTGGCAATAGTAGACACACAGAAAAACACAGAATGGTGTAACACCGTAATTGTGGTGTGTAAAATACTCTTTACTTAAGTAGAAAGACTAAATCATGAACCAATCAAAAAGAACAAAACTGGAGAAATCACATTACGTTACTTTGAATTCTTCTACAGACTTACAGTAACCAAAACAGCATGGTACTGACATAAAAACAGACACAAAGACCAATGGAACAGAACAGAGAACCCAGAAACAAATCCACAAACCTCCAGTGAACTCATTTTCGAAAAAGGTGCCAAGAACGTACATTGGGGAAAAGAGTCTCTTCAATAAATGGTGTTGGGAAAACTGGATATCCATATGCAGAAGAATGAAACTTGCTCCTATCTCTCACTATATACAAAAATCAAATCAAAGTGGATTAAAAATTAAATCTAAGACCTAAAACTATGAAACTACTATAAGAAAACATCAGAGAAACTCTCCAGGACAGTGGTCTGGGCAAAAATTTCTTGAGCATCCCCACGAGCAGAGGCAACAAAGGCAAAAATGGATACATGGGATCACATCAAGTCAAAAAGCTTCCACACAGCAAAGGAAATAATCAACAAAGTGAAGAGACAACCCACATAATGGGAGAAAATATTTGCAAACTACCCATTTGGCGAGGGATTAATAACAGAATATATAAAGACCTCAAACAACTCTCCAGAGAAAAATCTAATAATCCAATTGAGAAATGGACAAAATATTTGAATAGACGTTTCTCAAAAGGAGATACACAAATAGCAAACAGGCATATAAAAAGGTGCTCAACATCACTGATCATCAGAGAAATGCAAATCAAAATTACAATGAGATAACATCTCACCCCAGGTAAAATGGCTTTTATCCAAAGGACAGGCAATAACAAATGCCAGTAAGGATGTGGAGAAAAGGGAATCCTCATACACTGTTGATGGGAATGTCAATTAGTACAACCACTATGGAGAACAGTTTGTGGAGGTTCCTCAAACAACTATAAAGAAAGCTACCATGTGATCTGGCAATCTCTCTGTTGGATATTTATTGAAAAGAAAGGAAATCAATACATCAAAGAGACATCTGCACTTCCATGTTTGTTGTATAGCACTGTTCACAGTAGCTAAGACTTGGAAGCAACCTAAGTGTCCATCAGCAGAGGAATGGATACACAAAATGTGGTGACATCGATACAATGGAGTACTATTCAGCCATAAAAAAGAATGAGATCCTGTCATTTGCAACAACATGAATGGAACTGGAGGTCATTATGTTAAGTGAAATAAGCCAGGCACCAAAAGACAAACATTGCGTGTTCTCACTTTTTTGTGGGATCTAAAAACCAAAACAATTGAACTCATGGAGATGGAGAGTAGGGAATGGTTACCAGAGGCTGGGAAGGGTAGTGGGAGGTGACAGGGAGGTGGGGATGGTTAATGGGTACAAAAAGACAGAAAGAGTAAGACCTAGTATTTGATAGCACAGGGTGACTATAGTTAATAATAATTTAATTGTACATTTAAAAATAACTAAGAAGTATAATTGGATTGTTTGTAATACAAGGGATAAATGCTTGAGGAGATGGATACCCAATTTTCCATGATGTGATTATTATGCATTGCATGCTTATACCAAAATATAAATATATATACCCATATACCCATAAATATAGACACCTACTATGTAGCCACAAAAATTAAAAATGAGAAAAATTGTAGAGTATATTATATAACATCATTTGGGTGTAAATATCCACACAGAATATCTGGATGATATACACTAAGGAGCTAATAGTTAACATCACCTCGGTAAGAATATGGCATTTTATTTTATTTTGGTTTATCTGTATACTGATTTTAATGCTGTAATAATAAAGGTGATTTTTTTTTTGAGACGGAGTCTTGCTCTGTCACCCAGGCTGGAGTGCAGTGGTTCGATCTTGGCTCACTGCAAGCTCCGTGTCTCGGGTTCATGCCACTCTCCTGCCTTAGCCTCCTGAGTAGCTGGGACTACAGGCACCCGCAACCAGGCCTAGCTAATTTTTTGCATTTTCAGTAGAGACAGGGTTTCACCATGTTAGCCAGGATGGTCTCAATCTCCTGACCTCATGATCTACCCACCTTGGCCTCCTAAAGTGCTGGGATTATAGGCTTGAGTCACCGCGCCCAGCCACAAAGGTGATTTTAAATTAAAATTTTGAGGAAAAAATTGTAACAGATATACAGCTGGTACAGCTTAGATGATTCTGATTATACATTAGAAAACTTATATTAACTTTGTTCTTTTGAATTTGTTTGAATATTTTCAAGTAGGAGTTTAAGCACCGAATCCCTTTAGTATTCTAGACTATTCTGTGTGACTCACAATTTTTTTTTACTTTTTTTTTTTTTTTTTTTGAGACAAAGTTTTACTCTTGTTACCCAGGCTGGAGTGCAATGGTGCGATCTCAGCTCACTGCCACCTCTGCCTCCTGGGTTCAAGCAATTCTCCTGCCTCAGCCTCCAGAGTAGCTGGGATTATAGGCATGTACCACCATGCCCAGCAAATTTTGCATTTTTAGTAGAGATGGGGTTTCTCCATGTTGAGGCTGGTCTCAAACTCCTGACCTCAGGTGATCTGCTTGCCTCGGCCTCCCAAAGTGCTGGGATTACAGGTGTGAGCCACGGCACCTGGCTACAGTTTTCATAATAATATTTAGGAAAGACCTAACAAACTTAGAGAAACAGAATCAAAATATGACAAGATGTTCTTACTAATACACCTGCCCAGCAACAGAAACACCAATATAAACATAATAAACAGCCTCTATAATTCTTTTAATATTACAACTTCAAATGGTTTCTTTTACTACTGCAAAGTAATTCATGTAGACGGAAGAATGCATAAAACATACATATATGGTTTAACAAATAATTATAAAGTGAATACTTCAAATGCTTTTTTCAGAAAAAGTGCTTAGGCAAAGTAATGTTCTGGAACTCTAGAACACTGACCCCTTCCCCTCAATCTCATCCCTGGCAAGTCAAAGCATGAGGGCAGCACTCTACATTCACCCTATCTAGTCTATAGTGTTGGAAACATCCTCTGATCTCTCATCTCTATCCTGATTTGTGTTCCATGTGTCTAACCACCACTTCCTAGAGTGACTAAGTCTCATGCCAAACCCAGCCCAGACACTCTGTCCTGTTATTTCCAGGCCTCTTCCCCAGGCTTTGGAGCCTGCCCTGGTCTAGTTTGATCCATCTGTTCATAGAAATTCTGTCCCTGTAAATACATCTCTTATTAACTCTCCTCCCCCTAACTGCCTGCCATCTCTGGAGCACTTCTGCAGCCTCTTGGAATTCCTGCTTGATATCCCATGTAGCTCAACTGGTTGCCATGGGATGGACCCCTTCTGTGAGTGAAGGTGTGATGCTATGCTGTATCCTTAGCGGGTATTATGAGTAGAAGACTTGGCTGCTTTTCCATGGGCCAGGAAAAAGTGATGTGGTCAGGTCCGTTCCACCAGCCTTGGTTCTCACTTCTCCCCCAGGCTGGGGGGGCCAAGACCTCGGCATCTGAGTCTGAGTTATGACATCTTGATAGCTTCTTACAGCTAAACTCTATCGCCCTTGCTCAAGTATGAAATATAATAAATATGAACAATAGTCTGGACATAAAAGTTATTTCAAGAGCTTTCAGCAAAAACACTGGGGTGTGTGTAAGAGAGATGGGGGTAGCGGGAGAGAATCCCGCCCATCGATTCAGTAAAGCAAAACGTGTAACCACTCTTTGGTCTCTATGAACACTTTTATATATTTACCAGGGGTTCAAAGCTGATTTTTTTATCCAGTAGGATTATACTAGATATGGGGTTAGGTTTTAATCTATTTCTGAAAAACTTAAGCTATTACACAGAAAAAATTATAGCATATCTTTTATTGTTCCTTGAGGTTTTCAGCATGTACCCTTAATATATTATACAAACACTGGAAATTTTTAAGGCAATCCAAGCAACTACCCTTTACAAGTGCTTACTGTGTGATAGGCACTACTCTGCACTATGTGTATATTCTATTCTCATAACAATCCTTGAGGCAAGATATTGTAACCTAAGGAGCTTATGTGATTTGCCCAATGTCACAATATTAGAAAGTATCACAGTCAGAATTTGAACCAAAATTTGTATTCACAACTACTATATAACATTGCCTCCCTCTGCTATTGTTTTAGCCAAGTTTTGAATTCAAGTAATGAATTCAAAGTTTATTGATTTATAGATAAAATGCTGCATGGTAGGTGTCGCTAAGAAAGACCAAAAAATGGTTAGCTTTTCAAAAGAAAGGTATCTTTGTGGGAGACACCCTGAGAGAGGGTTCAGAGTGGTATATGGAGCTGAAATAATTTCAAATGCAATAAGCTCACAAATCTTACAATGAAATGGTTAGTTTATGTCTTCAACCCATGCAGGGAGCAAAAGGGATCATACAACCTGGATAAAGAAGGGAGGAAGGGCAGGTGGGAGCAGATGGGGCATAACATAGGGGCTTAGGAACACAACAAATGAGCTATAAATCATTCGTTCTTTCATTCAATGAGAGGGGATAGGAAAGAAATGTGTTCAAGAGCAGTGAAGAATACAAATAAAATTCTAGCAGGTAGCCTTGTAAGGCAGAAATAGCTGTTGCATAGAGTTTAAGCCAAAAGGTTATCCAGTTCCCTAATACTAGAAGCAGCCAGGGAGTCAGTAAATTCCCCAGGTGGGAAAAGGGTCTACTGTGAGTGAGATTCTGAACTAGAGTATGGACTGGAGAAAAAAGTCTTTCCGTTAGGTGAAAGGCTAAGAGTCAAGAAGTCATAGAAATGAGGCTGGAAAAGTATGGTTTGGCACTGCCTGTGCTTTAACTGGAACTATTAAGTGCAACAGAATAGTGGCTGGATGCTTGAATGCCTAAAAATGTGAGCAATACAGGCTCAACAGCACCAAACTGCAGATGTGAGATTCTTGTGCTGCATGTAATTGAGAGATGGCTTTGTTACCATGGTAAAATCCAGCTATACCCCTAACCTGGATGGGGTGGTTAAATATGGATCATTTGCATTCTGAGGAATACTTGTAAAACAACAGTTTAGGCTTTCAAATAGAGAATATTTTTTCTAGCAAACCCTGTGAAGACACGGAGCATGGCAATGTGGCTATGAGAGTAAGAAGACAGTGTCCTCTCTACTAGAGAACGCGTTTTCTTGTGGAAGACACAACCACAGTTAAAGTGTTACCAGTGTTATGGCAGATGTATGCTGGCAGATGGATGAGGGAAGAATTAATGAAGCCATTTTTTTTTTTTTCCCAGGGGAAACAAGACAATGTGACCACAGCGTCTTGAAGCCGCTACTGGACTGGGGGAACAAAAGGATGTCACTGTAATAGTGAAGGATAGTTCTCTGCATTTGCTATGTTGAAATCTGTGCAAGTTATCTTAGAATGGCATGGAGATAATTTACAAATTAGAGAGGAGAGAGATGAGAACCATTTTTGCTTTACTATACTTGGGGTCTGAAATCAGATCTGGCCAGAGAGATGTGCTCCCTCAGACTCTTACAGAATTATTAAAATGCAGGCTTTGCAGCAGCAGCAGTAGTCTCATCTTCTTTGAGATTATGTAGTTTGGCTCACAGTTTATTTCTTTTTCCAGAATAAAAATCACTTGGTACAGCAATGAATACTGCATTATGTTCTAGGCTAGTTTTTGACTACTGTCTTAAATATGTGAAAGAGAATGTCAGTGGTCAGTCCTGGACAGTGTTCCAGAAGCATGATATTTGAGTTATGCAAGACATATGATTGAGGGATCCGCATCCACAATTTACTAATTTAAAAACTGGCACAGGAGTTCATGGAATTAGTCAAATTAAGGGATCTATAACTTGTGAAAAGTAGGTAATTACATTTTAAAAATACAGTATGGTAGACAATCCAGTTGAAACTCGGTTATTGCCAGTTGATAAAAACCAGATTTAAATAGTTTTTGGGAGGAAAATACCTTTCTTTTAGGAACTTTTTCAAAATGACTAGTCGTCCTTTATGTCATTATTAAACATTTATTAAATTCCTAATATTTGTCAGCCTTTCAGTTTGGCATTAAGAATACAACAAGGAAATGAACATAGTCTCTGTCCTTGAGGGCACTGCATGTCTGATCTCCGCATTTATCTGTTAATACTGATTACAACACTGGGATAAAGACCACTAGATACCAGTTCTGCTGGGGAAGGGAAGGAAGACCTTATCGAAAAGGATGGTCTTTGATCTGAAGTCAAAGGAATATTTGACTTCAGTTGTAAAGAAAAAAGGGTAGTCAAGCAGGCAAGGGAGGAAAAATCAAGGGAGGGAAGAAACAATACACTTAAAGGCACTGGGGAATAAAAACACACACATGAAACTACGGGGACACGACCATTCAATGCAATGTGGGATCTTGGAATGGATCCTGGAACAGAAAAAATGACATTCGTGGGAAAACTTATTGTGAAATCCAAATAAATTCTGTGTTAACAGTATTGTGCCCAGATTAACTTAGTTTTGATAAATATGCCATAGCTTATATA
Source organism: Piliocolobus tephrosceles (assembly GCF_002776525.5). Classification (NCBI taxonomy): domain Eukaryota; kingdom Metazoa; phylum Chordata; class Mammalia; order Primates; family Cercopithecidae; genus Piliocolobus; species Piliocolobus tephrosceles. The sequence goes on from NC_045441.1 coordinate 104,516,889, forward strand.
AGAGGTTAACATAAGGAGAAGTTGGATGAAGGTTATATGGGAATTTCCTGTACTATTTTTGCAATTCTTCTATACATTTAAAATATCTTTAAAATAACCACTAAAAAAAGTACAGGCATATTGAGGCAACTATACATAGTTAAGTATGGCTGGAATAGGGAATTTTTCAATACATAAGAGCCTTGGGATTACCCCCAATCTCTTAAATAAGAAAAACCTCAGGTGGTTCTAATACTCACCTCTGGTTTAGATTCCTTGGATGAAAGTATTATTGAGCAGGTGGAACTGACCAGTCATGCAACCAACTATTTAGACATGGTGGGTAAGTGTGACAAGAGAAGCCTGTGACAAGGTTTGTCTTCATGGCAGGAGTGGATGGAGACAAGACAAAATGCTCAGTTTTGGATGTGCTGAGTGTGTGGTGTCTTTGGGAAGACCAACTGAAGATGTTCAGTAGGCTGGTAAAAGTTCTGCACTAGAAAAACATATCTGGCAGTTAACAGCATAACTTACCTGCCCAAAGGGATGAGATGGATCTAGAGAGTATAAGACACAGATGGCAGCCAAGGACTAAACCCCTGGTAACATCAACATTTAAGGTACCATAAAGGGAAATGAGTTCTCAAAGAGGGGGAAGGATGAAACTCAGGAGCACATTGTCAGGCCAAAGAGTGTGGGAATTTTTTTTTTTTTTTTTTTTTTTGAGACGGAGTCTCACTCTGTCACCCGGGCTGGAGTGCAGTGGCCAGATCTCAGCTCACTGCAAGCTCTGCCTCCCGGGTTCATGCCATTCTCCTGCCTCAGCATCCCGAGTAGCTGGGACTACAGGCGCCCGCCACCTCGCCCGGCTAGTTTTTTTTTTGTATTTTTTAGTAGAGACGGGGTTTCACAGTGTTAGCCATGATGGTCTCGATCTCCTGACCTCGTGATCCGCCCGTCTCGGCCTCCCAAAGTGCTGGGATTACAGGCTTGAGCCACCGCGCCCGGCGAGTGTGGGATTTTAAAGAAGCGTTATTAATTGTGCTCTATGCTATAGGGCAGTCAAGTACGGAAAGGTTTTTAAAATGTCTAGTAGCTTTAGCCCCTGGCTGGGCACTAGTGACCTAAAGGGGAAAAACTTCAGTTAAGCAATGAGGACAAGATGAAGCAGAGACAGTGAGGGAAGACAGACTTTTCACGCAGGCTGCATGTCATCACGGGAGGGAAGAAGGAACATGGTGGCTATTTAAAATAAATTATTAAAAAAAAAAATAAGGCTTGAGCATGTTTATAATCTGTATGAATACTGCCGGAAGAGATGCAGGAGGAAGAGACAGGACATTGGGAGGGGCAGGGTCTCACAAGAGCCGGGAGGGAGGGAGATCCTGAAGGAAGTAGGTGGAAGAACTAGTCTTGAAGCGAAGGAATTCTGCCCCATCCCCCGAGACAGGAAGCCGGAAGGAAAGGAAGGATGCAGATAAGTTTGCAGGTGGCAAGGAGAGAGCACAAGAAGTTAGGGAAGTTCCTGTCTGATGGCATCCGTTTTCTCTGTTAAGTAGCTGGGAAGTGGTGGGGTAGGGAGAATGGTGAGCTCTTGTAAATAGCTCTTGTGAGGACTAGTTTGCCTGCAATGTTGATGGACCCACATCTATACCCAGGCAGATGTTAACCTATAGCAACGGTATAATTTCTTCTAGCAATGCCCCAATCTGTCAGCATTGCCCTCTCCTATCCTCAGCCCTAATTTCTTCTAGGGCTGGGGATAGGAGAGGGCAATGCTTCCAGATTGATCTAGGACTATTTTTTATTTCCTATGCAGGCACAGTAGAACTAAGCATTAACAGATACCTTAGATAACAACGGGAAGAAAATCAAGTGGTCTGCTGGAGGAGAAAAAGACTGAAAAGTAGGTATAGTTAGAAAATCAGAAGGTTGAAAGGCTGTGGTCATAATACTGGGAGTTTATGATTTTTGATATGAAGTGGTTCTGGATGATTTCATCTACTCATCCACGAATCTATCCATCTATCTAATCAATGGGAGATTCTGATGGGCAGAGAGGCAACAAGGCCTATGGTGTGGCCATAGTGAAGAAGAAGGCAAATGGAGGTGGCTAGAGTTGAAGTGGCCAAGAAAACAAGAGGACATGAAATTGGACAGTCAACCAGAAGGAGAAGACTCTGAACTAGGAACTAGGCTGATTGTGGGAAACTAATCAGCAACTTACCACACCACTCCGTCCTCCCCGCTCTTCCTCATTGGCCCTCAAAATACAAGTTGGTGGAAGACAGTAACTAGGACACATGGAGAATTTAGCCCTGTATGGGATGAGCCTTATAAAGGCTAGAGAAGCTCTTCACAAGAGGGTGGAGAAAGAATATCTCTGGAAAGCGTTAGGGTATTTGGAGACAGCTGACCGCTAGACACTAGACACCCAGCTTAAGAAGAGGGGCTCTCTACGCCAGCAGCTATACAGGAAGCCCTCTCAGCAGAGGAAAGTTAGGTCTCACTTAAGGAAGAACATTTTGGGAGGGTTGAAGATGTAGCAGTATGAATTGGTTAGCACTGAAGGGGCTTTCTGCAGGTCGCTTAAATACCCCTAAGTGCTATAACCAAGGCTACCTATTAAGATAGCTTAGCCTTTTCTCCCCACCGTTCAGGTTGATATGTTTTTATACTAAACTTACCACGTTATTTATTTTAAAATGTTGTAGGTGTTTTTAAATTTCTCTCACAGTGTGTAACGAATGAAATAATCAGTCAAGTGATTCTTCTACAGTCAAGCCTGGGGAGGACAGATACGTTTCTGGCTTGTCTAAGATTTACTGATTATGGTTACAGGGTGTCTTTTAGAAGAGTTGGTGGGGAATGTGCAATCTGGGCAGCAGGCTAGACTGCAATCCCATCAGTCTATCTAAATTTTCAGATTCCCCTCATCTTTTCATTTTACTTACGAATGCAAACATACTATAGGGAAAGGCTACACTGAAGTTTGAGATAAGCAGAGAACAGTAGCTTCTACCTGGATTTGAGAAGTCCATCTCAAAGGTGGTGGTCAGTGAAGTGTATTTGTGGGACTACTATGGACCAAGTTAGGGACTAGGATATCGCAAAAGAACCTGAAAACTTGTAGAGAAAAATGTGGGCCGCAAAGGGTTTATGGACAAATTTTTAGGTAACAAAGGTGAAATAAGTTACTCCACAATAGACTTTTACTGTCTATGTAATCATATTAAATTAATCCCTCTCCAACCAGGAAACAGCATCACCTTCTATTTGGCTGACTTTGTACCTAGCTCTTTTCTTTCTCGAATGCCTTGGATTAGGAAGCCAATAAACCCCACTACAGGAAGCAGATTCTCTACTAAGCAAAACTCTAGCTTGGTTGAGTCCGGCCACTTTAGTCATGGTGGTACTTGACAATCAACAGTGATGAATTTACAAAACCGCAACTTCTCCAAGGCAGACGGTATTATTACTATTTTCTTACTGGACCAGAGGGTGTTTCAGAATGTACTTCCAGTGACTAAAACTGCTCCACTAGAATGAGTCAGAATGAATGGGGACTTGAGCACTTGAGCACTTGTCTTCCTAGGCCCCTCTTTTTGGATTCTCACATCGATCTCCTTAAGAGATCTGACTTTTGGAAAACAAATTTGCGTGCACTCATTCTTTTTTATTTTTTGCTTCATTCTCTTTTCTTAACTTTTTGCTTAATTCTTTTTTCTTAACTTGTTTTCCAGCAGGTAGCTTAAACAAGCTTAGCCAAATACATTCCTACAAAGTTAAGGAAGACAATAATTCTAACAGAATGAAATACCAAAACTTTAGATTAAATACGGTTATCAGCAAACTAGCGATTCCAAAGAGAAGTTTTAGACTTATCTGTCAGCCATTTGGAGATATAACTGATGTTTTGAGAGTTACAAAGGGGCCCCTGGAAGGACAAAATCTCTAATGACGACTAAGTTATTTTACTTATCCTCCTAGAGTTATGACATGCAGATTTTTATAGATCTCAGAGTTTACTGCATTGGAAACCACTCCAAATATGTAATCAATCAAGTGACGTTGAAAATGACCTTTTCCCTTAGGATTCCTTAGACTCTGCCCTAAAAGGTGAGTTCGGGTCCTTGACAAAGTATTTACTGAAACAGCTCGGTAAGAATGGTTTCCTTAGAACACATTCGGAAGTCCAGCCATTGCTACAAAGGGAAACTATCTCACAAATTTAAGGCCTAAATTAGGATACTAACAGCCTTCAACACAGCAGATTTCTTCTTAGCTCACTGCAGGATTGAGTCTTTTAAACTAATACTTTACATGAAGAGCAAGTAGGTTTTAACCAATACTCTACTACAAACCAGAGCAATTCTCTGCATCATATCTCCAAGACAGATTTAAAGACACATTTTTTAGGGCATTTTTTTCATCTCACATTAACTTTGATATCATGGGCAGTACCAGTCAATAAATGACACAGAACATGGTTTATAAAAATCCAAGACAATTAATGTTCCCTCAAAAACCTTACCGTAAACATTACTGTCAAGATTATATGACACAAGAATGGTCTTTACTTACATAAAAGTCCAGAATTAAATAGTATAAAACAAGACTAAGTTTAAATTTCTGTCTCTTCCTATTTTTGTTTGGTGAAAATAAAAAAAAAAAAAACATTATTAATATTATAAAATAGCACTTCTCCACTAACAAAAAATTTAAGCAATGTGAAAATAAAGAGTCATTATTAATATTTAAGGATATCATTCCAAGCAGCTCTGTATGCACATACATACATAAGAAGCTATAGTTAAACAATTTTATAAAAATGGTATTATACTAAATATATGTATAAATTATTAACATAAGTACTTTTCCATGCATATAAAATTATCTTGTAAACATTATTTCCACATATATAGTATTTCATTCACTGCATGGATATAACTAAATTTAATCAGATCTATTTTACTGGCAATTTAAATTACTTCCATGTTTTCCATATTTTAAGCAATCTGCAATGATCGTCCTTGAATCATCTTTGCTCACCTTGTCTTATTATCTTCTCCCAAAAAATACCAAGATGTGTGGGATGGCTGAGTCGAAGGATATACACATCTAAAATTTATCTATGTACTGCCAAACTGCCCTCCAGAAACACAATACTATTCACATTTCTTCTGTAAATGCATGAGACTATGTTCCCTTAACCTTGCTCTCCAATTCTGGGCTTTAAAAATCTCTGCCAGTCTGACAGGCAAAAAGGTTTCGAATTTTTTAACTTAAATGGATTTCTTTACTTATTCATGCTTTTATTTTATACATTTGCATTTATTATTTTTAAATAGCCTGTTTGTAGCATTTATCAGCTTTTCCTTTTCCTACTGATATGTGATAACTCTTGGTCAATTAGGAATAGTAACCCTTTATAAGGGTTACCTATGGGGTTATAAAGCAACCCTTTACAAGCTATGTTGCAACTATATTTCAGTTCGAAATGTGTTTTCAGCCTAGATTATGATTGTTTTATCAATAAATATCTTAAATTTTATGTAGCCAAATTTACTTGATTTTTAAATTTGATTTCTAACATTTGAGACATCCTTAGAAAGGCCCTTCTCACCTGTAGATTATAAAAATGTTCACCCATATTTTTAGGGCTCATACAGATTGATTGATTGATTGATTGATTATTGATTTGACACTGAGTTTTACCCTTGTTGCCCAGGCTGGAGTACAATGGCATGATCTTGGCTCACTGCAACCTCCACCTCCTGGGTTCAAGCGATTCTCCTGCCTTAGCCTCCCAACTAGCTGGGATTACAGGCACCCACCACCATGCCAGGATAACTTTTTTGATTTTTAGTAGAGACGGGGTTTCACCGTGTTGGCCAGGCTGGTCTCGAATTCCTGACTTCAGGAGGTCCAGCAGCCTTGGCCTCCCGAAGTGCTGGGATTACAGGCATGAGCCACTGTGCCCGGCCCAGTTTTATTTCTTACATTCAATCTGGAATGTGTTTTCGCAATAAGAGGAAGGTAGGAATCCAGTTCTTCCCTGCTTCCCCTAATACCCATTTTATTTATCTCAACACCACTTATTAAATGGGCTATATTTTTAGCTCATAATTTGAAACACGCTTCTCTCTCCACGTTTCTTTTTAAATACTGAATTCAAGGCGGCACAGTGACCAGCAGGCTGTGTGCCTTCCTCTCATAGCAGAAGAAGGATTATGCATTATGCTGGTAATATGGTTTCATAATCGTAAATTACAAGTGGCCACAAGCTGAAACTGAACTTGTTGGCTCAGTAGTATGAGAAAGAAAAATAAAAGTTGTTATACTTGGCAAGTATTTCACAACTCTGTAAATAAGAAATACTAAATAACCCTATTCATAAGAAAACTCAGCTACTTGGGGTTTTTTCTGTGGAGCGAATGCTTCCTGATGGATCCATACAGTGTAGGCCTGCCCCAAATTAGACAGCCTACACATACCATACTGAGTTTCTTTTGTGGTTGAGGACACATTTTTCATGCTCAAATAAATTCCCCTTTATAGATGAGGATTCTTAGTACTAAGTCAATTTTTGTGGAAGAGCTTCAACTGAGTCAAAGTCCCTATTTTTGAGAAAAGTTTTGGCCCTGACTACAGGCACCTGGACAGGCCTCCGTCTAGGAATTAATACCTGTTTGACTCCTAAATGTTCACGTGGAGAAACGAGCTCTGCTACCTATCCTCTGGCATTTTAGGCATATATGCATGTCTCTAGTCAGCAACTGAGAATCTTGGTATGGTTCATGCTCATGAAGAGAAGTCAACCAGGACTTGACTGGAAACCTAGCACTGCCAAAGACACACCCGCAGACCCATAGGTGAGAGGGTCCAAATGGGATATACTATGTAGAAGTGATTCATTCTTCTGTATATCATTAGGAAATGGGGCGCTCAGTCTTAATTATCTTAGCCTTACCTTTTCTGAGCTAAGACTTAATGTTACAAAGACATTTATATGAAGTACCATTTACGTTTTTGAAAATTGAAGCTCAAGACATTGTCTGTTATATATCTTAGCAGGGAGCCTCAGACCTACAGCTGAGATAAATAGATCATCCCTGCAGTCTAGTATATGTAGTTCCTCTGTTTGCTTTTCTGGTTACTACACTTTAAAATATTTTTGTTTCTTTCTATTTTAACACTGTTAGCTTTGTTAGCTCTTTTAGATTACTTTATGAAGAGAGAATGTGAAGGCCAGAAACAGAAGGATTTGGCTGTCTTGTTTGCCACTATTTTCCCAGCACCTAGAATAGTACCTGGCTGTAGTCTGTGGTCAGTAAACATGTTGAACAAATAACAGAAAATGAATGATTAAAGAAATAGACACTGAAATATACATTCTATAAAAATAGAAAATACCAGGTGTGGGCTGGGCGTGGTGGCTCATGCCCGTAATCCCAGCACTTTGGGAGGTCGAGGTGGGCCCATCACGAGGTCAGGAGATTGAGACCATCCTGGCTAACATGGTGAAACCCCGTCTCTACTAAAAATACAAAAAATTAGCTGGGCGTGGTGGCGGGCACCTGTTGTCCCAGCTACTCGGGAGGCTGAGGCAGGAGAATGTTGTGAACCTGGGAGGCGGAGCTTGAGGTGAGCTGAGATCTCGCCACTGCACTCTAGCCTGGGTGACAGAACGAGACTCCATCTCAAAAAAAAAAAAAAAGAAAATACCAGGTGTGTTATAATATTGCCTCTCATTTGGCTAGCAATCCAAAGGAAGTTTTTGCTTGTAATCTCCTATTCATTCAATAATCTTCACTGAACATCTATCACAGGCCAGAATCCCTCTACATAGCTGTTGTTCTCAAGGGGCTCATAAATCTAACGGGGTAAGCTGAGGGATCAACAGATAGTTCTGGAACAGTGTGATGAGAACAATGGTAAGAGATGTGTGCAGATAGCAGGGAGCTCAGGGAAGGGCAACTGGCCAGCTGAGAATATGAGATGGGCCAGGAAGCAGGGGATAGTTCCTGAGGGAGGGTATGGCCCAGATGAGTCTCCGGGAATGAGCAGAAGATACTCAGAGGGAGAGGCAGGGGAAGGCTGACTCCAGGAGCCACAAGGGCAGGGAAGAGCAGAAAGAGCCAGCAGCAGAGGGTGAAGAACTATAAAGTGCTGGATGTGGTTGCAGCATCAAGATGCTGGAAGTGGTAAGGAGTGAGGCAGTAGGGAGGTAGAAGGTTGGCACGCCCTGAGATGCCTGGGATTTATTCTCTCAGCAAGAAGCTTTTGAATGGGTCTTAAGCTGGGAAGTCACATGTCTGGATCTGCTCCTTAGATGAGTGACCCTGATGTCTGGGCTAGCGGGAGACAAGACCCAGGTCAGCAGGACCAGTTATCATAGGTGAGAGCTGATAAGGGCCTGGCTATTACACAGTTACAGAAATGGAGAAATGCAAAGGAGGAATATTTTGGAGAAAATTGCCTGTGCACTTAAAAATACATTTTTTTACCCTACAGTTCATTATTACTAGTATTCTCAGACAATTACAAGAGGTTCCTCCTTTGCAAGTTTTCTTTTTGTTGCCTACTACAATACACTTTGTTCCAAATGTTTTTTATGACAATTCTTGATTTACAAGAACTGCTAAAGTTGTCATGATGAAATACAGCCACTTCTCTGCCTGCTTAGTAACATCAGCAGACAAAATAATAATGCTGACCTTGCTAAATTTACTTCTGGGGATATACAGACCTAGATAAGAAAGCGCGTACTGTAGTATTTAAAAAGTTATTTGTAAGGTTTACTTAACCCTACCACAGCAATGGAAATAACTTTAAGAACAATACACAGATTTACCCAAATATCCACTCCTAAATTAGGATGAAAAAATAAATCATCTCTAAAATATGTTCTAGAATATGACAGAATATAGAAACAATACTTTCAAAAAGATACTCTCCCTGAGAGCAATCTTACAAGAGTATTCTTTTCAGTCATTTTTTTTTCTCTTTTCAAAATGATAAGATAGTGAGGTGCTATTTCAGCACTATTTTTTACTGCCCATCGCCACCATCTGATTGATGTTACCTTATGCACGATGAGCTCATGAGTGCCATCTGGAAGAGTCCTACCATCTTCTTGCATCAGAGGGACAAAAGAAAACCCAAACAACTTCTTCTCTCCTTTCTCCTTTGCTGTAAAAAACAAAATTACTGGCTTATTTAAGCACAGCTATGTTCAGGTACATAGTTTGTCAAGAAGCATAATCATTGAGAAATATAACCCATACACAACAGTTTCCACTACACAATGGAGCACAGCTTTTCCGATAGGCCATCTCTATAAAGCAGTCACCCTCTAATCCCCTCTTCCTGCCCCTTTATCTGCAACTTACATTTCTTGCCTAATTTTCTTTATGGGAGTCACTATCTGAAATTGTTTTTTAAAAATTTGTGGATTGCCTGTTTCTTCTTTTTACCCCTAGGTCCCATTGAGGGCAGGGGTCTTATCTGTTTTATGTTATTGTTTCAAAGAGTGCTAGGAACATAGTAGGTGCTCAATAAATATATGTTAAATGAATGAACAAGTGAATGAATGAAAGTGAAATGCTTTGTTTTGATTACTAACCATCGAAAGGGAATCTCTAAGCTCTACCCGGGTCCATGACATAACTTCTTTCCCTATATCCACACATTTAAGGAAAGTAAGTCCTGTTGCAGTTACCTCCTTGGAATAAGTTAGGCATGTTGAAAGCCAATATGAATACTAAACCTATAGTTTAATAAGGGCTCAATACTGTGGAAACCGGAAATGAGGCGATGAGGTTTTCAGATGCCTAATTAAGAATTACAATAGCTAGAAAAGGCAAGGATCATTAGCAATTATTTATAGATAGGGAAATTGAGGTCATAGATATTACGTAACTTGTTGTAGATCCCTTAAGTACCATTCCAGTTCTTTCCACCAAGCTTCCCCTCCCCCCCAAAAAATGAAGAAAGCATTAACAGAACCTTGTTTGGTTAACTTGACTCTCCCATTGTACTTAGATGGAAAGAGAGTTCTCCAGGGCCAGCAGCCTGTTAAGGGCTGGATTGTCACTCTTTCACGAGTGGAACATTATACTTGAACAGAAAAGTGCAACTTTCGGATGCAGTGAGATCTGAGCTGGAGGAGTTAGGTATGATGATCCTGAAGTTTGGACAAGATGTTTAGCAACACAGCATTTAATTGCTCCAGGCATTTAAAAACAGGGAAGTACAGCCTAATGCAGACAACGGTAATTTTGTCTGGCTGGTGCTGGTCCCTAATATGAGGACATCTCTGAAAATGTGATTATAGCAAAGGACTTTCTTTTAAAATCATTAATTTCAACCCCATAGAGAAACAGGAAAAAGAATTCATGCTTTTTAAAAAGTCAAGCAAAAATCACACCAAAGATCTCTGGGAAGAGATATCCACAGCAATGATAGTACAGAAACTTGAATCCATAGGTTCATTTAAGAACAACTGACATCTTGACGACATTGAGTCTTCCTATGCACAACCATAGCTCTTGTATCCTTTATAGCAAAACTTCTCCAAAGATTTGTCTATACCCATTACTCCCCGTCTTTCCCCTCCATCTCATTCTTTAACTCACGTTTATCACCACTGATTCACTAAAACAACTTGTCAGGTTCAACGAGTTCCATGATGCCAAATCAAATTATTTGTCCTCATCTTATTTGATCTACCACTGGCACCTGACACGTGATCAATCCTCTCTTGAAAAACTGCCTTCATTTAGTTCCTCGATTCTATTCTTCCTGGACTGGCCTTCAACCTACTAGATGGTCCTTCTTATTGTCATTTATAATGCCTCCTTCTCATTCTCCCAGCTCTAAATATGGCGAGTACCCCAGAGACCCATCCTTGGACTCCCCTTTGCTCTCTAAACTTACTACCTAGGAACTCCAATCAGTCTCGGACTTTAGAAATCATCAAAATTAGTGATGTGCTGGAGCTGGATCATACTGGCCCAGAAGAGCTGAAAGTGCACATTTCTCCCCAGTTCTACATTTAGTGATGTCATGTTGGAAGCTTGAAACTGGCCATGGTGGGAGTATCTCCACCATGGAAATCAGCAAATGCTAGAGTTCAGGGATCCTCCCCAATCCCCAGTGCTGGCTCAGTAGACCAACCACTGAACTATATGTTCTCATTCCCAAGTTTCCAACCTGGAGGTCACTCAGCTGCCCACTTGACATCTTGAGTGTCTAACAGACATCTCTGATTTAACATGTCTAAAATGCAATGTTTGATTTTTGTTCCCCAAACAGCTTCTTCCTGTTGTCTTCCCCACTTAATTAAATGATCATTCATTCTCAGGCTGACATCTTTGGGTCACTCTGGACTTTTCTCCTTCTTTCATATCCGATCTGTTAATATTCCGTAAAAAAGAATTGAACCACTACCGTCGCAATGCAGAACACTTTAAATCTCTTACTTGGAAGACTAAAAAAAGCTTCCCAAATGGTCTTTCTGTTCCCAACCTTACTACCTATAATCTATTATCCCATAAAGTAGCCAGACTTACCTTCGCTCCAAATCCTCTAGTGGCTCTTCGCAATTCAAATAAAATGCACAGTCCTCATCATGAAATAAAAGACTATACAAGATCTGGCGCCTCTGCTACCTTCCTGGTCCCCTCACTATTCCTTGAAAATGCCAAGCATGTTTCAAGCTCAAGCCTTTTGTACTGTCCTCTCTGCCTGGAATCTTCTTTCCCCAGAAAGAATAGTCTCAATGGGTCAGGCCTTCACTTCTTTTAGTTTGTTGCCAACACACGTCCTTATAAGAGAAGTCTTTCCTGACAGCCCTATGTAAAACAGCAACACAGTACCATCACTTCCTACTCCCTAACTGCAATTTAAGTCTTCACTGCACTTCATCACTTGCTGTCTGATGTATTATGTACTTAGTTTCTCAGCTATTAAAATCTGTCTTTCCTCTCTGGAATGAAAGCTCTGTGAGAGGGGCTATTTTCTTGTGCTCACTGATGTGTCTACAGTACCCAGTAAAACGCTTGGCATATAGTGGGAGTTCAATAAATATTTGTTTCATGAAAAACTGATGTTTCTGAATAAAGATATGAACACACAGATAAATATTTGGAAGCCCACTTTATAAAATGATTGCATTGGTTATTCATAGCTTGTGGTATTACCAAGATTTTTTCCTTCTTTACATTTGGCTGTTTCTTCCGACGTTTAATTAGGAAGATTAAAAGAAAAAAAAACCGGCCGGGCGCGGTGGCTCAAGCCTGTAATCCCAGCACTTTGGGAGGCCGAGATGGGCGGATCACGAGGTCAGGAGATCGAGACCATCCTGGCTAACACGGTGAAACCCCGTCTCTACTAAAAATACAAAAACTAGCCAGGCGAGGTGGCGGGCACCTGTAGTCCCAGCTACTTGGGAGGCTGAGGCAGAAGAATGGCATAAACCCGGGAGGCGGAGCTTGCAGTGAGCTGAGATCCGGCCACTGGCCACTGCACTCCAGTCCGGGCGACAGAGCAAGACTCCGCCTCAAAAAAAGAAAAAGAAAAAGAAAAAAAAACCTATGAGCAATTTTTGAAGTACAGGGATAAGAAGGTAGAGATCTAATAGATTTTACTGAAAATAGCCTTTATTCGACTTTCCAAGTTCTGAATTAGAATAATTATCTCCAAATGCTCTTTCTCTCTTTCCCCACTATTTCACCGTTATTTTCTCTTTTTCTTACCTTAAAGCTCAAACCTCATATTAGGCCCCAGGGAGAATTTATAACAAAGATTGATGGAAGAAATAGTACGGCACCATTGTAAGTCCTTTATGTTTTCCTACTTCAAGTCCTTTATAGGAAACTCTTCTTGGAATTTGGAAGAATTTTAAGACCCTGCTAGCTCTCTTCCTGCATTCAGAAACATTCACACAAGCATAATTTATGAAGCTCCTTGAGTCAATTCTGAAATATGCCATAATTCCAGCAACAGATAAAGTCCTTCTTCTCTGCCCGAACCTTGGGTAAAGTACAACAGCACTGAGGTGAAGTCACCACAAATCTTTTGGCAAAGCCCCTATTCCTTCCAGACTGGAAAGGAGCCTGCTGCTTCTTCAAAAATGTGATTCTCCTGTATCTCTCATTTGTTGTACTGCTCCCAAAGCTAGATTTGCCAGAACCTTCTCTGGTCACAATGTATACTGGCAGTGCTAAGATACCCTCAGGGACACAGGAAATATCAGAAGATTCCTGGACTCCTGGTAGTTGGGGGAGAGAGATGGGGCTTGAGAGGGCGGTAATGAATGCAAAAAATCTTAAATAGAAACACTGAGAAGCGATAACTTTATGGATAGCAATGCCCATGTGGACAAACCCTGTAACAGTTCTATGTCTTGGGTTGTTTAAATCTATAAAATGAGGCCGGGTGTGGGGGCTCATGCCTATAATCCCAGTACTTTGGGAGGCCGAAGCGGGTAGGTCACCTGAGGTCAGGAGTTCGAGACCAGCCTGACCAATAAGATGAAACCCCATCTCTAATAAAAATACAAAAATCAGCCAGGCGTGGTGGCGGGCACCTTTAGTCCCAGCTACTCAGGAGGCTGAGACAGGAGAATTGCTTGAGCCAGGGAGGTGGAGATTGCAGAGAGCTGAGATCGCGCCACTGCATTCCAGCCTGGGCGACAGAGTGAGACTTTGTCTCAAAAAAAAAAAAAAAATCTGTAAAATGAGGCTATTACTTCATGTTACTTCTAAGCCTTTTTCCAGCTGACATTATTTGATTCTCATCTGAATACTGTCTGAGAGAGTACAGTGATGCAGATACACACAAATCAGATATGCATCTAAGCCGACCAAAGGCTTTCCCAGTGGCTTCACATGCCATGAAAGGTCCTAGTGGGTTTTCCCAATCTGTGTGAGAGCTGGATCAGCTCCTGGAGACACTTGAATGGTTAGGATTGCCTGAGCCCACCAGAATCAGTTTAGTTTTTTAACACTGTTCCTTCCCTTTCTGGCTAATCTTTCTAGAATGGAACAAACTGATTTTTACAAAAGTCATCAATTTAAGATCAACCCACATCTTCACGACAGCCCAGTAAGCAGGATACTCCAGCACAAGAGAGACAGGCAGTCAATGCCACCAAATACTCACTGGAACAATGCCGAAACTCGAAGCGGATGTGTGCGCCCCGGAATTTATCCACGGGAATGGGAAGTTTCAGCAGTTCAGACCACCTGGGGCTGTTGTTATGATAAAGCACAAAGGAGTGGTACTCACTGGCTGGTGGCTCCCCAGAGCCGAAGGAGATAAAATCCTAACAAAGGGAACACACAGGTTAAAGAGAGTTTCATCTAAAGATCTTTTGAAAAGGCAGAGCAATCACTTTGCTCTATCTGCCTACCTCTCAAATAGCACTTCATAGGAAATTACCTCACTGGTCCTTTGCCGTGTGTTTCTGTACCTGCTGCTGTTTAGCAGGGTGTATCTATTTAATTCTGATGCTGGTCTCCAAGGATTTACTGTGCCAAGGGTAGACCTGGGTGATACATGGGTGATGGTCGACTGCATGCCCCACTTGGAGTTCAACTACATGGCAAAGTTCCCAATCTGCAGTAGTCAAAAGCCTGTTTTGTGCCTTAGTAGGTGACTCACTAAGCCCCAGGACCAACCTTCTTATTTAAATGGGCAGCTGTATTTCTCCATGAAGAAGGGGCTCATGAAAACTACTTCTTCCATAAAAACATCTGCTATTCTCACCCCAATTAGTAAGGAGTACCCTAGTCTTCATGCCTATTTTGGTCAGAAAGAATATATATAGGATTAAATAATGAAATGGCTTTAAAATTATGCTGCATTTATCTCAGCACTTGGGGAAGACAAGGCTTGAGAGGATCACTTGAGGCGAGGAGTTCGAGATCAGCCTGGCCAACATGGTGAAGCCCTGTCTCTACTGAAAATACAAAAATTAGCTGGGCATGGTGGCACATGCCTGTAATCGCAGTTACTTGAAGGGCTGAGGTACAAGAATTGCTTGAACCTGGAAAGGGGAGGTTGCAATGAGCGGAGGTCGTACTACTGCACTCCAGTCTGGTGACAGAGTAAGATTCTGTCTCAAAAAAAAAAAAAAAAAAAAAAAAAAAAAAAAAAAAAAGAAAAAAAAAGAGCTGCTTTTTAGAAACAGTTGCTATAAGAAAATTATTGACACAATTAATTAAGCAAACTGTAAAAGTTGTTGCTGGTTTTTTTTTCCTGGCTTGTCTTCAGCATGAAGACTGCGTTTTTCTGCTCTCTTTTCTGAAAGGAATTTTAGTGAATTTAAAAAAAGGAAAAAGAAAACTACACAGGGGTGAAGGAGAAAAATAAGATAGAAAATGATGTAAATCAGAAATTAACTGATTGCAAATCAGAAAATAACTGATCACATTAAAGATTAAGTGAAAGCAATTACACAGACTTGTTTGACCTGGAAATATCAAGTATTAACATACCTTCAGGGTTTGGCCACTGCTGTCTATAATGAACATCGTAACTTCCACATTTCTGGCCACGCTCTTCCCTCCTTTCTCAAATTCTCCCCTTTCAATAGTGATATATAAATCATTCCTCATTTCACCTATAAGGAAAGGAAAATTAAAACCATGTTATATATATTAGGAAATGTAATAAAGTGCTATATCAAGGAAAACTTTATACAACATATGGTTATACATACATATAAAAGTACAAATATATTTGCATTTTTATAATTTTATAAAAGTGTCCTCACGCTCACTGCCAACATCTGAGAAGAATAAAAGCCAGCCTCTGCTACTCTGAATTAGCAATGCTGTAATTGTATATCTAGGAGGCGAATACTGGGACCAAGTAGGAAGGTATTGTCAAGTCTCACCATTTTTCAATATTTCCCTCATTCTATTTATGAGGTGTGATTGTAAAATGACAGCCTAGCAGGGGTGGCTCAGAGAAACCAGTCTTACTACTTTATAGTCATAGCAATTTAGGGTAGAAGAAATACCTAAATGTAGTAAAATAATAGGACTGTAAAGGATACAATTACAACTTAAATCTTTTCCACAATTCATGGACAAAATGATCTCACTGCTGGAAGAATCCAGATTAGCATTTTATGAACACAGATGTAGAATAATTCAGTCATACAGACAAACTCAGCTTAATATTTCATATCATCAAGCTATAAAACAAATGAGAAAGGCCCTATATTCAAATGGACACATCCTATGTACATATAGACTGTCGATTTCTTCTCTACTGGTGATTTATAAAACTTGAGTTTTTAAAAATCTCAACCCTTTCTTATTATTGCAAGATATAAAAAGACAAATTTGATGCCAACTAGCAAACTTAGGCAAATGTGCTAACAGCATGCTTTTACTTCTCTTATAAGAATTAAACTAGGGGGAAATAATGAATGCATAGAGAAGTGAGAAATAAGTCAACAAAGCACAACTAGAAAGTTTTTAAAGGTAAATGGTGAGATGGCAAGGTCGAATTTACTTTTACTTAACACAGATTTCAAACACTTGAAAAAAATCAAAAGTAATACTGTTTTCTTTTCTTTTCTCTTTTTTTCTTTTTTTGAGGGGGGAAAAAAAAGGGGGTCTCACTCTGTTGCCCAGGCTGGAGTGCAGTGGCGCAATCTTGGCTCACTGCAAGCTCTGCCTCCTGGGTTCCCATCATTCTCCTGCCTCAGCCTCCCGAGTAGCTGGGACTACAGGTGCCCGCCACCATGCCCAGCTAATATTTTGTATTTTTAGTAGAGATGGGGTTTCACATTGTTAAGCAGGATGGTCTCAATCTCCTGACCTTGAATACTCTGTTTTCTAATAAAAAATTTCCCCATAAGAAAGCAAATCACTAGAAAGAAAAATAACCATACAACTATGTCTACAATTAGGAGTTTTATAAAACTTCTTCATACAAGTGTGGACAAGGAAGTACCCTAGTTCCTCAATACCATGGACCATGGGAGATTATCAGTGTACCTGATCATCTTCCTCCATAAAGACCAACTTTTTATGATGGCATCATTTGCAAATGACCTACGCTGACAAGGACACAGGTTGGCCATAAAACAGAAAAACTAAGTAAGTTCTAAAAAGAATTACATCTTAGTCACTCTTTACAAAGGGTATATATAAAATGTATATAAAACATACATCATTGGAAACAATACAGAGGTCTCTGGCTTATGAATTTCTAGTACTCTTATACAGCTCATACAAACCAACTTGAGAAGGCAATGAACTTAAAATCCAGGAGAAAAGCAACACATTTCAACACTTTAAACATTGTATTTGTGTGCTTTGAAAGTTTTCCGTTTTAACTATTTCCTTTATTAATTTTTAGAGAATGGCCCAGTACATTTGATGTTTATTAGACTTTTTATAACCCATTTCACTTTACTACATGTATTCTGTAATGCCACATTTAATGTTATTTATTTAACAATTCCATTATAGAATCAACAGCAAACCCCCAAAATTTGTCCCCTGAATCAACTGACTTCAACAAACAAAAAATAGGTCTGGTACACACAATGGTCTGCACACGCTAGTTTAACAAGAGGTTTGGGAGGAAATTCTTGACAATAATGTTTCCATGAACAGATCTGGCAGGTGAAAAAACTCAAATCAAGATACTTTAGAGCAAAATACATCGGCTAAAAACAGCAGAATTCTTTTGCTTCTGGGAGTAAGTGACACATCATAAGTAGCTCTGCTTACAAACAGACTGTAAAACCTACACTGACTAATGGGAAGTATAGCTACATGGGTTTTTACCTTAGGAATTTCTCATAATGAGTAATTAGCTTGTCCAAACCACACAGGGATTAACTGTCCTGCAAAATAAAGAGTAAGTGTTTCTTGGGAAGGTGCTTTCCACTGTTATCTGCTAAAAGGACAGGGCCCCTCAGACTCCAGCAAAGGCAAGAGGTGATAAGGGAGGTTTGCAAGGTAACCTGTTTCCCTCTGTCTGTAGGCTAGGCCCAAAGGAGGGAAAATGAGGAAATGAGGGCTGCACTGCCAGCATCACAAAATCCTTGTTTTATGTACTGTATTTATTCAATGAATGTTTCTTGAGCATCTCCTGTGTGCTAGATACTATTATTACAAGCCAAGAAGATTCAGTAGTGAATAGAGCAAAAATTATTTCCCCAGAGTCTTGATTCTAGTAGGGGTAACTCCTCAAAAATAAATAAGTAAGTAAGTAAAACATACAGCATGCTAAGTGATACTAGACACTGTGGATAAAAGTGAGGAGGAGGATACAGAGTATTGAATGGGGATGGAGGGAGAGTTAAAATTTTCAACAGGGTAATGAGAGAAGGCCTCATGAGAAGATGAGCGCCCTGGGTAGGCTACGGTGTGTTTCACAGAGGAGTAAGATTCCAAAGGGCGTTAGCTTCTCAGGCCAATCCCCAAGGCCTGTTTAGCTCATAACATAGCTGGATTCTCCTAACTCTTCTTCACAAAAGAGATTCTGAATTCAAATACACTAAAGGTAGTAGGTTCACAGGACAATCAGAATAAGGAGATCCAGGTTCTAGTCTCTGCTACTGCTACGGTGTGTGACATCAGTCTATACAGGATATCGGAAACCTCTGGGTCTCAGGTTTTTGTTAACAAAATGAGAATAGGGTAAAGGTGGGGACAGGAGAGGTGGTAGGAGAAACAACACTCCTTTGTTATATCATGCTGTTTCTATGCCTTACAAAAGAACCTCCTGAAAATAACACGCTCACAAAATCAAACTCCTTATACATACGCTTTAATTTTCTGTTAACTGTCACTATCCCTGTAACCCCATTATCTTTTGCAAATCTTTTAGACGAAAACCAGATTTCTTTGAAAAGAGAATACACAACAAGAAGAACACTTCTCCTGGATGACATTCTCCATGTGCCTCTCCCAGGAATTTTACAGCTTGCTTATGTTCCAATTCTGCAAGGTGCCACGTTTTGCCAAAATATGCAGAAGGATCAAGTTGAAACAAGTGCTAATTAAAATCAATACATTTGAGGCTGACTCTGGAGAAAACTCATGAGTCCAAATGGTGTTCAGAAAGCATCTTGGGTAATTAAGACAGAAACCATCAAGTCAGTATAAAAAGGAGTCATAACACCAGTGTGAAAAGCTATTTCCCTGACAATGTTTATTAACACCTTGTACCTCTCAAATTTATTACTCTGAAAATTTGATGTGCACCACACTTTCTTTCTCTTTAGCAGGCCTGCTGGCTAGGGAGCCTTTACACTTATGAAGGCCTTTCAAAATACCACTGTAGACAAGATAAAGATAAGGTCATAAAAGTGGGAACAAACTCAAGAGTTCAGTGACTGCAGTCAAATGGGTCCATTAACAGCTTGATCTAGATGGGTAAGAGTTTCCATCAGTAGCTGACAACCGTAATCCTTGTTTCTGTCTTAGGAATGCCTTGGATAAAGGCATATAGTGCATGGATCACCACAGCATGTAAAGCACCGTACACCATCCCAGCAGCTTTATTTTATATATATATATAACATATACACACACACGCATATATATACACACACATATATATACACACATATACACACACATATATATACACACACGTATATATGTGTGTGTGTATTGCGTATATATATGTATACACACACACACACACACACACACACACAGGATATTTGTTAAGAGTTACGGAACCAAATAAGATTTCCTGTCCTTTAGTTTGTTTTTAAAAAAAAAAAAGAAAATGTGTAAATGACTTAGGTTTTTTGTGAACTCAGATTATCGTTGATGTTGTTGTTAATGATGATGGCAGTAGTAAGAGTCCTAGTAGCAACAGCAGCAGCAGTACACTTCATTGAGTACCTACTATGTGCTGGGTACTTTGCAAAATGCTAGAAGTAGAACATCTCATTCAATTATTATATCAACTTTATAAAAAAGGCACTATCATTTCCATTTTGCAGATGAGGAAATGAAAGTGTAGGGATTAAGAAAGGTGCCCTAGGTATTATCAGTGACCCCACATTACCTCTGAAAACCTGTAATTCCATGCCGTCAGAACGGTCGTCAAATAAGCCAGGAAGGGAGTAGTCCTGTGTTGCTTCGCATTTGTCAGACCAATTTTTAAATACTGATTACAGTTCTAGGGACCATCTTTACAAGACAGAGACAGACACAAATGGTATCATCCAGATCATAAACAATATGAAGAAAGGACTCAGAACCCATCACAAGAAGGAAGATGTAGACAATAAAATTATCTGAATTTGAAAATGTTGAAGTTCCATGCAGAAAGGGAAAAACTGGTCCAACATGTCATTTTGAGAGACAATGTGATGATGTTTTCTTGGTCAATACAAATATTCAAGTATGAGCCAGAAAACCACCACTAGGAACCATGAAGAGGAATGCATGCACTAGACACATGGCTGGGCTGGGTGGCCCCTCATGTGTGTGAAAGGCAGATTAATACCCCCTCCCCAAAGATGCCTAGGTCCCAATCCCTGGAACCTATAAGTATGTTACCTTGCAGATGTGATTAAATTAATGATCTTGAGATAGGGAGATTTTCTTGGATTAACGGGGTGGGTCTAATATAATCACAGGGTCCTTGAAAAAGGGAGGGGGAAGGGTCAGAATTAGAGAAGGGGATATGATGAGGAACACAGAGGCTGGAATGACTTGGATCTGAGCCAAGGAGTGCAGGCAGCTTCCACAAGCTGGAAAAGGCAAGGAAGTGGATTCTCCCCTAGAGGCATCAGAAGAAATGCAGCCCTGATCACACCTTAATTTTAGTTCAGTGAGACTAGCTCATCCTGTAACCTCCAGAACTATAACATAATAAATGTATGTGAAGCCACCCTGTTATAGCACCTATAGGAAACTAATACAATGTGTCTTCCATATCCAAGTTTCTGTCACTTCATGACACCTTCAAGGAGGAGGAAGGAATGGGAGCAGGACTCACAGGTAACTGGAGACTGAAGCAGAGCACAGACAGGGCAAACATATGGATGGGCTGAAAAATTGACTAATATTATATTTCCAGTTTCTCACACAAGATACACTTGAGTAAAACCCATCAGGTTTTCTCTATTTTCTGTCTGTCATTCTCACTTTTGTTTTGCTTTGTTTTTAAAAGAGTACTATGAGATACTGAACTCTTTTGGGAGGTAGCTTTTTATGTGTTGCTTATGACAATTAAGCAAGCAAGGGCACATGATACAGCACCACAATGGGCTCTCCAGTTTTGCACAGAGGCAAGAGCATGGAAAAATGTGGTTCCCTGTTGCCATCCCACTCTGGGACAATGCGTGGAGATCTGGCAGCCCGTTGGGGGAAGTCCTATACTCTTGGGGTGGTGGGGACTGTAAGCTTCATAATTTGAGAGGTACCAGCCCCTCCCTCTGCCTAATCTAGGGCTGGGATATAACTTCAGGGTGACACATTAGAGTCTCAGCTTCCCTCTCTCTTCAGTCACTGTGGCATTCATTGGTTGAAAGACCACCATCTCCTTGCAAATCAGGGTTCAGGCCTAAGATAAGTGGTGTGGGGGCCCAGTGACTAGGGCTGGAGGGTGGTAAGCTTTGGTTAGGTTTAGGATATATACAGATACATTATATATATCAATGTATATTTTGATACAGAGTCTCACTGTCTCCTAGGCTGGAGTGCAATGGCATGACCTCATCTCACTGTAGCCTCAACCTGCTGGGCTCAAGCAATTCTATCGCCTCAGCCTCCTGAGTAGCTGGGACTGCAGGCGCATGCCACCATGTCTGACTAATTTTTGTATTTTTTGTAAAGATAGGGTTTTGCCACGTTGTCCAGGCTGGTCTTGAACAACTGAGGTCAAGCAATCAACCCTCCGTGGTCTCCCAAAGTGCTGGGATTACAGACGTGCACCACCATGCCCAGCCAGATTTAGGATACATTTTTAAGAAAGATCAAATCTTACTAGTGCACATCTACTTTCTCGAAAAGAAGGCTTACTGCTGTTTCAATTCTATCTTTTGATGTGTATTTCTCTATCAGTACATAGTAAGGAATATTTATATTGGCCAGGCACAGTGACTCACGCCTGTAATCCCATCACTTTGGGAGGCGGAGACGGGTGGATCACGAGGTCAGGAGATCGAGACCATCCTGGATAACACGGTGAAACCCCATCTCTACTAAAAATATAAAAAATCAGCCAGGCATGGTGGCAGGCACCTGTAGTCCCAGCAACTAGGGAGGCTGAGGCAGGAGAATGGTGTGAACCCGGAAGGCGGAGCTTGCAGTGAGCGGAGATCGTGCCACTGCACTCCAGCCCAGACGACAGAGTGAGACTCCATCTCAAATTGAAAAAAAAAAAAAAAAAAAAAAAATTATATTTAAAATAATGAAATTGCATGCTTCTTTTTTTCTCAAAGTGACTTTTATTTATTTTTTATATGTTTGTTTTTATTTTGCTTTAAGTTGTGAGATGCATGTACAAACATGCAGGTTTGATACACAGGTATACATGTGCCATGGTGGTTTGCTATGCCTACCAACCTGTCATCTAGGTTTTAAGCCCCGCATGCATTAGGTATTTGTCCTAATGCTCTCCCTCCCCTTGCCCCCCACTCCCCACAGGCCCCAGTGTGTGAAGTTCCCCTCCCTGTGTACATGTGTTCTCATCGTCCAACTCCCACTTAGGAGTGAGAACATGTGGTGTTCCCGTGTTAGTTTGCTGAGAATGATGGCTTCCAGCTTTATCCATGTCCCTGCAAAGGACACGAACTCATTCTTCTTTATGGGTGCATAGTATTCCATGGTGTATATGTGCCACATTTTCTTTATCCAGTCTGTCATTGATGGGCATTTGGGTTGGTTCCAAGTCTTTGCTATTATAAATAGTGCAGCAATAAACAAATGTGTGCATATATCTTTATAATAGAATGATTTATAAACCTTTGGGTATATACCCAGTAATGGAATTGGTGGGTCAAATGGTATTTCTGGTTCTAGATCCTTGAAGAATTGCCACACTGTGTTCCACAATGGTTGAACTAATTTAAATGCGTTCCTATTTCTCCACACCCTCACCAGCATCTGTTGTTTCCTGACTTATTAATAATCGCCATTCTAACTGGTGTGAGATGTATCTCATTGTGGTTTTTATTTGCATTTCTTTAATGACCAGTGACGATGAGCTTTTTTTACATGTTTCTTGGCCGCATAACTGTCTTCTTTTGAGAAGTGTCTGTTCATATCCTTCAAAATTGTTTATTTTCTTAAACATAAGACAAACATCTCTATAACGTTCTTCTTACTCCAGTCTGTAAATCATTATTCAGTCAACTTTGACCAAATAGAAATTTGACTTATTTGAACTATAAAGACACATGCACACATTTGTTTATTGCAGCACTATTTATAATAGCAAAGACTTGGAACCAACCCAAATGCCCATCAATGATAGACTAGATAAAGAGAAAGGAGGACTGGTTTGAATAACACTTGTAAAATAAACTTAAATAAATCCTGAGGTTACTATTAAAACTGGCCCCCAAATCTCAACTCTATCACTCCAATGTTTTCACTTAAATCTTTTTAGGGGATGGGCATAGTGGCTCATGCCTGTAATCGCAGCACTTTGGGAAGCTGAGGCAGGAGAATCGCTTGAGCCCAGGAGTTCAAGACCAGCCTGGGCAACATAGGGAGATCTCATTTCTCCAAATAATAAAAAATTAGCTGGGTGTGGTGACACATCTGCTGTGGTCCCAAGAGGCTGAGGCAGGAGGATCACTTGAGCCCAGAAGGCTGAGACTGTAGTGAGCCGTGATTGCACTACTACACTCCAGCCTGGGTAACACAGGGAAACCTTGTTTAAAAAAAAGAAAAAAAAAAAAAAAAAAAAACTTTCTAGGGTTAGGAGCTTCACAGACCTACTAAAAGTGAATGCACTGAAATGTATAAATGATGGGTTCCCTAACAAAGAATGACAGTTGAACCAAGTGATATATGGGAACAAGTCTCTAGAAACAGGGTATAGGCATGAAAGCTTGCTATGAAATCATGATGGAGACGAAGAAAATTATGCCTGGAAAGAATCACAGAGTAAAGAATGGACATTTGGGGTGCAGGGAAGACAGTCACATCTTCCATGACATTCCTGACACATCAGCCAGCTTTGCTCCAGAATGTCTGACGGATGGAAACTTAGACCTTCCTGATACTCTGCAACAGGCCAGGCCCTGCTTTGCATAGGGTCTGTTAAGATATTTAGAGCTGGGCTGTCCAACGGGGTGACTGCCACCACCTGTGGCAAAGGAGCACTTAAAATGTGACTCGCTGAAAAGAGACATGCTGTATACGTACGATACTCGCCAGCTTTCAAAGACTGAGTTTGAAAACAGAGTGTAAAATAACTCATCAGTAGTTTTTCATATGAATCACCTATTAAAATGATAATATTTTGGATATTTTGGGTTAAATAACATATATGGTTAAAATTAATTTCACCTCTTTTATTCTCATTTTTTTAAAGTGGCTACTAAAAAATTTAAAATTACCTTCATGGCTCAAATGATGTTCCTACTGGAAAGCAATGATTTAAATAATTTGCTGCTCTCTCGCCCAGACCGTGGAACTCCTTCAATCAGAGGTGTTTGGCTTGGAGGTGGCAGCGACAGAGTCTCACAGAAAATGTTCTTCCTCAGTTGGAAGTCTGACACCTTAAGAAATAAAGTGCTGCACGACAGAACCTTAACCAAGGAACAGTCCAGAGGACTTCATGATGACTCAGAAGCACATGGGCAGGTCAACTCCTCACACTAGGAGACCTGTCTGTACAATAGTGAGACCAGTGGAGAATTGCTGTGCCTATGTTTTTCCCATTTCAGAAAGAGTCTGGCACTGATTACATTCTGTGACTGAAAAGAGTTTTGTGTATGTTCTTGTCCTTGTCAGGATTGCAGATAATTCATTCTGCAGAGAGGCAGTGACTGTGTGCATAAACTTGGTCCTGTTGGTATAATCATGTGCCTCACCTGTTTTGACCCCTATCAGAATGCTAAAGATGCAAATTAACTCTGAAGGCCACATCTAGACAATGAAAAAAAAATTATGCTTGCAGACTGTCATTGTAACACTGGCATCAGAAATATCGTTCACATACATTTTCTCATGGAAGATTTCAGCTCAAGTTTTCATTAGAGCCACTGATGAGAATGAATTGACAAGTCTGAAATTAACAAAGGAAAACAAAACAATGACTGCATGTTTCCCAGTGTAAAAAATTCAACTGAGTTTTAAAGTTGCTTTCAGTTGTTTAAGGAAATACATACATCTCTCCCTTTCCTATTATAGAAGATTAAAAAGCCACAGGAAGAAAGGGAAAAAAGAAAGAGAAGGAAGTGCTTTTAAAAAACCTCTTTTGTACTCCCCTCCACTACAGACACATGTCTGGAAGAACAATTTTCCTGGAGAGTATAGACTTTGCATTACAAGGTGGTACCAGAAAGGGACAGAAGCGAGCCTTATTCCACAGAAAGTTCATGTCCATCATTAAAGCCACACAAAAGCTGCGTGAGCACAGCAGAACCTGGACAATTAATCAGCAGTGAAGTGTCACCTTGATTTATATTTTTCCATTTCTCCATGATACTGCCCAGAGACCAAGCTGAGGAATTCTTCAAGCAGCTGGCTGCATTCTGCTCTAAAAATTTTTTTTTTTATATTAGATTTGTCCATCAATATGCTTTCCAGTAGGATGAATTTCTTTGTTGTTGTTGTTGAAGAGGAAATACCAGCTATTTATAGCAACTGAAGGAAATCATGAATAGTTGTAAGAGCCACAGAATAGCATGCCACCAAATAAACAGTTCTATAAACAGTCATTTTCGACAACAGTACCATGAGATGCTCAGGCCGACTGGGTTCCTAAGCTAGGTCAGATCATCTCAGGAAAACTTACAGGATGTTCTTTCAGCCTTCCTTGCATAAAGGAATTTCAGTAGAGCAATCACAAAATGGTGCAATGGGCGATACTGGTCATTTTAAGTCTTTATTCATAGCAATCTCATTATCGGGTCTCATAGCTATGCCAGGTGCCTTGTCAGATACAACTTTCTTTGCTTGCACTTACACATGGGATTTAAACGGTGGTTTAGAAGACTTCATTTAAAACAAATACTGTCAATAATTTAAGATTATTTTATTTGGTCTATTGTTTTTCCCTTTTCTTGGTTGTGGAGGGTGAGGTATGGAGCACCAAGAAATACTACTACTTAGTATGCTATTCGTCATCTTCTATCTGTAGACAAAAGGGTAGAAGTTCTTTGTTTCTACAGAAGACCAAACGCAAGTGAGGTCCTTTTATAATAAAATTCATGACTTAAAAAAACTCCTTTCTTGATTTGTTAAAACAAGAGGATATGTCAAAAAATTTTTAAATGTAAGCCACAGTAACCCGTGTAGCTTAGTCCTATTCTGAGGAGGGAGGAAACAGAAGAGAAGAAGGAAAGAAGATGGAGGAGGGAGGAAAGAAGATAAAAAGAAAAAGAAAAAAAGAAAGATTAAGATCAAGACAGAAAGGAAAAGAGAAAGAAAATAAGAGGTCCAGACACACGCAAAGAAATAGATAGGCATAGACAGAACCAAGGATTTTTGAAGATAACCCCAGCTGGTCATACCTGTGTTCCTAGGGACAGGATGAAATTTCTAGAACTCTAGTGGTTCATTACTAAACGACAATTAGACCTTTTATTTTTTGGTTTTAAACTTCAAAAGTTTTTAAAAGGCTATTCTCTCATAAAATTGTGACTTTAATAGAATTTTAGAAATTAAAAATTTTTAGATCATAGAAATTTCCTTTTTTTTTTTTTTTTCCAGGTGGAGTTTCACTCTT
Source organism: Piliocolobus tephrosceles (assembly GCF_002776525.5). Lineage (NCBI taxonomy): Eukaryota > Metazoa > Chordata > Mammalia > Primates > Cercopithecidae > Piliocolobus > Piliocolobus tephrosceles. The sequence continues at coordinate 104,543,778 of NC_045441.1, forward strand.
GTTGCCCAGGCAGAAGTGTAGTGGCAGGATCTTGGCTCACTGCAACCTTTGCCTGCCGGGTTCAAGTGATTCTCCTGCCTCAGCCTCCTGAGCAGCTGGAATTACAGTCACGCACCAACATGCCCAGCTAATTTTTGGTATTTTTAGTAGAGACGGGGTTTCACCATGTTGGCCAGGCTGGTCTTAAACTCCTGTCCTCAGGTGATCTACCCACCTCAGCCTCCCAAAGTGTTGGGGTTACAGACATGAGCGACTGCATCAGGCCAGAAATTTCCTTTTAACATTGGAGGTACGCCAGGTACTGTGGCTCAAGCCTATCATCCAAGCATTTTGGGAGGCCAAAGCAGGAGGATAACTTGAGCCCACGGATTAGAGACCAGCCTGGGCAACACAGGGAGATCCCATCTTTACATATTTTTTTTTTCTTAATTAGCCAAGTGTGGTGGTATGTGCTTGGAGTCCTAGCTACTCAGGAGGCTGAGGTGGGAAGATCACTTGGGCCCAGGAGTTTGAGACTGCAGTGAGCAATGACTGTGCCACTGCACACCAACCTGGACAACAGAGTGAGATCCCATCTCTAAAAAAGAAAACATAAACAAACAAACAAACAAACAAAAGAAACATCAGAGGTACAGCCATGTTGGCTATGACACATAGTCTTTCACTATTAAAGCAGGTACTTGCTATTAGTGCAATTGAGAAAAGACTGGGGGGATGAGGCCTAGAATCATTAGCATTGAAGACCCTGCTCAGGTGTTACCTCCCCAGGAAATTTTAACAAGACTCCTTCAATAAGATTCTACACCTCCTCTGTGCTCTCCAGGCCGTGTTCTCCAACTCCTTTCCGGTTACAGTATGTCTCTGCCTGTGGACTGTAATCCCCTTCAAAGCATGAACAGGTCCTACTCTCACCATCTCTACTGCTAACACCTTGCTCGAGGACAGGATCACCACTCACCTGGATTAGCTCAAACAGCCTCCAAGCCCGTCTCCCTGTTTCTCTGCTGCCCTCCCACATTCCCTCCAGGTACAGTCTCTATACTGCAACCACAGTGATCCTGTGGCAATGCAAAGCAGTGTCACACCTTTGTTCCAAACCCTCTAGCTATTTCCTTCCTCGTTCTGAATAAGAGCCAAAGTTCTGAGTGTGACCTACAAGGTCCACACGACTTCTCTCTTCGAATCTGTACTCCCATCCCCAGTACTGTATCTTGATCAAGTTGGCCTTCTTGCAGTTCCTCAAACAAGCCACACCTCTATGGCTGCAGGTCTACTGCCCTTATTGTTGCTCTGCCTGGAATCCTCTTATCTGCACGGCTTCCTCATGTCTTTTAGGTCTCTACTCTACTACCTTCTCACCTAAATTTCTTACCTAATTCAAATCTGCAGGTCTCCACCCACTACCATCTAAGACATTCCCTAGCCCTTTACCTACACTGGTTTTCACCTTAGCATTCATCATCTTTGAACATACATGTTTTACTTACATATTTATTATAATTTTCCTTATTACAAAGTAACTGCTATGAGTTTTTTCTGTTGTGTTCAGTATTATAGCCCCGGTATCTGGAAGAAATGCCTTTGTACATAGAAAGTGTTAAATATTTATTTGCAGAATGAATGAACTCACATTTTAACTTTTGGCTCCTGGCACAAAGTTTTGATTGATGCTCAGTCAATGCCTGCTGAATGACTAAATCAATTTTTGCTAAACATACATCCTTCCTCATCAGCAAATGTACTATTCTTATCTAATTCATAAGTTGTAGATTAACACATTCAGAAAACCCTAAATTTCCATAAGCACGTAAAGGGATGTGCTTTTAAAAATTTATTTTCGTGGAGAAATTAGGACTGACCCACTCCCAAATGCATCAGTTTCAATGAATTTGGCATTCATTTCACATCGTAAATCTCCTTAACCCACATCTTTTCTGCTTTGGGGGAATTCTGGGGGCACTAATATAGAGCTAAATCATACACACAAATAGATATGGAAAAGGTATAGAAGTACATATAATATTTGCATATGGCTGCTTATTTACATATGGCTAACTAGTGTTCAATAAGTTTTTATCAAAACTGTGGATATCCTCTAAGCATCTTCACCAACGTTTTCCATCAAGGAGTAAAATATTTTCTGGACAGTATCTCCGTTTTCCTTCTTCTCCTGGTCATAATGAAATGTAGCCATGGCCTCCACAAGTTAACCACTTTAGAATAATCAGAATGTAAAGATATTTTTGAGCTTCAAATCACTGACACGAAAATTTATACAAAAGGAAAAGTTTTAAAATTGAATTGAGAAGGATATTTTAGAAAAAAATGTGCTTACTTATAGTCACATACCTCATTTCATTCTTCGGCATGGCCCATGTGAATGCTTCAAAGCTGGCAATTTGAAAAATTTCTCAAACGTCAAAAACAGATAGTATACCCATATTTCATCATGTTGGTGATGAAATCCCAAGCCACCTACCAGGCATAATAATATTTGAAAATCCCAGCTTTCTCGTTATGGATACTCCATGAGAAAATACTGATGAATATTCTCTTCTGATTTGTTCAATGTCTCCGTGCAATAGCTGTAAGGAAACTGCTAAACCTGAAACAAATGAGAGATACCTGAGTTAAAAACAGAATAGAAAATAGAATAAAGAGAAACTGATGTGTTGCAACAGGCCCAAATTTAGAGTATCATGGTTTTTAAACTAAGGGTTAATATTCTGACAAAATCAACACAATCTATATGAATCATATCTGAATAACACTTTTCCAACTTCAACATCTGAGTTTCCCATTCATAAGGAGGTTCACAGCAAGTGGAGAAAATGAGCAGAACTCTAAGAGGCAAGCTGGCTTCCAAAGCCCAAATGTCTCCTCCAACCCCAGTTTGGTGGAGCATGTTCCTGTACCAACACTCATTCCAGCAACAGACGAAGGTCCCCTGGCCCTAAAAAATACTGACATCAAAATTGGAGGATTAAAAAAAAAAAAACTCTATAAGGTCTATGAATAGTTGCTTATCAAATATCAAAAGCATAAACATAAATCTGAAGCTATATTAATTTAAGGATTTTAAGAATACTGATAGAGATTTTCTTGAAACATGAGTAATAAAGCTGATTATAATGAAACTAGGATTATATTACTAATATATACAGTAGAAACTTATGATGACATGATTTTCTAGTGAGGAGAATTTAGCAGGATACAGGACACTTTGACAAACAAAAGAGAATTTAGTCAGTAAAGTAGAAAAAATTATTTTTATAGTGACATTACCATAGCGGGATATACAGAAGATGCAAAACACTTTTTTATCATATATTATTTTCTCAATTTCCAGGCAAGAAGTACAAAAAAATTAATGTCGTATCATTGTGAATACGTCTGTATGCATATTCCAAAGATGGTGCTTCTCTTTCAGCTTTTTCATTCCTTCTTCGTTTATCTTCCTATGTTTTAATTTTTTAAGATAGCCAAATTATTATATTTTTTACTTTTTTATTTCCATGGGCTATTGAGGAACAGATGGTATTTAGTTACATGAGTAAGTTCTCTAGTGGTGATTTGTAGGATTTTGGTGCACCCATCATCTGAGTAGTATACTCTGAACCCAATTTGTAGTCTTTTATCCCTTACCCCCCTCCCACCCTTTCCCTCATGTTTTGTTTTGGTTTTGGTTTTTTTTGAGACAGAATCATGCTCTGTCACCAGGCTGGAGTACGGTGGCATGATCTCGGCTCACTGCAACCTCCACCTCCTGGGTTCAAGCGGTTCTCCTGCCTCAGCCCACCGAGTAGCTGGGACTACAGGCACGCACCACCACGCCCAGCTAATTTTGGCGTTTTCAGTAGAGAAGGGGTTTCACCATGTTGACCAGGATGGTCTCGATCTCTTGACCTTGTGATCTGCCCTCCTCGTCCTCCCAAAGTGCTGGGATTATAGGTATGAGCCACCGCACCCGGCCTATGTTTTAAAATTAAGAAGGACAAAAATATCTCCCATCTATATTAACTACATTAGTGACAGAAAACGAAACCAGTAGACGTTGACTTATTTTTAAAAACATTCAGTCATCATTAACCTGAAGTCAATTTAAAGATGAATTTGCTGGCCGGGTGCAGCGGCTCATGCCTGTAATGTCAGCACTTTGGGAGGCTGAGGCGGGTCGATCACGAGGTCAGGAGATCGAGACCATCCTGGCTAACATGGTGAAACCCCTCCTCTACCAAAAAACATACAAAAAACTTAGCTCAGCGTGGTGGCAGGTGCCTGCAGTCCCAGCTACTCTGGAGGCTGAGACAGGAGAATGGCGTGAGCCTGGGAGGTGGAGCCTGCAGTGAGCTGAGATTGCGCCACTACACTGCAGCCTGGGGGACAGAGCGAGATTCTACCTCAAAAAAAAGAAAAAGAAAGAAAGAAAGAAAGAAAAAAAAAGATGAATTTGCTTAGTGGAGTCAAGAAGATGATAACTCTACATCATTAGATTTAGATCCTCTATTTACATCATTACTTATCACCACATTTCTCTCGATGATGCACAGATCACATGCAAGGTATAATTCCCAAAAATGACTTACAGTATTATAATGCTGTATAAGAACAAAGGTGTGAGAATGACATCCTGCTGTGATGAAAAAAATGCAAAGTTTATTTGTCACATGTCTAGAGGAAGATCTTCCCTTTTACTCTCTTTCGATAATAAACAAACAATAACAATGAAAGTAACGTGTTTTTTTTGTTGTTTTTTTTTTTTTCTTTTTTTTTGGTTGGTTGGTTTGCTTGTTTTTCAATAGAGTGGTTAAAATATCAGGAAAATTTGTACACAAAAAATAAAAAAAGGAGGAAAGAAAAAAGAAAAAGCCTTTAGGCTCAGAGAGAAACTGGAGCCTCTCCTGAGGCCCAAATCGGAGCTAAAAAGGAGGACAGGGACATGACGACATGATTGTGGCCTCATACTTTCCAGTTTGTGCACCAACAGAATGTCTCCAAGAGCTGTCGTGAGAATTACATTAAGTCTGGCACATCCTCAGAACTTCAAATCCGCATCCCAGTTAAACCTGACAACCCCTTATCTCCCTCTCCAGCTCCATCCCATTCACTCTGAGTTAGGGGACTGATGACAATAAAATGGAAAGCCTCTGTCTTTCCATGGCCAGGGAAATGAAGAAGGGGAGAATAAGCCATCTGGATGATTTGACGGAGACAACTATCATCAGAGAAGCTTTCAGGCACTTAATGTGATACTACTGGAACTGTTTAAAACCTAGAGGCAGAAGAAGGAAGACAAACGAACATGTGTTATGATCCATCTGTCCCAGCAGCTATTTCTTCCTGACTCACACTCTACCCCCAACTAATCATGGGTATCTCTGTTCTTCTCCCACTTCCGTCCTTTTGCCTTCAAAATACTCACCCACATCATTGCCATCATCATTAGCATCACCAGGATCTGGTATTTGTAGAATATCAGTGTTTGCCAGACCCAGTACATAACAATAGTTCTTCCTGCTGGGGAAACACTGTTCAAATCCTGATGTACTATATGAGCAACGCTTTCCAGTACAGAATAAGATGAATTTAACAAAAATCTTAAGATCCTGTAATTTTTTCAAGCGAAGATCATTTTACTGGGGCTTCTCAGTGAAAGATCTGATCAGAGACACTAGCAACATTATGTGGTACACATAAAGGAATAAGAGAAAAGGACTCAAGAGTAATGAGAAAAACAGAGAGATTATGCTATTCACAATAGAAGTTGGAGAGAGGAAAACTGACCAAGATTCTTGTTTTGCCCTATAGAAGCCAGTAGCATTTAACCAGCAGCGACTTTAAAAATAAATAAATAAATAAGTTGAATACTGTACTTTACAGAGGATAAGACAAGGAGAAAAAAAAAACCATTGGGTCAGAGAGAAGGTGAATCCTTAAGAAAATTAAAGTAGACAGGAAAAGGAGAAAAAAATGTTTTGGAAAAGACATAGACGGAGGGAGAGTAATAACAAACAGAAATATATCAGTGTTCTATAGAGAGCAAGGGCCACAGAGGGAAGAGAGTGCAAAAAGACAGAAAGGACCCATTTAATGGAGACAGTCGACAGAGAGGAGTCAGTCAGTGGAGAAGGGAAGGGAATGGGAAAATGACAGGACAATAGACAAAACAGTGTGGGGAAAAGGAAAAGCAGGCATTTCAGAGTTGGATGTATACTAAAAGTTTGAAAGATATAGTAGTTTTCAACCTGAAGGCTTACAGCAATATAGATCAAAGCCCTCAGTGTAATTATGACATTTGACTAGCCAAGTGATGATAATGGGGGTTGTGCGGGAGGGCAGTTACTGCCATTCAGAGGTTCCCTAATTTCTCCAGAATGAAGAATTCACAGACATCAAGAATTACAAAGGTTAACAGGACACAGCGTTTGACCACAATGTATCTGGCTCTGCCCAAATCATCAACTCTTTCCACAAAGAAACCACAACATATGACTAAGAAACATCAAAGAGTGGGAACACAAAGAAAAAACACGATTCTGAGAGTGAGTCCACAGGGACCAGCCCACAAGGAGACATTGCAATTCCATTTATTTTCCAATCAAGGAAACTCCAGATCCTATTTTTACTGTGGTCCTTAATTATCATGACCACAACCAAGAGGCTGGACAAATGAGCCGCCAGAACAGTAAGAAGTAACATAATGAAGACTAAGAAACTACTCATCACTACAAAGGAGAGACACAGCAAATATTTACACATTACTTCTAAAAACGTTGAACTCATAGAAGCAGAGAGTGGAATGATGGTTGCCCGGGATTGGAGAGGGTGGGGGATGTGGGGGTTGGGGAGAGTAAAGCAGGAGATTTTGGTCACAGGAGACGAAGTTTCAGCTGGACAAGATGAAGACATTCTAGAGAGCTATTGTACGGCATGGTGACATGGTTAATAATAATACACTGTATACATAAAAATTGCTGAGAGTGGATTTTAAAACATTTTAAAATGAGGGTGAGGGTGATATGCTAATTAGCTTGATTTAATCATTTAGCAGTGTATACATATATGAAAACATCACATTGTATGCCATAAATATGTATAATTTTTAATTGTCAATTATACTTTATTAAAGCTGGGGCAAAAAAGACAAATATTTACACATTCCAATTACCTGAGGATTAGCCCTGTCTTTTCAGGGTTACGACATAGGGCATTGTTTGGAGAATGGTATTTTTCTTTCCATTTTCTTTCTTATCATCCTGCTTCACTGTCCTGGCCTTATCTGCTATCTCTGGGGTTGGGGCAACTTCTTAAATTTTATCTGTACATTTTACCTTATTCCTGCCACAGTTCAAAATGCACACTCTGAGCAGCAGTAACTTATGGCTTGAGAGGAGGGTGGAAAGTGGGATTTAAGGATGTGTATAACAGTGTTCCTGCTCCCAAGGAACTGATAATCTAACAATGAAAATAAGAAACATATACAGAGAGAGAGAGAAAGAGAGAGAATATAAAACAGAATGGACTATGGGTATGATAGGAATATTAAAATAAGAAAAAATTATCATGGAAAGAATTAGAAAGTTTAGGGAATATTTTATTGGAATTTATGACCACCTGTAAAATTAGATTAAATCTGAATTTCATAAAAATTTCATAAAATTTCATACAATTTAATTTATAATTTAATTTCATAAAATTTAACCTAATTTTGTTTATGTAAATAGTATTTGAAGTCACTTTTTTTAGCCCTTAATATAAGTGCCCAAAACGAAATTGCTATAGGAGAAATGTCCCCCTTCTTGGAAGAAACATAATCATTAAAGTGAACTTTCACATCAGCCTAGATGTTCAAGCCCAATGATAAATACTTAACATTTAATTTTAAACAAAAGGCATAGTCATTAATCTGGAGTCCGCCACAAAACAACATATGATTCATGGTTAAGTTCAGCTTACAGAGTAGTAGTAGACGAAAGAAAGGCTTGATATCTTTTAAGCCAAATGTGGCTGATTGCTTGGAAGCTCTAATTTCATGAGAATCGAAGCTCATTTATTCTACAAGTTGGCTCCTTTTAAATTCATGAAATTCTGCAATTTTACATTAAAAATGGGAAGCATAGCATGATTTTTAAGCAGCAGCTGAAATTTTAGAATACATGAGCCATTTTGCCACTAATAAACCAAATAACATGTAGCTATGAATGGAAAACTGTGATAAATATATTTGATAAATACATGTTGTTATTAAGTGTGCAGTTTAAGAATTATATCATATGGTTGCAAGTGCCTGTCTCAATCTTAACCTCTCTGTGCTTTGGTTTCCACATCTGTAAAGTAAAGATAATGATACCAATTCCATAAAATACTTTAGGTAATGCTTAGCACAAACGAAGCGCTCAAAAATGTCAGCCGCTACTGCTACAACTGCCACTGCCACTATCATTATGTCTACCATTGTTTCTGTTCTCATTCCTCCCTACCATGAGCATCAACAAATTAGATTTCATCAAAAAATGGTCAAAGTCCCCTTAGTGTCATACACAAATAAAATATTCCTTTTAATAGTTGTGCCCACTTATCACCAGATAAATCCAAATATTGTAATTAAGTTCTATAAAGGTTTCAAAGGCAAATATGTCTGTGTATTGAGAAAAATCCTCCAACATGGGAGACCTGACAAAGACATAACTGAGAAATACAAATAGACAATATGTACACTTAGACGTATGCGAAGGTGGTGAGATTCCTAATGACATGGGGATTACGGTGTTGTCCTCAGATACTAATAAGTCAACGCTCTGAACAAGTGACAAATTCTGTAATATTCTTTAGAAGATACTTAGTATGTAATTTAGTCAGAAGGAGAGGTTACACTGCTATCTTATTTTGTTTTTCAAATATGATTTTTATTTGCTTTTTTTCCCCTTCTTTTTCATTTCTACCCTCCAAATGGATTGAGTTTTCTTATTCCCTTATTCATGTCTCTATAGTTCTGGAAATTATACATACTATTTCTATTCTTTAAACGTTTAACATAAGTAACTGACTTAAAGACTAAATTTAATCAATAGCTCTATTCTCTTCTGGAACAAATCTGGGAACTTCGATCTTTTAAACTCTGATGATGATATATTTTTAAATTGTTGCTGTTTGCAGTCAATGCTTAACTAGATTTATCCTGACATTTACTGTTCTCTTTGTACACACTTGCTTCTTACATTTCTTTCCTTCTGGGTTCAGTTCTTTTTTTTTTTTTTTTTTGAGATGGAGTCTCATTCTGAGTCCCAGGCTGGAACACAGTGGCACAATCTTGGCTCACTGCAATCTCTGCCTCCCAGGTTCAAGCAATTCTCCTGCCTCAGCCTCCCAAGTAGCTGGGATTACAGGCACGCACCACCACACCTGGCTAATTTTTATATTTTCAGTAGAGACGAGGTTTCACTATGTTAGCCAGGATGGTCTCGATCTCCTGACCTTGTGATCCACCCACCTCAGCCTCCCAAAGTGCTGGGATTACAGGCGTGAACCACCGCACCCGGCCTGAGTTCAGTTCTTTACTCCTGATGATGAACTCTGACTAGTTGTTTCAGTGGATGTGAATGTAAAATCTCCAAGTCTTTATCTGAAATTTTATTTTACTCCACCTTTTAAATATGGCAGGCCTTTTGTTCTCTGGGGCTCTGCATCTATGGATTCAACCAGCTGGGTGTCAAAAATATTTGGAAAAATCAAATCAATAAAAAATAACACTACAACAGTAACCACAAAAAACAATACAATATAACAATCATTTAGATACCATTTACATTGTATTAGGTATTATACATAAGCTAGAGATAATTTAAAGTATATGAGAGGATGTGCATAGGTTATATGTAAATAGTATATGCCATTTTATGTAACGGACTTCAGCATTTGCATATTTTGGTATCCTCAGAGATCCTGGAACCAGTTTCCCACGGATACCAAGCAATGACTGTAACAGTTTGGCAAGTAAAGAATTCAAAGTTGGCCACTTGCTCCCAGCAGTTTTAACATATTATCCCATAATATTCTGACCTCTGTAACTGCTGCTAAGACTATTATTTCTTTTTAGGTAATCAGTATTTTCTCTCTGGTTTCTGATTTTGTCTTTGGTGTTCTGCAGTTTCACCATAATTTATCTAGATATGATATTAATTTTATTTATCTTGCTTATAACTTTTGCTTCTTTCATCTGGGTATTTTATCCTCTGCAAAAGTTACTTAATTTATCTAGATATAACTTTAATTTTATTTATCCTACTTATAACATTTTCTTCTTTCATCTGCACATTTTATCGTCTGCAAAAACTCTACAAATTCTCAACCTTTTCAAATATTGCAGCTTATCCACGTACTTTATTTGTTCCTTCTGGAATTCCTACTAGATGTATGTTGGTCTTTTCATTCAATCCTTTACTGCTCTTAAATGTTCATTCAGGTTATTCCATTGCATTTACCCCTTGGGTAGCATTCTGGCTAATATTTTAAGTTATAACTTTACTAATTCACTTTTCAACTATGCTCATTTGCTATTTAAGTAGTCCACTGAGTTCTTATTTTAATGACATTTTAAAAAAGAATTTTAGAAGTTCTATTTACTTCTCTTTAACCACTAGAATTTACACACAAAGACGACAAAGATTTTTCATTGTCAAAAACTGTATACCAGTGCCTTGAGTAATGCTGGAATATACATACTCAATATTCTTTTGATGTACGGGTTTAAAAATCTCATTTCATTTTTTTCATGATGTTTTCTTTTTCATTAGGAATCTCTTTTGCTACCTCTTTTCCTGATAGTTTATTACCTAAAATTTCAAAAGATCACGATTCTTATTTGTTGCATTTGCTTACTCTGCCTCATTGATTGCTAACTGTTATTATTTTATCACAATTCATCTTTAGTGGGTGTTGTTTTTTTCACAGGGATCCCATGCATCACAGGTGTGGAAGCAACGATATGAAGTAGGTTACACATTTACTTTTTTTAGGCTATACAACTGGGACCAGGGGAAATGTGAAATGCTAGTAGCCTACCCTCTCCTGGTGAGATACCATATACCTTGCCTGGAAGGTGAAGGGAGAGGGAATCCCATCTTCTTGGCTACATGTGTATGGAGTGGAATTTTCATCACGCTGAGCTGGTGCAGGCAGGAAGGAGAAAATGAGATGTGACGTAAGTTTCACCAACTCTCTTGATTCTTATCAGGAGTTGGTAGTTACTCTTTATGTGTTGTCTACACTTAGGAAGATTTCTAGACATTAGTACTGTTTTAAAATACGATTTTTGACCAGGCATAGTGGCTCATACCTATAATCCTTTGGGAGGCCAAGGTGGGAGGACTGCTTAAGGCCAGTTCAATACCAACCTGGCCAATATAGTGAGTCCCCATTTCATTTTTAAAAACAAATAAATAAGAAAAATAATTTAATTTAAAATCTAAAAGAAAATATGATTTTCATCAATAATGGTTGTTCTATTGGAACAGGATGGTGCAGCTCTTCACACTGCCATTCTGTAGTGAACTCTCAAAACACTGTTTCTTAACAATACTTGCATACTTAGTATGTGTTTGGGAGGTGGGGGCTAAGGGCAAAACACAATTGGTGGAATTTCTAAACTTGTACTACAAAATTACTAACAGCATGAGGTATTAGCAAAACTTCCTAAAGATGATATTGCTATATTCTTTCAAAAATCACTTTCAGTAAAACCTGCTCATTTTTGAAATACCTAGGGCCTCAATATTATCAGAGCACAAATTTTTACATCTATTCCTTCCTATGTGCTTGATTTACAAAATTAATCATCTAAGCTTTGCTTTATGCATTAGAATGTCATGTGTTATATCTATAAGGTAAGGTAATTGAATTTTTAAGTAAATACATTAGAACCTATATATCCTATTTGGAGTTCAACTCAAAGCCAGTGAAAACTTTTCAGAGGCACACCCTAGCTACACCAAGCAGTAAAATCCTGACTGATTAAGATGAGGTATTTACACTGGGAGGTCAGAGACAGCCTCTGAAAGTCTCCAAAGCAGAGGAAAGAAAGAAAGTCAAATTTCTAGAAAGTGTGAGGTATCAAGTGAGACAATAATACTACTGGATAATGAGTTAATGGAGCAAAAGCCAGAATATTAGGAAGAGACTGGTGTGTACAAACGAGCCAGGTTAGATGGAGAAATCAAGACGCAGATGGGAAAATGGGAGCTGTGAACACTACCAGAGGCCTGCTTAACAATGTGTTAATTACATGATGAAAGGGGCCTAGCTTCTACTTAAAGCCTCTACCCAGTAGGACCAAAGTACCCAAATTAACAGCTGTCCTTTAACACTGTCATCTTGCAGCACTAGATACTTACACTATTAATGTTGCCACTGCTTAAATTTGGGATGTATCTCCTCTTTTAGATATACTTTCAAAGCCAATTTAAAATGAAAAGAAAGAAAAAAGAGGGCTGGGCACGGTGGCTCATGCCTGTAATCCCAGGACTTTGGGAGGCCGAGGTGGGCAGATCGTGAGGTCAGGAGATTGAGACTATCCTGGCCAATATGCTAAAACCCCATCTCTACTAAAATACAAAAAACGATAATAATAATAAATTAGCCGGGCAAGGTGGCGTGCGCCTGTAGTCCCAGCTATTCAGGAGGCTGAGGCAGGGGAATCACTTGAACTCGGGAGGCAGAGGTTGCAGTGAGCCGGGATCGCGCCACTGCATTCCAGCCTGGTGACAGAGCGAGAGTCCGTCAAAAAAAAAAAAAAAAAAAGGAAGGAAGGAAGGAAGGAAAGAAGGGAAGGAAGGAAGGAAGGAAGGAAGGAAGGAAGGAAGGAAGGAAGGAAGGAACGAAGGAACGAAGGAAGGAAGGAAGGAAAACACTTTTATTTCTTAATAGTCATGACTTGGTTTCTGAGTTTTAGCCAGTATTGTTCAATTTGTGAATATGCTTATTGTTGACTGCTTCTTTAAACTAAGTTAACCTAAGTTAACTCTTAAAGAATATAATTTTGACATCACTGAAGATAACTCAAAGGGTCTGACCATAGGCTCACCGTCTGAAGATCATCTTCCTGAGATCTTCAAAGTGGGTAACCCTATCCCTTGGGATGACTACCTTCTAACATGTAAAAGGTATGATAAGCATGAACAAATAATCTTGTGATTATAACTGCTGGTTCGCAGATCTGCTAGTTCTAAATTTCAAAGTTCTGGGAAAGGCTTTTATGTTTTCTCTAAATAAGTGGTTAGCTCATGGCTAAGAGTTATAGAGAACATAAGATTGAAGCAATACATAATGTCACAGAATGTCAAATGAAAGGGCATTAAAGACATGTGAAATTACTTACTTTAATTGAGTCTTAACCACAAAATAAATTTGCTGACCAGCAATGAAAGCTGGAGAGGGGCTTGTCCACATTTGGTAGGAGTGATGAGACCATTCAAAGGGATTTCAACATTTCCTTTTTAACTAAGGGGAATTTGTCACTTTGAAGTTTCCATTCTTACTCCGATTTACTGTATCAACATTCCAATAGTATATACTGAGGATTATGTCTAGGTTTTTAAACAGGCTTTGTTTGTTTTTACTGTAACTATAATTACCTATTTGTATTTTATTTCCATAATACCAATACAAAGGAATCTATGGGCTGAAAACCATTTCAAAAATGTATATAGAGCATAGTGATGGGGTTCAGGACACATTACCCTAAAACATGGTACCTTGGCATACTATTTTGAGAGATACCATGTGCAGGAAGGTTTCTGGGACCTTCCCTGACATTCTCCCCTGAGCAGGTCATAAGAGGTGCCCTCCCTATATTGGATGAAAGGTACATCCTTATCTCTGAAAACAAAGTGTTGCAGAGAAGAATCTGAATAAACAGGCTTTCCTAAGCTTCTCCCAGTTTATTGCCATTAGAGAGTATCTTTTTGCCCCCCTCATATTTCTCTACAACTCCCTGTTCTTCATCAGACCTACTATTAAAAAAACTAAGATTAAACTGTTTCTTCAGGTGTTCATTTCCTAATGAAGCCTCTCACGTCACATAGAACTTAAATAAATGTGTATACTTTTCTTTTGTTATTCTGTCTTTTGTTGTGCGGGCTTAATCCATGAACCTAGGATACACGAGGAAATATTTTTCCTCCTCCTCAATAGTATCTATGATTGTAGTTTAATATCTGCCTATTTTCATTTATTGAAATACTTCCATATTTTTCCTATGCAGCAAATCTTGCAAACAGCATTGCTAGCGATTTTACCTAAATTAGCCATACATAGCTCATTTAGAAAATGAAATTAAGCTCTAATCACTACTTCCATTAACATCATTTGGATTTAGTATTTTTTTTAATACTGCATGAACTTTAAAAAATATCTTACAGTGTAATGTAGTAACATATTTTGAACTATATTTTTTCTTTGCTGTCATTAGCATGATTTAGATAGAAGGAAACAAGAGATATGACAACTGCATGCAAAATAGCCTGGATTTCCTTTCTTTCTCTTTTTATTTTTTTATTTTTAGATGGAGTCTCGCTCTGTCACCTAGGCTGGAGTACAGTGGCATGATCGTGGCTCACTGTAACCTCTGTTTCCCAGGTTCAAGGGATTCTCCTGCCTCAGTCTCCTGACTAGCTGGGATTACAGGCACGTGCCACCACACCCAGCTAATTTTTGTATTTTTAGTAGAGATGGGTTTTCACCATGTTGGTCAGGCTGGTCTTGAACTCTTGACCTCAAGTGATCCACGGACCTTGGCCTCCCAAAGTACTGGGATTACAGGTGGGAGTCACCAAACCCGGCTAGGATTTTCTTTTGTTATAAAAGACATGGAGAAAATTGTCAAAATCTGAATAAGGTTTGCAGATTAGATAATAGTATTATATCAATGTTGACATTCTGATTTAGATAATTGTACTGTGGTTCTGTTGCTATGTTCTGAAGTAAGCAGGGGTAGAGAGGCATCATGTCTTCAATTTGTTCTTACGCAATTCGGGAAATGTATATATATATGATATGTATAGATGTATATATGTATACATATGTACATATGTCTGTATACATGTATATATGTGTATATGTACATATATACACAACAAACATATATAATCAAGGCTCTGATATAATCCTTAAGAATTATATCAAATTCATTAATGTTGAGTTATATGACTATATGCACACACATACATATATAAATGGAGGGAGATTATGCAAATGAAATGTAGTAAAATGTTAACCTTTGGGAAATTATGAATTCTTTGAACTATTTTTCTATAAATAAAATTAGTTCAAAAAACAACTTTAAAGAGAAATCATGGTAAAATATTTAGGAAATTCCAAAAGTCAGCAAAAAGGTCACATATTAAATGTCTAACCAATAGGTGGTGCCAATAAGTACTACTTTTGTTTTAATGACACTAGAAAGCAAATTCAATGTTCAAAAATCAGGTGCACTGATCAAATTCTTACGAATTACACCAACTTGGTAACACTGAATAAAATGACTACATTGGTATGTGTGGACCCAAAAATGCAACCTAACACTCTCAAAAAGCCTCCTTTCACCTTAGCCAAATAAAGAACACCATATATTTCCTGAATAGAGTTAAACTGCTCTCACTATATATTGTGGTCTCCTTATCTAGGTAATTCCTTTTAACTTTCTGTGGGGGTTAAAAAGCATAGCTGGCAGGAATACAACCACGTACACTCATCTAAGATAAAACAAAGACTCTAGAAACTTACCTGAATAGCAAATAGGATTTCTTCTAGTTGTAAGCTATATGTGCAAACTATAGAAAATATTTCAAAAATACATAGATAATATGAAAAGACTTTGAAGTTTCTCTTAGGACATACTGAACCATTGTCAATGATTTTTACACACTGTTTCAATACGTAGAACTTAATTTGCCTCAGTAAATCATACTGGCTCAGTCCAATTTCACATTCCTGTAATTCAACTGCTGTCTATCAGAGGTGACATTTATAATAACCATTTGCTCAACAAACCTAAACCAGGCTCACATTAATGAATATTTTTAGAATTTCAAATTCTCACAACATTGCCTTTGGATTTAAAATTCATAAAATAGCACAACTTTGGAGATTTCAAACTACTCAACCTAACTAAATCTAACCATGGAGATATAGTAATTCAACTTTTTGAAAATCTTAAAAAGTTAAATGCATCACTTGCAATTTTCTCCCAGTTTCTAAACTCAACTAAAATAGTGGTTAATGTACCTTTACAACATAAGTCTTAGGTTAGAGGGGAAAAAAACCCAGTTAACTAGATGAATCCCTTTATTAACCAGACAAGATTACAACTCCGACAGCTAGAAGGACATCAACGAAGCATAAAGGGCCTGGAAATTAGCTGGCAGAATTTGTTTCCAAAACCAATTTCAAAGCTGTGTTTTTTGCTCTTTTTTTTAGTGCCAATGACTGAGGAATAGCAGGAGAAAGTGGGGAAAAACAGTACTTTTTGGAGTGAAATCAATTCTTTTGAAAACATTTGAGTGCATGGCTTCCATTTAATCAAGAGTTCTGTGGCCCAGAAAGAAAACAGTGGAAGTCAACATTATCTAACTGCTGTGACAGTTTAAACATTAGGCACCCTAATTTCCCTCTTCAATTTCTTGTGCTTTTGCTTCTCCCACTATCTTGAAATAAGCCATTAATGTGCCTCCCGTTCAATAATGAAGCTGAACAGCTCTGGAATCCCTATCTGCTGGCCACAGAACTTCCATTCCTCAACCAAGGGTGTAGATCAAGGGGATACAGAACAATGATCTACCTAGACTGAAGAGTGGAAGCTTTGGTGGGAAGGAGTATAAGTTTTGCTTTTCTTTAAAATAGTTTTTAGGTTTCTTCCTGAGCTTCCACTCTCTAGAGCAGAATTTTAGAGTGAAGAGGCTTAGGGCTGGGTTTCCCTCAGCTTGAGAGAGGCTAGAAAGGATCAGAGAGAGAGAGACCAGAGAAATAGAAGGCAGATAGATGCAGGCTGTGTGGGCCTGGCTGGGCCTCAAGGTTAAGAGAGAAGGGTAGAGAAGGGCTGAGGTCACAAGGACAGGAGAGCAGACAGGGATTTGCAGAAGCCAGGTATAAAGAGCATACATTTGGTTGCCTAGGAATCTGAGCATCACGGCAGGCTGCAAAATGGGAATGGATCTTGCCAAGGGAAGGGGAACCCTTTTTACAAGGCTTTATGGTACAATGGTTTCTTTCATTCTTTGCAAAGGCTACAACACGTAGCTTTTCATTTCAGTACAAAGGCTATAAATAGAAAAGGTATGACTCATGGGAAAGGGTAGTTTGGATCTCACTTTCTGGTAGGGTTTCACTCAGGATTCCAGTAAGAATAAGGAGCTAGTAAAGTTGACAAAGCACATGGAACATGTGGACACATCTAAGCATCGGAGGAACCCGCCAAGGAAACAGAATGTGCTTCCCTTCCTTCCTGAAGTTAATCAGAAGACAAACAATTAAGTTAAAAGAAACCAGGAAGAGATATTAGCAATCAAATCAGCAGAGAGGAGATGAAGGAAACAAAGTGTAGAAGGGGTTGTTCGTTCAATGATCCAACATATCAATAATCCAATTGTATTATTCTAACAGTCTTCATTAAGGAGATTAAATCAGGATCCATTTTGAAACAATGAAGACAGACAACTTAAGAGGTAAGGATAGAATATTCCAGATAGTGGCTTTAAAGTGGGTAAACAATAATAGCTAACACTAAACACGTTACCATGTATGAAGTCCTATGGCAAGTGCTTTGCATACATTTTTTTCTTTTAATCTTCCCGATATCCCTTAGAGGATTCAAACCTAGGATATCCTGCTTGCAGAGAAACAGCTCTTCAATACTACACTATACTCTCTAAGAGACTCCTGTCTGTAAGCAGAAGGAAATTTGTGGTTTGGTTTAACTGGAATCCTGACCTTTAACACAGGTCTTAAGGATACAGGATCACTTATGTTAGGGTCTATCTAGAGATATAAATCAAAGCCTATCATTGAGAACTTCACCAAGATTCAAGAGGCAATTGGGTATCACCTCAGGGTTTGGACAATGATATATTCAAACAACCTAATAACAGATGAATGTTGTTCTGCATGAGGCATATGTGAAGTGGGAAAGGGCTGGGAGATGAAAAGGAGTTGGGAAAGACATGTAGCCAACAGTTCAACATATCGTGGTGGGTCAAGACCACATCTATGATGGTAGGAAGCTCAGGGACTATATGAGGAAAGTCAGAAGGTCAGGATTAGTTTGGGATTTGTTTATCCATACAGAGGGCAAATGTAAGCAAATTAACAGGACTCATAGGGAGAAAGAACAAGATACACAATGGTTACCAACTCTTCTATTCACCGTTAATAGGCAGAAAGAAAGGAGCAGTGCATAACGGATTTGTTTGTGATTCACAGAACTTAAAAAAATGCTAGCCTTTAAACAGAGCCTGGAGTAGCACTGACTCAACAGTATAATGTGAATCATGAATGAAATTTAAATTTCCCTAGTAACTATGTCAAAAAAGAAAAAAAGAAAAAAATTAATAGCATATTTTATTTATCTCAATATATCCAAAATGTTATCATTTCAACATGCAATCAATATGAAAATTATTGATGGGATATTTTACATTCTTCTTATTGCACCAAGTCTTCAAAATCTGGTATGTTCTTTACAATTACAGCATATCTGAATTCTAGTGGTATACTAGGTTCATGTCTAACTGTCAATAGCAACATATGGCTGCTGCCTCCTGAATTGGACAGCACAGGTCTAGGGTAAATTTAACAACAAAATGATGGTTACTGGTATCAAGAAACACCAAAAGGTTTAGAGTAGAACTGGATTTGGCTGGAAGTCTACCAATGAATTCCACAAGATATGTTCTCTAAAACACAACAGCTGTACCATCTTACTGAGGGGGTACTGAAATTAAACCATTTTATCCATAGACAATCAGGAGAAGTATACATATACATATATACACACACACACATACATATATACATATATATATATATATATATATATATATTTTTTTTTTAAGATGGCATTTCTCTGTGTCACCAGACTGGAGTGCAGTGGTGCAATCTTGGCTCACTGCAACCTCCAAATCCCTGGTTCAAGCGATTCTCCTGCCTCAGCCTCTGGAGTAGCTGGGATTACAGGCACGTGCCACCATGCCCAGCTAATTTTCTGTATTTTTAGTAGAGACGGAGGTTTCACCATGCTGGCCAGGATCGTCTCAATCTCCTGACCTTGTGATCCACCCGCCTTGGCCTCCCAAAGTGCTGTGATTATAGACATGAGCCACTGCACCCGGCCGAGAATTATAATTGTTTTGTGGGAAAAGAGAAGACAAGCATACATAGCAGTTCCATGTTGTACTTCATTTCTCCTGTCTCCTGTGAGTCTTTTAGACTCTGCCCTCAATACTAAGTACTCCAAGTGTCTTGTTTGTTTAGTGGTAGATGCAGAACTTTGTCCAAAGCAAAGGGCCATCTGCATCAAATAAAACCCAAGTTATCTCTCCAACTCTTGGGAGAAGGAGGAGAAAACTGACCTCACCACTCATTACAGTCTGAAGCATTGCCACATGTATGAGTTAGAGGTACTCATGGCTCTCACTGAACTGAACGACAAAGCTCTGTCTACAGTGATTTTCTCTTTGCGGGTCAGTTTGGTCTAGCAAGATGTGCAAGGGTCTGAAAAAAAAAAGTGGTTTGAATTTAAATTCCAGTTCTCCTAATTGCCAGGTGATTTGGACTGCAACAAAAATATCTATATTCAAGGTGCTTTTAAAAATCAGTCTTAAAAAACAACGCATTCAGTTCAAGAAACAACTTACTTAATTTGAAGTTTCTTTATGTCAATCAAAGCACATGACTGCATACTTTGTTTTGCTTCAATGTGGGTCTGAACGGTGGATAAGAACAAACAATATTCACCAAATATTCACCAAGTTTCTGTCACTGACTAAACCTAAAGATGTCATTATATATGCTATGCAATCTATATATGCTATGTAATATAGTATATACTATATGTTACTAGTACAATACTGTGTACCTCATATGACTTATAGTGGTATATAATATTTCAGTTCCTCTCTGAACAAGCACACACACATTTTTCTTCACATGCCACTGCAGTCAGCATCACTTTCCTTTTTAGCCAACTTCAATGTGTGAACCTGTATGTTTGTCAATAATGTCGAAGCTCAAAGCCAACCATAGGCACCGAAGCACGTTTTTTTTTTTGTTGTTGTTGTTTGTTTTTTGCTTTTTTTTTGAAACGGTGTCTTGCTCTGTCATCCGGGCTGGAATTTAGTGGCGCAACCTTGGCTGACTGCAAGCTCCGCCTTCTGGGTTCACGCCATTCTCCTGCCTCAGCCTCCCAAGTAGCTGGGACTATAAGCGCCTACCACCATACCCGGCTAACTTTTTGTATTTTTTTTAGTAGAGACGAGGTTTCACTGTGTTAGCCAGGATGGTCTTGATCTCCTGACCTCATGATCTGCCTGCCTCGGTCTCCCAAAGTGCTGGGATTATAGGTGTGAACCACCACGCCCAGTCTCAAAGCATGTTTTTATTGGACCTCACTAAAAATTGCTATTTATCAAACTTATTTCCGCAGAATAGTCACAAATCCAAGCATCGTATTTGTCATGCAATTTTTAGCTTTTTTTTTTTTTTTTTTGAGACAGAGTCTTACTCTGTCACACAGGCTGGAGTGCAGTGGCGTGATATCGGCTCACTGCAACATCCGCCTCCCGGTTCAAGCAATTCTCCTTCCTCTACCTCCCGAGTAGCTGGAATTACAGGCATCTGCCACCATGCCCGGCTAATATTTTGTATTTTTAGTAGAGACGGGGTTTTACTATGTTGGCAAGGCTGGTCTTGAACTCCTGATCTCAGGTGATCCGCTCATCTCAGCCTCCCAAAGTGCTGGGATTATAGATGTGAGCCACCGTGCCAGGCCGATTTTTAGCTTTCAATAACGACTTAGGGGTAATGAAGACGTGGTACCAAAGAGCAAATTTAGATTATCTTTTTCATTTCAACAAGAATGGAACACATTTTTTATAGGGAGTTATAAGTACAAGCCTATCATAGCATAGGAAGATGTACCAGAATGATCATTGAGCATTTTTAAAGTTAGGGAGTGAATAGAGAGAAAAACAAAGGGCTGATAATTTCCTTCCTACACAGACAAATCACAAAAAAAGGGCTTGGAATGAAAAGTATAGGGAAAGTCAGTCAGCCCATATACTCACCTGCATTGGAGCCAGTCAAGTTATAACGTGCATTCAGCTTTTTAATGATGTTCTCATGGATTTGGTACCACTCACTCTCTGTGTTACACCTATGAAAACATTAACACTCTGTTAAGCTTTAATGATGCATGCAATCAAGCAGTGATCCTCATAGTACACCTGCCCTTTGCATTATAACCACTATAACGTACTTCCTTGGAGTCCCCATCAACCTGCTGCAACTGACTGTCAGTTTTAGCATGGCTGTCCCAGGATGAGAAAGAATACCCGTATCTGGTAATGCCTGACCACCTACCTCCTGACAGAAGCAGCTGGGATTAACAACTCACAGATTACAAGTGGCCCCCAAACAGACAGAAATCTCAGAGAACAATGCATACAGGGGAAGGCAGCCCCAACTGAGTTCAACTCCCCAGATTCAAATTCTCACTATTAATCAAGCTATGTTCTTTAGGTGAGTTTATTTACTCTTGTCTTAATTTCCCCATCTATGAAACACGGATAATATACTAGACCTTTAAATAAACATGGGCTTAGGGTAATTCCTGGCATATAATAAATGCTCAGTAAATTAGTTCTCATTAGCAAGTCTCTGCCTACAGTAACATTACCAGGTTTGCCCAGCATCAAAATGCAGCAAATTAGGCAAAATGAAATTGACATTAACACAGCTTGTACTGGCAAAAGACTGGCAGGATTTACCAAAGAATAATAAAATTACTCTTTCAGATCTTCCACAAGGGGCATCTCTCCGTCTTTTCACAGCAATCTGTACCTCTTTCTCTTAGCTTTTATCACTCATTAGGTCATGTTATCTTTGTTTACATGGTGTAGTTCACCTGGGAGACTGTTAAGGTTCTTGAGGACTGAATCTAGGATTGGCTGATGTCAGAGTTTCCTTTAGCACTTTGAATGCTGTGGATGCTTAAAAACTGTCAGTGGCATGAATGGATGGATGGCTGGATGGCTGGTTGGCTGGCTGGCTGGGTGGCTGGCTGGATGTCCCTCTGCCTGGTAACTCATAATGATTTGTAAGCATGTGGTTCTGCTATCCATCCTTACTGCCACTACTCTCCCAGGTTGGCTGGGGAAAACTTCCTTCATCTGAACATATGTGTAAATTCACTACTTTATTAGCCATGAATGCGTCCTCCCAAGAGGCCTGAACATCAAGATTCTGTACACTATCAATCAAAATCTCCCACAGTACAGGTCCTGTTTCCTAGTGATCAAGTCTGAGGCAGATAATTCACAATGATTTGCTTACATATTTATTTATGTTATCCCCACAGGATTTTGCAGGATGAACATGATGGAGGTGATTTTTGAGCCAGTTAACAGTGGGATACCAAAATGAGCACTGAATCTTAGCGGGCTGGAAAATTAAGATGGAATGAAATCATCCCACCTGTCCAGTTGTAAGACACCAAATTGCCATTTAGCACATTCTGCCTCCAGTTTTCTTATTTCAGCCCAGTGGGGAAGAAAGAAAGATAGCTTGCTTCCTATTAGATAGTTAAGTGATTCCAGAATTCATGCTTTTAACCTACAAAACTCAAAACTCAAAAAAAAAAAAAAAAAAAAAAAAGCTCCTGAAGTACGTGACTAAAGTATCTTCCAGGCTCAGGCAGGCATTTGCTACTGTTCTTTATTTGAGTCCCAGAGGGGCTGGGGGTTCAGTCACCTTAACAAATAGAAATTTCTCCCAAATTGTTTCTAACAGGCACTTTCCCATGTTTGACTAAATTCACAGTTCCTTCCTAATCTACAGTGACTGTTTTGACTGGTTAGTATTACTCTTGAAACAGCATCAGCATTTGCTGAATGGGCATTTTTCAGGAATTTATCTTCTATTAAAAATTACCTAAAACCTTATTTGATGCTTATGGAAAAGCAGACAATAAAAAAAAACACACACACACAAATAGCAGAACAATTTGTCTTCACGAGTGTGACTGTCGCCCACTGGCAGGGCTGGAATGCATGGGTCTTGTTCCACTGGCTGCATAATCAAGGGTGATGATGGGACTGTCCATCCCTCTGTTTTCCCAGTGGCAGGATAAATACAATACTTGCTACTCACGCCTGGAAAGACTACTTTAAGAAATGATGAGAGTGGGTTTGTGAGGAATTTAAGTTTGCTTCAAAAGCCACATAACAGCAGCATCATCACCTTACTAGACTATAGTGTGAAATAACACCTGGAAAAATACAAACTACTAACTGGAGAGCTCAGGTGCTGGAGCGAGATAGTCCTGACCTCAAATCTGCTTCCTTTCCTTATTAGCTAGGCAACATGGGGCAAGTTGTTTAACTCTCGTTCCCCTATGTGTAAAACTGAGCTAGGAGCATCTGTCTGCTTCATGGGTTTGTTGTGAGGACAAAAGGATATGACACATGCTAAGTGCTTAACACAGTTCCTCACACACACTGTGCACACAGTAAAGGGTGGTTATTAACAGTCATTAGTATTTCAAATAAATTACGTTTTATGACCACCAGTTGAGCACGGAAAGAAGGGCATCATGGATTTAAGCTTAACCACTGAAACTGAGAGTTGCTACATGATAAAAAGAGTAGTAACTTTTACCACCCACTAATTTCACCCAAAGTTTTCAAGTTTAACATCAACATCACAGGCACTTTCCTTTTTAAGAGGGATGAAGAGAGTTTCCGGTCCTAAACCTTACACTACAGATAAATCTTTGTCAATGAATTAGTAAATGTGTTACATAGGTCCCATTGGATGGAGAGTAGAAAAATCCATGAAACCCTGCAGCAGAGGTCAAAAAGGCAATTTTAAGTGTATGTCCCACAGGCAGTGGGCCACCTGTGTTACCATCACCTATGAAAAATCTACTGGCACACATTAGGTATATTAACACAACCTCCAGAATGGAATACGAAAGCCAGTTCACTCATGGAGGTGAGTCAAGGGTGTGGTCCTCAAACCAGGAGTGTGGAAACCCTATTGAGTCTGCTCTGAAGATGTTGCTGTATATCAGGTCTCAATGTCCAAGGGAGGTGGGGAGGTGGCATGGTGGTGTGGGCCAAACCCATGTGCATTTTTAAAAATCGCTTAACTAAGGATTTGGAATATATCAAGTGACTTTCTTAGTAGAGAACCACGGGTTAAACTTTATCCCCCA
Organism: Piliocolobus tephrosceles; assembly: GCF_002776525.5. Taxonomy (NCBI): domain Eukaryota; kingdom Metazoa; phylum Chordata; class Mammalia; order Primates; family Cercopithecidae; genus Piliocolobus; species Piliocolobus tephrosceles. The sequence continues at coordinate 104,568,256 of NC_045441.1, forward strand.
ACAAAGGTAATGTTGAAGTCCTAACCCCCAGTACCTCAGAATATGACCTTATTTGAAAGAGGGTCTTTACTGAGTTACTCATATAAGAAGGTTATCAGGGTGAACCACACTCTAATATGACTGTATCTTTATAAAAAGGAGAAATTTATAGTTGGGCATGGTGGCATACACGTGTAATCCCAGCTACTCAGGAGGCTGAGGCAGGAGAATCTCTTGAACCTGGGAGGCAGAGGTTGCAGTGAGCCGAGATTGCTCCACTACACTCCAGCCTGAGTGACAGAGCGAGACTCTGACTCAAAAAAAAAAAAAGAAAAGAAAAAAAAGCGGGGGAAGGGGTGGGGTAGGGGATTGGTCCCAGAGAAAGCCATCAACACCATGTGCAGATGAAGGCAGAGATCAGAGTGATGCGTCTACAAGCCATGGACCCCCAGTGACTGCCAGCAAAGCACCAGAGGCCAGAAGAGAGGCACAGAGCAGACTAGCCCTCACAGCCCTCAGAAGGAGCCAACTATACTAATACCTTGATCTGGGAACTGTGAGACAACACATTTCTACTGTTTAAAATCTATTTATAGGCCAGGCGCGGTGGCTCACGCCTGTAATCCCAGCACTTTGGAAGGATGAGGCGGGCGGATCACGAGGTGATGGAGACCATCCTGGCCAACACGGTGAAACCCTGTCTCTACTAAAAATACAAAAAATTAGCCAGGCGTGGTGGCGAGCACCCGTAGTTCTAGCTACTCGGGAGGCTGGGGCAGGAGAATGGCATGAACCCAGGAGGCGCAGCTTGCAGTGAGCTGAGATCACACCACTGTACTCCAGCCAGGGCAACAGAAAAAGACTTGGCCTCAAAAAAAAAAAAAAATCTATTTTTGCCTAGTATTCCATTATTAGAACGCTAAGCATGTGGAGTTATTTATATCCTACTGCTCAAGGTCATCGCCAAGGTATGATTGCAAAAATTTAAAAAAATTGCAACCTCAGGCATAAATGAGTTAAGCCACGTGGTTTGTGGTACTTTGTTATGGCAGGCCCAGAAAACTAACACCTAGGGTAGGATGGAAGTCATCTGGGCTTTCCTTTCCCAATTCTAATTAATTTACTTCAAAAAGTACTTTCACTTTCCAAGAAAACACTGACTGTCTGAAGGTAAAGACGTGCTGGGTTTATAAATTCAAAGGTGGTATCCCACATAGTAGACGGTCTACCTAACTGGTAAACTGTCTGTACTCATTGGTTCTTGATTCAGTAATTCTCCTGACTGGCAAATTGTGGCTTGTGGGCTCACTGGCAACAAGTCTACAGATTACTGGGTTTTTGAGGAATGGCTCAAAAACTACCCATTGTTCTTCTCTACCCACGTAAAGTAGCATTTGCCCAAGTAGGACCCACACGCACCCGTGTACCCACCCCAGCCTCCACCATGTGCATGTTTCTTACATGTACACTTTCAGAATGAGGTCATCCTTTGTCTCTCCTGTTAACAGGTCAGCAATGCTGAGAACTGCACAGCCAAAGGGTCGTCGGTACTGGACACTACAGGCATTCTTTTTTTCTCCTGCTCCCATTCGACCTGTTCAATTAAAGAGCAAGCATTACCCATGGAGCCATTTGATTAGATGCATCTGAGCTAGAGAAACATACAGCTATAAGACAGGCCATATGAAATGTAACTGGGCAATAAAGAGCACCCAGGTTGGGCATAACAGAAGATATTGCTTCAGTTCTGGATTCTCTTCTCCAGTCACCTAGCTGTGTGACTTTGGGTAAGCAGCTTAAATTCTGGGCATCAGTTGCCATCTATAAAACACAAAGATTAGAACAGATCCCATGTTTGGGAACCATCCCCTGGCCCCTGAGATTCGTGAAGGCATCCCAGGAAGTTCATGTCACTGAAGGCAGTAATGGTGACTCTTCCATTTTCTATTTTTAAACAAATTATATATTCAAAAAAACTATTTCAAAAATTTCACCTGTGACTAGAGTAGTCTGAGGTTGTCTGAAGTATGGCAAGTAAGCACAGGTGATCAAATGCGCATGCTCCTGCCTCAGCTCTCAGGCTGTTCAGAACTCAGTTATCACCAAAATAGTTTTAACTGTTGTAAAGTTTTAACTTGTTTAAATTGTTACATGAACATGTAACAATGAACAAGTATTCATTTGCCCAAAGCTGAGGACAAGGATAGAGAGGTAATTTCTGATTCAAAATTCATTTTAATGACTTAATGACCATAACAATGTTAATAAAAAGTGCAATTACAAATCAAACACCAAGCATTTGAAAGGCTGCCCTGTGATGGGCAGTACTACTGAGGCAGCTTCCTTGGCAATAACACAGTGAGTGAAGTCCATGGGCCAGAAGGGCACATACTCACTTTGATGCATGTTTTTTTTTTACCACCCCAAACCCCTAGATATCTTTGAGAAAGTTCTGAAAACAAAAGTGGTTTACTTTTTCTCTTACTGCTGTCAGATATTATATTAAAATTTTAGCAATGTTTACACGAAGATACATAAAACCATATTTTACTTTAACCATTGGTATTACATTTGAATTTAAACAAACACAGATTAAATAACAAACTACCTCTGCCATCCTGAGAACAGACAGGCTTTATCTCATAAGAAAACAGCAGCATGGGTTCTAACTTTTCCAACTTTTTCAAAGATTCTTTCCAATTTTTTTCATAGACTCATTTATAAAAAGAAAAAAACAAAACAAAAAAGTGTCTGTTTTTTATTTCTACTGTCCTTCAAATACAAAAATAGCATAAAATGAAAACAGGTTTTCAGAGTAGATTTTTATGAGAAAAAACATATAGAAAATCTATGCTGGAATGAAAGCACGTTTTTTATAGTCTCACTCAATGCACAATATAGTTATCGTGTACATAAAACCAAAGCCTATAAAAATAAATCACCTTGCAGGACTGCATGGCAAGATATTACTATCTCACAGAAGTATTCCTAGGCTAGTAACGGAGTACAGTTAGTGAAGAAGTGGGAACAAATTCCCAATAATGACTGGTTAGACTTAATGGAAAAACTGTGTAGGTTACACCATTCCTCATTTCACCTAGCTTCTCTGCCATAAAATGTCTGCTTTTAGAGGCATTTTATGTGTAAAAATGAGGGAACATATTCTGGTTTCATTGAGCAAGTTCATCACAGAACATCAAAGTGGGTTCTGCTACATTATATAAGTGTTTTCATTCATAGTCAAATCAAATTTGAGGAAAACTAGGGTCAACAAAGTTAGACAGGCATATTTATTTTTCCCTTCAGGACTTCTCAGACCCCTTAATAAGCTGATGACATTATACAAGTTAATAAAACATTCAGTATTCACTATTTCACAGCCTGGTTTTTGAAGCACCTTCTGGAATAACGCTCTGAAGCAATCTGCACTTTGGAAAATTTATGTAGAGCCAATTCCTATAGAGATTTCATTAACTTACAGGAAACTCAGCTCTGAAAAATTCATTTTATGCTAACAGAATTTAGAATTTTAACAGACAAACACAACATTTTGGAATCAAATATGTTTAGGAAGGCTAGCAGAACAAAATCAAACACAACAAACTTCTTAATTACTTATATTAAAAGAGACCAGAATCTGTTTATGGTAGGTGAGGAGGTCATACGTGGGGTTGGGAAGGTCAGGGGACAGTTTACAACTTCTGTGATTCTTGGATTCAAATCTGGCTTTGATATCTTTCTAATTCAGACAGCAAATAAATCACAACATAGAAACCTCTCGGCATTTCTCCTCTCTGTTCCTTGCCCCTACTGCACTGACAAGTGTTATACCTACCGATTCGGATAATGTGCACGGTGATATAGATGTCCTTTCTTAGCTCACTGCTACCCAAATCCTAAAAACAAACAAAGTTTGGTGATTTTGGAAGACATGAGCTGCACTTAAAGGGAAGAGCACTTTATTTTCACAAATAAAAGAAGAAAGACAGAGATGAACACAGACATTCTTAATGGAATGTTTGTAGCAGAAGTACATGATTTAAATCCTGTTCTAAAAATATCATTACAATCAACCTTAGGTCAATTGATACCAAGTAACATACTTTAAAGAAGAAAGTATTATTGATTTAATCTCTCACTCATTCATTCTTTAAACATTTATTAAGCACATATTAAATACCAGCTGTCTTGCTGAGTGTGATCACTGGTTTTGTTTTTTTGTTTTTGGAGATGGAGTTTCGCTCTTGTTGCCCAGGTTGGAGTGCAGTGGTGCGATATTGGCTCATTGCAACCTCTGCCTCCCAGGTTCAAGTGATTCTCCTGTTTCAGCCTCCCGAGTAACTGGGATTATAGGTGCCCGCCACCACGCCTGGCTAATTTTTGTATTTTTTAGTAGAGATGGGGTTTCACCATGTTGGCCAGGTTGATATTGAACTCCTGACCTCAGATGATCCACCTGCCTCGGCCTCCCAAAGTATTGAGATTATAGGCGTGAGGCACCGTGCCCGGCAATCATTGTTATACTTTGGTAATAGTATAACAGAAGCAGTAATACACTAACGGAATTAAAGTAATCCTGGAAGGTGATATTCAGAATTCTGGGCACTAATGTAATCTGTGTGTTATTTACATAAAGTTTAAAAGCAAATTCACTGTGTTCTCTCACAGTAAGTTATTTCTCCTAAATAGTATGAATCATAATTGGATGAATCTGCCTTATGAATGAAACAAGATCCACTCACCACAAAGAGGGAGCAATGTCGTTCCGGTTTATCAGGGGCTTTGGGAAGCCCGTTTCTATTCAGCCTCAAGAAAAATCTCTCACTACAAGAGAAAAGCCGTTTCACAATTTGAAAATTGTTTAACAGTTAAAGATTTATCCCTCTGTAACTACTCTTCATCACAACAGGTAAGCTAAACATTAGGTTGTTCATTTAACATCAACACTGCTTTTATATAAATTAGTAGAGCTCCGAAGACAACAAATATTTGCTTCACTTCTGATGAAACCAGCAAAACAGCAAGTGCAAAGGCAAAAAGCACCTATATACAGACATTAACTTTTGAAAGACTTGAGTACAATTTTATATCAGTAATATCATTATTCCGAAAAGCAGAAATAAATGCACTAAAAGAGAAAAATATGACATGTTTAATGTGTTTGTAACTAAGATTTCTTTTTCATGTTTTATGTCACGTTACTTAATTAGCATTAAAGACATTCTGAATGCTAGCTATCTATTAGAAGGCTTCATATTTTATGGTCTTATAAGTCTCTAATCTGTAACACAAGCAGAGATTTCAAAAATGAAACTTAAATTTTCTTTGGTCTACAAACGAACAGAAAATCTCAAAATACCCCCACTGAACTTGCATTTGAAAATACAGTGCCACTAGGAGCTGCGGTGGCTCAGGCCTGTTGTCCTTGTGCATGAAGAGGAGAGGCTAGGTGTTCGAGGCCAGCCTGGGCAACACAGAAACCTCTCATCTATATAACCAAAAAGAAAATACAGTGCCACCTAGATTTAATGAAAACATAAATAACGCTGTTGATCAGCCATGAATTCATAGCAATAAATACTTATGGATGCCATTTATTTATTTATTTATTTATTTATTTTTATTATTTTGAGACAGAGTCTTGCTCTGTCACCCAGGCCGGAGGACAGTGGTACCATCTCAGCTCACTGCAACTTCTGCCTCCTGGATTCAAGAGATTCTCACACCTCAGTCTCCTGAGTATCTGGGATTACAGGTGCATGCCACCATGCCTGACTAATTTCTGTATTTTTAGTAGAGACAGCATTTCACCATGTTGGCCAGGCTGGTCTCGAACTCCTGGCCTCAGGTGACCTGCCTGCCTTGGCCTCCCAGTGTGCTAGGATTACAGGCGTGAGTCATTGCACCTAGCCATGGATGCCATTTAGATCCAAGGTAAGGTACATGTGACACTATTTAAGTTCAACAAAATAAAACAAATATAAACCCACAAAAAATCAATCTACCAGCTACTGTGGGCTTCAAATTTTAACTGAATTTCAATATCCTGGTACCAATGACAGAATTAAATAGTTGGCTGCCCCAGGCAATGAGCACACAACCAACATCTACAGAATGTAAAATGCTGTAGCTTTGGTCAGTGTAGCTTCAGTCTAGGGAACAAGCAGAGAAATGGAGAACAGGACACTAATAAAAGGCTCGGAACATGTTATCACCCGATCCTTGCCTTAAATAACGGTTCTGTCATTCAAATACATATGAGGAGATATGAGAACCATAAACAGATCTCTAAGGAAGCATATGAATTTGAATTTATGGCTGTTTTGGAACACTTACTCTCTTTGGTGATCTAAGTCTAGATAGATATGTTTAATAGAATCAATACTTGGCTTGTCTCACTTTTTACTTATATTATGCCTATTTTTGACTTCTCATATAAGAAAGGGCAGCCAATACATATTTCTATGGGGCCATTTTCACTTTTATTACCTATATTTTTCCCCCGAAAACAGATGGCCAATAAGGCATGCATGAAGAGAATAAAAATTGCTGTAAGTATCCTCAATTGAAGCTAAAGTTCACATGTGATATTATTCCGAACCAGAGGCTGGGAATGATAGCTACAACTGAGGGTGCAGAGATAAATTCATCTTATCCAATTGTCATTTACTATAATTCAAGGAAAATGAGTGTAAGCTCTCTTGACAGTAAAATAAAATTCATTATTATTTCAAATTTACCATTTTAATTATTATTATTATTTTTTGGCTGGGGGGACAGAGTCTCACTCTTTCACCCAGGCTAGAGTACAGTGGCACAATCTCGACCCACTGCAATATCTGCCTCCCGGATTCAAGCGATTCTCCTGCCTCAGCTTCCTGAATAGCTGGAACTATAGCTGTGTGCCACCACACTTGGCTAATTTTTGTATTTTTTTTAGTAAAGATGGGGTTTCACTACGTTGACCAGGCTGGTTTCGAGCTCCTGACCTGAGATGATTTTCCTGCCTTGGCTTTCCAAAGTGCTGGGATTACAGGCGTGAGCTACCAGGCCTAGACTATTTCAAATTTAAAATCAATGTAAAGGAAATGTGCAAGAATTCATCTTGGGACAAAAGAATTATACTTTAATCTATTATCAGGTAATATATTTTTGGGAATTTACCCTTTGACAGGTACTCTGCCAAGGACTTTACATAAATTATCCCATTTTATCCTCACTATGCCTTTAGGAAATACGTACTATTATCATGACCACTTTACAGATGGGAAAACTGAGAAACAGTAAATAATTTTACTCAAGGTCACAGAGATGGCATGTGGCTCAGGAAGGATTCTATTCCATGTATTAATTCAAAACCTTAGCACTCCACTAGAATGCTATAAGGTAACTTCCTCTTCTTCTCTAGAGAAATATTGAGTAAATATTTCTAGAACATTGAGATAAAGGAGAAGCCATCATTTGCCTGGGGCACCCACTCAGTAGTCAAGTCTGGTCCCAAGAGTTCAAGGTAACTTTCTCCATACCCTTCCTGGACTAACAGGAATGAAAGAAGTCAGAATCTTGATTTAGCAGGTTTCAAAGAGGTCTTTGGTTTGAAATTGTTCTCTGGTAGTTTTCTTTCCCTTTTTTCCCCCCGAGAAGGAGTTTCACTCTTGTTGCCCAGTATAGAGTGCAGTGATGCGATCTCAGCTCATTGCAACCTACACCTCCCTGGTTCAGGTGATTCTCCTGCCTCAGCTTCCTGAGTAGCTGGGATTACAGATGTGTGCCACCACGCCCAGCTAATTTTTGCATTTCTAGTACAGACAGGGTTTCACCATGTTAGTCAGGCTGGTCTTGAACTCCTGACCTCAGTTGGCCTCCCAAAGTGCTAGGATTACAGGTTTGAGCAACTGCACCCAGCCAGTAGTTTTCTTTAATGAAACATGCTTAGAAAAAAAAGAAAAAAAAAAGACTTGAGAAACAAACTACTTTATTAAACAAACACAAAACTCCAAAAAGATTTAAGAACTCAGCTTTACTTAATCAAAACTGCTAAGGTTTAAGGATGGTATTTAGTCTGTTTCTTAGGAATCAATTACCTACTAACGTATTTATTGATTACATTTTAGCACAAAACATAAGCAATATGAGCATTTTCCCCTCTCTTGTATCATGGACAGTATGTTCTACTTTATATTTTTTGAGATGTAATTAGGTTTGAAGCTCCTCATTATTACCTCTACAGAAACATTCAAAGCAAATTTCACATTATCTTGGTCAGTCTAAAATGATGGACACCAATAAGATTAAAATACAGAAGTCAATAGGGCATTTTCAATATTAAAACCTTAACTTTAATACTGATATAAAATCTAATTCCATATCTGCACATTTCATCAATATTCTGGAAAACAATGTTTCCTAAAGTATTCTATTGCAGAAAGAGATCCTTTTTGCTCTGTCACTATTTTAATTTCACCAGTCTAGACATAATCTTGATTATGCAAGTATTATACTATATCATATCCTGTTTCAGAAAGAATATCAATATGTACTAAGCCAATGACATATACCTTAGCTTAAGCATGCCTTAAGGGGGAGATCAAAATAGACTGAAAACGGGTACTATGGAGAAATAAGTCATGTGCAGTTCTTTTAAAAGCTAGACTTCTTTTAAAAGAAAAAAGAAAAAAAAGGAAAACATCTATGGCCAATTAAAAAATCCTTTTTATTCATTTGATGACAAGCTATTGTTATACCAACTCAAATCAATTTGTCTTCTGCTTTAGTGATACAGCAACTAATCACTCAGCAAATGGTTTTGTACAAAAAAAAAGACCTATAATAACGTATTTTGGAATCTTTGGATTATAATTACTCACCCACACTGAAATGTTAGAGAATATCAGAAGGTATGCCTTCAATGCCCAGAGAAAAACTGAACAAGTCAATAATATTGCATTCTTTTTTTTCCTTTCTTTCTTTTGAGACGGAGTCTCGCTCTGTTGCCCAGGCTGGAGTACAGTGGCGCGATCTCAGCTCACTGCAACCTCTGCCTCCCAGGTTCAAGCAATTCTCCTGCCTCAGCCTCCAGAGTTCTGGGACTACAGACACATGCCACCACGCCCGGCTAATTTTTACATTTTTTGTAGTGACGGGGTTTCACCACGTTGGCTAGGCTGGTCTCAAACTCCTGACCTCAGGTGATCTGCTTGCCTCAGTCTCCCAAAGTGCTGGGATTACAGGCATGAGCCACTGTGCCTGGCCAGTAATACTGCATTCTGGCACATCTTCTGAAATTCTCCAAATATTTTGCACATACTTTTGTGGCCACACAGAAGTATGTTTTTGACAGTCTATTTTAAGTCTGTTCTATTGCAACTCTGTGGTAAGTATGATCAGATGACAAAATTAGTTTTTGTAAATTTAAAAAATGTCCTTCCAAGATATGCGTACCTCCATTACATATATCATTTAGACCTTTTTCCTAAGTGGAAGAGAGGTTTATATGTTTCTTTCCTGTTACATGGTGAGCAACTAGAATACAGGCCCATGAGTATTAACATTTGTATCTTCAACTTCTAGTGAATGATTTGGTATTCCCAGATGTTTGATAAGACTAACCAAACACAACCTTTTAGGACAAAATAGAGTAACACTCAAATAACTGGAAAGCTTTAATTCTCTACCAACCTCTCCATCATGTCCTTTGCTTTATGGTAGGGAAATGTATGAAACTCTGCAAAAAGGTATTTCAATCCATGATGCCTCACGACCCGACTTGAGAGTCTCATATTAACTTCACGGCAGCTCCAAATTCCACATTATTCCATTTAATGCTGTCCTCATGAACATTTTATATTTTTACTATATTCAACATATAGTAATAAAAAAATACTGATATGTTTTCAAATAAGAATACTGTCTTCCTCTTCTTAAAGAAGGAATAAGCAAATAGAACATTTCTAGAAACACTAAGAAGTGAGAGTTGATATTATTAACAGCAGAGAAAACTCATTATTTGACTTCCCCACATACTGACATCTTCCAGAGGCAATCTCTCCGCAGGAGAAATTTAGTGTCCACCTGAATTCTGAGTATGAGTCATTATAAATCATGATACTATAAATCAAAAATGACTCTTTCTTTGGAAATAAAGAATAATAAATCACAATTATTTATTATTTATAACCTTTCTTCTTCCAACAATCATTTGATGAAATCAGGATAATGAAATAAGAAAATAAATAAGCATCCCTGGGAAAAATCTTAAAGGCAAATGTGTACTCTGTGCCAGACCCTATGACTTATGCCTTCCATAGCTCTTCTTATTTCTCCTCACCACAGTAGGAGATGGAAACCACTGTCGTGCCCATTTGCCACCCCAGTGACAAAGTGGCAGCTAGGAGATATTAGTAAGTTGAACAAAGTTGTGTGGTCAGTCAAGGATGGGGCCAGGATATTAAATTCCAGAGTCTGAGTTGAGAGTCTCGGCTTTTTACTACAATGCAACCCTGTCTTTGAAAGAACAGAGCACCTCAGAAATGGACAAAGAAGGCATGACCTGGTGGCTCACTACCTGTAATTTCAGCACTTTGGGAAGCTGAGTTGGGAGGATCACTTGACCCCAAGAGTTCAAAACCAACTTGGGGCAAAACAGTGAGACCCCATCTCTATGAAAGAAGGAAGGAAGGAAGGAAGGAAGGAAGGAAGGAAGGAAGGAAGGAAGGAAGGAAGGAAGGAAGGAAGGAAGGAAGGAAAATCAGCCAAGCATGTGGCATGTGCCTATAGTCCCAGGCACTCAGTAGCTGAATAATCCCAGCTACTCAGAAGGCTGAAGTGGGAAGACTGCTTGAGCCTGGGAGGTCGAGGCTGCAGTGAGCCATGATTACACCACTGCACTTCCGTGGGGTGACAGGGTAAGACCCTGTCTCAAAAAAAAGAAAGAAATGGACAAAGAAGAGCAAGACTAACTATGTCACACAAATCAAGAGATTTTTGTGTGAATATTCTTAATAAAATTAAAACATAATAAGTACAAATGGCCAAGCATAATGTCACACTCCTGTTGTCCCAGCTACTCAGGAGGTTGAGGCAGGAGGATTATTTGAGCCTAGAGGTCAAGTCCAGTCTGGGCAAGATAGCAAAGTCCTTGTCTGGGAAAAAAACTCAAAACAACAACAACAAAAGCAAATCAACCAAATAAATGAACACACAAACAAAACTGCATGAAGTCAAACAACAACAAAAAAAGCCACAACGTATCTGTGTTTACAGAGATTATACCTGTGACCAACTGCTCAGTTGAACTACTGATATTCTGATGTACTCAAAAAGACCTCTAATTATAACAAGTGTGTTTCACAGCATAGTGTGGTAGAAATGTTCTTCCTGGTCATGCAAATAATATAGGAGGCACAGTAGGGATCTGAAGGTCCTGATGGCTTCTCTTTTGTTTCTCAGTAGGATGCTTCTGTCCTCTGTGCCTCCTTGTAAGCCACTCAGTAGAAGTAACCCTTCAGTTGGGAAGGCCAATATCAAAAATTTTGATATTTTATATGAAATACATTTTTATAGATTCACATAAAAATTGTTATATTTTTCTGCATGGATTTATATTTGTCACTTTTATAGTTCACCTCACGTAAGAAGTAAAACTGTTTAGTGATTCAATGAACACAAAAGTTACACAACATGTACTTTTATCCAAAAATATATGACAGGTTAATATCTTCGGTTAAACATATTGTGAGAAGATTAACAAGCTAATCAATCTACAAAAAATTACAAAGAACGCTTGTAAACTAATTTTCAACAGTTAAATATCATTGAAATAGATTTATGGTCTCCAAGAAGAACAATAGTAAGAGAGAAAACATTCAGACCGTTGTGTTCTATTAAACTAATTGGAAAAACAACTGTCATTTTTTTTTATACTCATATAAACCAATTTAAAAAACAAAACAAAAAACAAAAAAAAAGCCATGTAACATATTTGAAAAAGCAGTCATTTGTCTTCAACTGAACTATGCTAATCTGGGCACAGTGACTCGTGCCTGAAATCCCAACACTCTGGGAGGCAGAAACAGGCAGATAACTTGAGCCTCAGGGTTCAAGATCAGCCTGGGCAACATGGTGAAACCTTGTCTCTACAAAAAATAAAAAAAATTAGCCAGGTGGGGTGGTGCATGCCTGTGATCCCAGGTACTCAGGAGACTCAGATGGGAGGATCACCTGAGCCCAGGAGGTGGAGGCTGCAATAAGCTGAGATCGCACTCCAGCTGGGATAACACAATGAGACCTTGTCTAAAAAAAAGAAAAAAAAAATTAACTATGCTGTGTGAGGAGTGTGAGGATAATAATTAATACCCATTCTACACTGGGTAGGTGTGAAGGGAGACACACCAGAAGCTAAGGGGTGGTAAGATGGATGAAGAAATAATGAGAAAAGCTAAGAGGATGGTTCCACAGTGCAGTGCTGACCCTAGAGCCTCTCCCTAAAAGGCAATAGAATACAAATGTAAGGTGATCTGAATTGTTTCTATTTCACTGCTTTTCCTGCATTCTGTCAAATGTTTTCTTTTTTTTTTTTTTTTTTCTTTGAGACGGAGTCTCGCTGTGTTGCCCAGGCTGGAGTGCAGTGGCACAGTCTCGGCTCACTGCAACCTCTGCCTCCTGGGTTCATGCCATTCTCTTGCCTCAGTCTCCCAAGTAGCTGGGACTACAGGCACCTGCCACACCTGGCTAATTTTTTGTATTTTTAGTAGAGACGGGGTTTCACTGTGTTAACCAGGATGGTCTCGATCTCCTGACCTCGTGATCAGCCCGCCTCAGCCTCCCAAAGTGCTGGGATTACAGGTGTGAGCCACCAAGCCCGGCCCTGTCAAATGTTTTCTGATTGCCTGACAGTGTAAGATACGTCCAACAATCTGCTGCGGGAGACCAAAATATGGCACCCCAAAACATGCCTCTTTGGCATAAGAATTGTTGAGCTAAAGGCAATTAAGAAGCAGGTACTGGAAAGCTCTCTGCCTTCCCTCTAATTGCCTAAAGGCAATGCATAGATTTACAAAAACAAAAAGAATCCTGCCTCTCTTATACCATCTAAGTACTAACAGGCCTGGCCTTGCTTAGTTTCTGAGATCAAACAAGATCAGGCACATTGAGGGTGGCATGGTCACAGATCTGCCCCTTCTTCTACCAGGGAGAACAAAGGTTAACCACTGATGACAACTTTAAACGTTACAGGCCTGGAGATGGCACCAGAGGTATCCCTACCAACACTCTTTACCAACTAGCCTTTGTCTGCCAGTTATTTGCCTTCCTAGAAGTTGCCTCCCTTAGAGACTTCAAGTCCTCTTTGCTCTTATCATTTCTCCAAAATTTACTGTTCTTTCTTGAAGATGCTACATAATCTGGAATTCAAAGCCACCTCTTTGAGAATTTCTCATTCCCTAGGTATTAACATACCTCATGAATGTATGAAATATACATGTTAGTAAACCTCTATTTTTCTCTTTTTAATTTGTCTTTTTGATAAAGAGGACCATCCCAACTAAGAACTTAAGAGGGTTAAAGAAAAAATTACTTTCCTCCCTAACACTGTGAAGAGAGCTGTTACTGTGCTCTCTCCTAGAAGGAGGAGCAAAGGACAATTCAAAAAAGCTCAGGCTGTACTATAAATTGCTGTATTTATGCCTCCAAGAAACTGGTGCTACCTCTGTCCAGGCAAGATACTTTGGGAAGCAGCTGAAAGGTGTGCTGGCAGCTCTGCAGTGGCCACTGGTCTACTGAGCTTTGGTGCTCATGATGGCAGAGATGAAGAACATTCGAACCTTTCTCTTTCCCCTCCAGCCTGCGTTTCCCCTTTAAATATTGAAGTCTCAATATTCTCATCTTCGGAGAAAGGCACAGACCTGTTTCCTAGGTGCATATCCTTAACTTTGGCAAAATAAACTAAGTTGACTTGAGATCTGTTTCAGATACATTTTTGTTTACAAGCCAAAATCAAATTCGTCTTCCAATAGCTTTTACTGATGGACACAACAGCTTACTGATAGGTTCTTTATATTCATTATAACTTTAAAAAATGAAAATGATCTAAGGCATCATTAAATACTATTTATTAATTAGATAACTCATTCAACTATATTTTTTTTAAGATCAGGTGCTTTTTTAACCTGGGAGCTACAGAGCTTCTTAACTGATAGGAAAATGTTAATGCTTATGAGAACAGGTACATTATTTTCTGTTGAAGTCTATCGTTTATATACTTTTAAAAAGAAATCTTTGGTACTGAAAAAGTTAGGAACCATTGCTTTAGACATGTGAAATACTTTTGTGAAATAAAAATTGCATATTGGATACCATACAAAGGGATGATACAGAAACTGGTGAAATAAGGAAATGATTTTGATTGACTGTTAAGAAATGTGAAATACTTTTGTAAAATAAAAATTGCATATTGGGTACCATACAAAGGGATGATACAGAAACTGGTCAATTAAGGAAATGATTTTGATTGACTGTTGATTTAAGAAAGATAGCCATGACTCTAAGTTCAGAAGACTTTAGAAATCTCAAAGTTCATTTCAAGTAAAATCCTTAGAGGCATACTATATAACTAAACAACCTGGAAAAAATACTTCCTGGAATATTTTGAACATCAGTAGACTATAAGTTCTGTCTACTGGCAAAGTCTTATCTTTGGAAAAGGCATTAACAAGGACTGCATCACTGATAACTCCTTTGTTAATGTTGAATTGTCTTACAACATATTAACAAATGGCGTGAAGGTAGGAATTTTTCATTCCTGTTTTATTCAATGATATGTTCCCAATGTCCAAATGAGTGTCTCGCCCTGAGAAGGACAGCAAGAATTGTTTGCTGAATAAATAAATGAATGAACGAATGAACATCAGCAATTCCACAAGAAGAGTATGAACTTTATAAAGCTCAACTGAAATAAAAAAAAAAGATGCAGTCTCTGTTTAACTTGTAGTCCAAAATGTCTACATGGAAATACTTGGGGGAAGATGCTATACATTTATCTGACAATTTTTATGTACTTTTAAAGCATGACAGTGTTTGCAAATGACGTTTCCCCAGAGACAGGGCTGAGATCGCAGTTCTTATTAGCACAGTGTAACATGAAACAACTCTATAAACATTTTTGATGCACTCAACACTTTGAGTACTCTCTCTTCTTAATAAGCACATCCTCATCACAGTGGAAAGATGATAGCAGAAATTAAGATAATAATGGCATGATCTCTTAATGCTTTCCCTCAAAAACAATGTAAGACTTGTAAGCTTCCTCTAACTGCATCAATCCCAACCTTGTGTCAGGTACTCTCACAAGGTGCTGAGAACATCTAGATGATGAGTGGGCAAAGTCTTATCTTTGGAAAAGCAACTAACAAGAACTGCATCATTAATAATTCCTTGTTAATGTTGAACCATCTTACAACACAAATGGCGTTGAATACCAAAGAAGTCCTTGTGAGGTGGGTTGTTATGTGTGACCATAGCTTATCCTGTAGGGAACTCAGGAAAGCGAAATAATTCTGAATACCTTATGGGTAGCAGACATAGGGCAAAGGAAGAAAGACAGAGATGATCCAAATCCTAGTGAAAAGAACATCAATCATCACTTTTAAAACACAGGAATAGGGGTAAAAGGACCTTCCGGTCACGTTCTAAAATCCTGCACTATTTAAGTAAAAAGAGACAAGTAGCTTGAATAATCAGAGCTTAGAGTGAAAGGGAAAGAGAAAGTCAGTTCTGAGTTCACTGACTCTGTGAGTTTTTGGTTTTCTGCAACTTGGAATTTCTGGCCACCTATTATTATAATAACACATTATAACGATGCAGTAATTTACAACTTCAAAAACAACTAGAATTGTATGGCTCTTAAAATGCTACACAGAAAAAAGTAAATCAGTTCTACCCTGGGTGCTCTCAGTATGAATAAAGCTTTTTTTTGCTTGTTTTGTATTAATTTAGATCCTCCTCCTGGCTCATTGCATATTTAAAACTCTCCCATTATTGACATCATAGCATCTCTAAAGAAATTATTTGTGATTTTTTTTTTTTTAATGTGACACAGAAGTGTGACCAAAGGGGGAGTAAACCACAAATCTGATTAACTCCGAAGTGACAACAATCCCACATTTCACGCACCTGCTGGAACAATCAAATGAGGGAGAAGAGCGAGGGTGGAAAGCAGGAGTGCCTTTCAACAGGAGGCCCGAGGGAAGGTCGCTGCGGGTCACTGACAGGCAGGCAGACACCCACAGAGAAATCTGTGCCAGCATGTCTAGACATGGCAGGAAATGCTCTGGGCCGTATGGAATAGTTGATATTGCCACAATCCAAGGAGGGTCTCTGAATGCCGTCTCCATCTATTTTTGTTCTCAAACAAAGTTGTACTGCCTGCACGTCTGGCCACTCAGACATTTTCTCTGCATTATTGCTCTGCTTTGCTCTGCTTTAGAGCTGTCACATTTTTGAGCTGATTTTATAACATGAAACTACAAAAAGGTATCTATGCCCATGATTTTTGATGTTCAAAACAATATATGCTCCTAATTTATATAACAATATAGATGCTGAACTTCTGTGATCGTGCTATAAATTTTCAATGATGTATGAAATGAGAAATACTAGCATAGTGCAGGGAATTAAAAAGCCATATCTGCTGTCTTAACTGTGTTATGTACTAGCATACATACACAAAAATATTAGCATTTTTTACTAGTCTGGGCCAGATAACAATTCTCCCCAACAATTCTTTCTGTAAACTCTTGAAAAACTTTCCTAGCAACTCAGTCTTTTCTAAAGAAGCACAGTTCTTTCATTTCCTTTTAAAATTGAAAATGTTATTAGATTGTATCAGCCTCACCCATTGGAAGCTATGATGGTAACTTCTTAGATTTTCCTTGTGACACAAAATTCTCAATTTTCTCATTCTTTTCCACCTATGATGTTTCAGTCTCCAACCTTATCACCTGCTTCTGATCCCTATTTGCTAAGCACGTCCAGCAAAAGCTAACCTGGGAGTCTGGATGCACCAGCAATTTCAGATGTCTCCCGTTGGCGCGGCCCTCACTGCACTCAGCAATTCTATGAGCACTCACTTACTCCCTATCACACTTTTCTTTTTCATACTTATTTACATATTTTAAGTATTTATTTATTTATTTATTCATTTAGAATTGATAAATAAACGGCCTGGGTGCAGTGGCTCACACCTGTTATCCTAGCACTTTGGTAGGCCGAGGTGGGAGGATCACGAGGTCAGAAAATCGAGACCATCCTGGCTAACACAGTGAAATCCCATGTCTTCTAAAATTACAAAAAATTAGCCGAGCGTGGTCGCACATGCCTGTAGTCCCAGCTACTTGGAGGCTAAGGCAGGAGAATCGCTTGATTCTCAACCTAGGAGGCAGAGGTTGCAGTGAGCTGAGATCACACCACTACACTCCAGCCTGGGCAACAGAGTGAGGCTCCGTCTTTAAAAAAATAAATTAATTAATTAAAAAAACCAGAATTGATAAACAAAAATTGTATATATTTATCAATTCTAAATAAAACATGTTGTTTTTAAATACGTATACATTGTAGAATGGCTAAATCAAGCTAACCTACCGTGAGGTAAAACACATGATTTACCTCACATTTTTGTTTGTTTGTTTTTTTTTTTTTGGTGATGAAAACAGTTAAAATCTACTCCCTCAGCAATGTGCAAGTATATAATACATTGCTATTAAACATAACCACCATGTTGTACAATAGCTCTCTCTTGTACAATTCCTTCTATCTAACTGAAATTTTGTATCCTCTTTTTCCAAAATTCCCTCCCCTAACCCCTAGTAATTCCCTTTCTTCTCTCCACTACTATGAGTTCAATTTTTTTTATACTCTGCATGTCAGTGAGATCATGCACTATTTGTCTCTCTGTGCCTGGCTTATTTCACTTAACATAATGTCTTCCAGGTACACCCATGTTGTCCCAAATGACAGAGTTTCCTTCTTTTTAAGGCTGAATACTATTCCAAAGTGTATATCTACCACATTTTCTTTATCCATTCATCTGTTGATGGACACTTAGATAGACTCCACATCTGGGCTATTGTCAATAGTGCTGCAGTCAGCATGGAAGTGCAGGTATCTCTTGGACACACTGGTTTCATTTCTTTAGATGCATGCCCAGGGGTTGGATTGCTGGATCTCTATCACATATTTGCTTCACATCTGCTTACCTTCCTCCTACAACTCACTTTCAGTCCTCAGCTCTCTCTGTCCTCTCTTTTACTCTCCAATGGCAGCTGGTCTTGTTTCCTCCTTTACTTAAAAAAGATCAAGGCCACAGACCCAGTCTCTTGATTCCATCTCAGCATTTTACACCCATTTCACTTCCCTCATCTTCCACATTAATAAAAGAAGTGCCCTTCCTCTTTTTCAAAGTAGATTCCTTCACTTGTGTCTGGATCGCTTCTGCCGTTGCTTCAGGATTCACTTTTAAACCTCTACAAATGCTCAAAGGACTTCATACAGCTGGCATACAACACTTCACTTACTCCTCCCACACTTTCATAGTGAGTGAATGAACTAGCAAATGGGTAGAGGTGATGTGCATTCTTACAACTGGAATTCCCTCACCTTTGGGAGGATAAACCTATATGTATTCAGAATTTCTAGGAAGATGGTACTGATTTTGCCTGTAAGGCAAAAATCCTTTAAGGATTTAAGTATACAAGGTATTTTCTCTCACAGAATCTTTATTAATCTTCTAAAAGCTGCCTCTTTTAAGTCTGAGTCAAGGCTCATGCTTCAAGGGGAATATTATTATAATGTATGTATGATATAACACTGAATGTCCTAGACCATTAGGAAAACATTCCTCTTAAGTTTTGTCAAATACATTTTGAAAAACATAACTGTCAGTTCATATAATGAGTATATTGTTCTAGGCAGAATGGAATTCAGACCATCATCTATGGGGCTAGTGACTAAACCAATCCAATGTTCTTTAAAGAGATTGGAAAAAAAATGTCTTTTCTCATTGCTTTATGGCCTACATACAGAAAACATTAATAAATTTTAAGCAGGTAATTCATTAGCTATATATACTATATGCTAGAAGTTCAACCAAGAGCTCATATACCTATCACAGGGAATTCATAACCAAGAAATTTTGTCTTACTTTCTCCACATACTTTCTTATATTTTCTCCTTTTTGCTTTTTCTTTCTCTTTGTTCTGCCATTGCTGAAGTATTTTAAAGCAAATCTTATACCTCTGACTCCATTTTACCTGTTTACTAGTAGGTCTCTAAATATTACATAACTATAATAACCATATACCTAAAAAAAAAACAGTTCCTTGGAACATATTTCTTTAAGGCTTCAAGAGCAACCAACACATGTTATTTCTGGTTAAGTATATTTCCTATATTATTTTTTTAAAATAATCATTCTAATAACTAAGATTTACTGACCAATTATCAAGTGGAAAGTATTACACTAAATTTAATCCTCCAATAACCCCATAGGGAAAGCACTATTATTATCTCTACTTATCAGACAAGTTAACAGCCCTGAGAGACATGAATTAACTTGCCAAAGCTGATGTAGCTACTAAATGACAAAGCCAGGACTTGAACTCTTGCCATCTGACTCCAGCACAAGATGACAGACAGGTATGTGTCCTGGGGATGAAGAGATATTCAGATGTATTTCAGACTTCAGTATGAATCCCTATTTCCATATTAAAAAAAATTTATACCTCACCAATTGCATTCATTACTTTCCTTTCCTTAAATGATAGAATGGAATGATATACGAAATAGAAGGTAATTGTAGCCAATATAAAATTTATATGGAAAGGAACTATTTCAAGAAAAATGGAGAGTTTAATGGCGTGATGTTAGGAAAAATACCTAGCTTCAGAAAAGTATGTGAATAAGTCACAAGCAGACAGTAAACCTCATCTGTACTTGATTACTAGGATATGACTTTTTGTATTTAATCATCGGGATAACACTTTTTCCAGAAGTATTACCCTGCTGCTATTTTCTCAAATAAAAGCTCACGCCAGCAGCTCGCATGCATGAGCAGCCCTATGCCAGCTGAGTACCAACTGGAGGCACTCAGGTCCTATTAAATATATTCTCTGATGAGAATGCAATACATTAATAGATTAGTCCCAAGACAAATTTACAACTTTAACTAATGAAGGCTTAGAGTACATCAGTAAACAAAGTAATGAAAGTTATAAGGGAGGTAGTAAACAGCGTTGTTTTCACTGGTCCATAAAATTTACTGTCTGTTGTAGATGAATTGACATATGCCAAAACAGCAGAGATAAGAATTAATGTACACATCCGTAGCTGCACAATCTATGGAAAGCGTGAACAAACACCATGACCCTATCACCATGTAGTACAGAAGCCAATTTTAAATGCAAGCTAAAGGAGACACAGTAACAAAGAATGCTAAGTAGTTTGCTTTTATGTAACAAAAACTCATATGGCCAATCCTACACCTCAGTTTATGCACGTCTACATTCTTTTGTCTCTTCCTTTCTCTGGCCCATGGCTAATCTCCCCACCTGCAAACTCAAATCTGTTTCCTGATGCCTCCTAAGGGACCTTGGGCGATCAGTGATTTCCCCTTTCCCTCATTACTGGATCTTTCCTGTCAATTCTTAACGAGGTCAAGTCCCTCCTACTCTAGTTTCCTAAAACCACAAACCCTCGACAGACCCCTTATTACACAATGGTGAGTAAAAATAGGTTGACGAAAAATATAGAATCTTATAGATGTTGTACATGATGAGTATGGGTGAAGAGCAGTGATTTAGAATACAGATTCCTACATAAACTGCCATGTTAGAATACCAGCTCCACCACATATCAGCTGTATGACCTTGGGCAAGTTATTTAAAAAAAAAAAAAAAAAAAACTCTCTGTGCCTCAGTTTCCCCATTTATAAAAACATGGATATTAGTAGTATCTACCTTATAGAATGTTACAAGGGCTAATTAAATTAATATTTAATAATAATTAATAAAGAGCTCAGAATGGTGCCTGGAATATAATAAGCATTACATAAGTGTTAAATGAATGTAATAAAATTACAGATGATTTGCAGAGAAATGATTTCCTCCCTTTCCCAGCAATATCCTTGAGGGCTGGGGAAACCGTAAACTTTCAACCAGATAAATATGCTCTAAGAACAATTGGCTCGTGTAAAAATCTGGAAAAGTCATTTTATAAAACTAATAATTATCTTTTATAGAGAGAAACTTTGTCAAGACTGTATACATCTCAAATAAAAGTATGTGATTTTTGCTGCTTCAATGTGGCTGTGCCTTCAGGAGACTCTGGGCTGGTGATGTGACATAAACAAGTGAGGAAGGTAAACTGGAAAAGAGGCCTGGAGTAGGTGTGTTTGAGCAGGAGGCCGTTGGAATGGGCCTGAATCTTTAGTCACTGCGAGAGGTGTCCAAAACACACTTTGCAGGCTTAACATACTGGGCCACCTTCAGGGATATTCAGTAATTGTTTTGAGACAAAATTAGTGGGCTTTCTAAATATGGTCCAGCTTCACTGACAAGTTCTTATCAGGAAACGCACTCTTGCTGGTACTGAGGAGATACTACGTGCTTCACAATTCTACTGAATGAACGAGAAAGGGAGTACTTTTACAGGCTGGCTCATTTTGTATTGGACACATCTAAGTACTTAATCTAAGATTTTGATCACTAGCATAAAGAATTGATGCCACTTTGCTTTTTTTTTTTTTTTTAGAATTATTATTTTTATGTACAAAAAACTCAACAGTGCACATTTAGCCCAGTTTAGTGGTGGGTTCTTTAGCCTTTGCCTTTTCCAGCTTGGGAATGTGAGCCACAGATTTTAGACCCAGGATGTTTCCTCCCCAGTGATGGTAGATGTCATCATACCTGTCATTGTAATTGGTCCTGATAGCTTCCACTGGCTTAGCCAAAGCTCCTTTGTCTTCTGAGCTAACCTGTGTGGAAGCAACAGTGATGCAGGTCTTCCTGTGGACTAGATATTCCAGTCTTGCCTTCCCCTTGATAACGCAGTTAGGGACCCTCATTTTATGACACAGGGCAGGCAGGAAGACAGTCAGCTCAATGGGATCCATGTCATCTGCAGTCACCATCAGTTGAGCCTTCTTGTTCTCCACCAAGGTGGTGACAGTGTTAATCCTGCTCAAAGAACAGGTAGTCTCTTAGTGGGCACATCCCCTTTGCCACAGCTTTCTTCTCAGCCTGGGCCAACAGCCTCTTCTCTTGCTTTGTCTTTGGTCTGTACTTGTGGGTCAGCTTATGCAGCTGAGTAGCTGTCAGGTGGTCCAAGGCCTGAGTGAACTGGTTAATTGCAGGAGGCACTTTCAGCCACTTATGGGGGATGGCTCTTTGCCACAGCAACCTGATATAGCGGGGCCATTTCATAAAGCCAGGGAGGTGCCTTTTGGGCTGGATGTCCTGTCTAATGCCAACATTCTTAGGCCTTTTCTCAAACAGGGGATGTATCACTTTCTTGGCCTCCTCTTCTTCAAGACAGCAGGGGTCAGGGACACCTTCTTCTTGGCCTTCTTTCCTTTCCACATCATGGGTAGCTAGAGGAGCCACTTCGCTACTTTTTTTTTTTTTTTTTTTTTTTTTGAGACGGAGTCTTGCTCTGTCGCCCGGGCTGGAGTGCAGTGTCCGGATCTCAGCTCACTGCAAGCTCCGCCTCCCGGGTTTACGCCATTCTCCTGCCTCAGCCTCCCGAGTAGCTGGGACTACAGGCGCCCGCCACCTCGCCCGGCTAGTTTTTTGTATTTTTTAGTAGAGACGGGGTTTCACCGTGTTAGCCAGGATGGTCTCGATTTCCTGACCTCGTGATCCGCCCGTCTCGGCCTCCCAAAGTGCTGGGATTACAGGCTTGAGCCACCGTACCCGGCCTTACTTTGCTATTCTTAAAGTATGTTGAGAAGGACTCAATTTTAAAACCCAACTTCTATAGCATAGACGATTTATAAGGCCCTATATCAATTTCAGAATTACCACTATCAAGAATTCATAACAATTTATTATTAAGACTTTCAGTCTCTAAAGCTCCAATTCTGGCCAATAAAATCCTGTTCAACTATGGAAACTTTCAGACAAATACTGAAGTGCTTAGGCAGTGATTCTGATGCGACTGCTGGTGATGTGGTTCAGAGGGCAGGTTTTGGACCAGAGCACGGGGTCTGCAGCTCTGCTCAGCCTTTTGCCACTTACAGAAGCTTGGTCATCTTCTCTAGCCTCTCGGTGCCTTGGCTTCCTCATCTATAAAATTGGTGCTAATAATACACTTAAAGCACTTAGAACAGAGTGTGGCAGATGGTTAGTGCTCAATAAATGCTGGCTGTTTGCTTCTTAAAGGAGAATTTTTTTTTTCAAAGTACTAACCAGTTATCTGTCTTATGTAAGGAATAAACACCTTGTTTCCTAATCCGTCCTCTACAGGTTTTACACATGTTGTTCCCTCCACCTGTACCTGGACAAGGTAACGTTCTGTGATCAATGGCCAGACTGAAGCCACAAAGATCATTTAGACTGCATTTTACTTTTTTTTTTTAAAGTTTTTTAGCATTATGAAAACTTTTAAATATAAAGAAATAAAAAAATTTCCAGTGAACACATATATACATACTACCTAGATTCTGTCATTAACACTTATCATATGTTTTATCACATCTCTAGTTCTCTGTCCTTCTGTTTTTTATTTTTTTAAATTTTTTACATGAAGAAGTTCTTTAGTGGTGGTTTCTGAGATTTTGGTGCACCCTTCACCTGAGCAGTGTACACTGTACCCAATGTGTAGTCTTTTATCCCTAACCCCCTCCCACCCTTTCCCCAGAGTTCACAAAGTCTATCGTGTCATTCCTATGCCTTTGCATCCTTATAGCTTAACTCCAACTTATGAGTGAGAACATACAATGTCTGGTTTTCCATTCCTGAGTTTCTTCACTTAGAATAATTGTCTCCAATTCCATCTAGGTTGCTGCGAAAGCCATTATTTCATTCCTTTACATGGTTGAGTAGTATTCCATGGCATGCATATATATATCACATTTTCTTTATCCACTCATTGACTGATGGGCATTTGGGCTGGTTCCATATTAATACAATTGCAAATTGTGCTGTTAAAAACATGAGTGTGCAAGTGTCTTTTTCGTATAATGACTTCTTTTCCTCTGGCATTTTACTTTTTGTAAATTATAGCACTAACCCTCCTAGTTAATAACACAGCATTCACTTAACTATACTATCTTTTGTCCACTGATTTTCAATGTTTGCAATTAGACTTTGAACTCTCAAAAAGAAATAAACCAAATGACAAGTAAGTTCCAGGAATTTAAGAGGAAGAGGGAAGCTAGAGCTGAAATTTATGTATAAGACTTATCTGCAACATATGGACTTTATTTGGATCTCAATTTGAACAATTTGTAAAATAATATTTATGAGTCAATAGGGGAAATCTGAATCCAATGGCAAATGAATATTTGATGATGTTAAAGGAATATTAATTTGTTAGATTATAATTCCTTTAGAGTTCCCTTTTTTACATTTGAAAATGTTATGAGGTCAGGAATTTGCTTCCAAATAATCTAGGGTAAAGACGAAAATTGGAAAGTAATGTGTTAAAACAAGATCAAACTTTTGTTGATAGTTGTTGAAGCTGGTGGAGGGTACATAAGGGTTCCTTACAATAGTCTACTTCTGTATGTTGGAAATTTTTCTAAAATAAAAAGTTTAAAAGAAATACAAAATTTTAAAACACTCATAAATAAGAAGAAATATAACAATGCCTTAAAATCACATCTCACATTCACAGTACTTTTTTCTGAGAAGATGCAGACATTTGATACTCATTACCTATGCCAGGTGGGATGAAGGCAGCAAGAACTGTTAGCAGTTCCAAGATGAAAGAAAAAAAATAGAAGGAAGTAAAGGGGTCAGGGTTGCAGAGTCACCATCAACTGCAGAGACAAGAGTCAAGCCCAGTCTTCAGATCTGTGCATCCTAAGGCCTCTTCATGCAGGGATGGTGAACTGCCCTGTGTTCCCAGCAGTTTGAACCAAACTGACTCATTACAAGGTTTTGAACACTTCCTAAAAGAAAACAATCACTGTGTGGCCTGAGGCCTCAGAAACATCAAGAAGATAAATCTGAGGCTGTTCCAAACATCTAGTAAGCATATATTGTGATTCTTATTCTTTGGCCAATTACCTTCATGGTGATCGTGAGTTTGAGAGGTGAGAGTCCCAGATAACCAAACGCAGTGAGGAGAAGCAGTGGGAAGGGATTGACTTGATTTCTCCTAGGATCATTACAGATCAGGTGGGATATTGAAGGAGTGTGTGAGTGTGTGTGTGTGTGTGTGTGTGTGTGTGTGTGTGTTTATGTGGTGGAGGGGGTAGAGAGAGAGAAGGAGGAAAAAGGATGGGGAGGAGGGTGACAAAAGGGGAGGGTGAAGGCGAATGAGAGAGGGAAAAGTGGAGGGAGAGACCTAGGGAAAGTAGGCAGGCATGGCAGCCCAGCCATATCACAGACCAGAAAAACTACATGGCTCCTGGCTTGAACCATTTTGGCAGACCCTGTACCCAAAATGGGTTATTATCTTACTTTTGCTAAGGATACAGGAATAAAATAAGGGGCACTCTGAAGATCAATACCTATTTAGAATGTTTGAGAAAATTGGAAAATGTTTACAATGAGATGATATTTAGAGACAAGCTAATATTAATCCCAAATTACTACAATCCTATGATAATGTAATTTGAGCACTAGTGGCAAAGGGGAGTTTGTATTCCACAAAAAATTTAGCTTAACAGCTGACCAGGCACAGTGGCTCATGCCTATAATCCCAGCACTTTGGGAGGCCAAGGTGGGGGGATCACTTGAGGCCAGGAGTTCAAGACCAGCCTGGCCAATATGGTGAAACCCTGTCTCTACTAAAAATACAAAAATTAGCTGGGCGTGGTGGCGAGTGTCTGTAATCCCAGATACTCAGGAGGCTGAGGCACAAGAATCACTTGAACCTGGGAGGTGGAGGTTGCAGTGGGCCGAGAATGTGCCACTGAGCTCCAGCCTGGGTGACAGAGAAAGACTCTGTCTCAAACAAAAACAAAAACAAACAAACAAAACTTTAGTTTAACAGAAATGAGCAAAAGAATAACTTCAGTTCTTCCTTTTACATTCCATATAGTTTATAAAGCATATTAAAGAGATCACATATTATACAGACAATGTTATAAAGATTTTGTAAACTAAACTACCCATAAACCAGACACACTTCGACATATAAACAAGTATCTCTAAATAATCTTCCACATTTCTAAAGTGTAACTTGGATCAGTTTTTCATGCCTTTTACTTCCCTTTTTAGTAGTGCTGATTTGTAAAGAGGCAAAGTTCTTTTAACACACTGATTCATTTCCTCTAATAGTGTAGAAAGTAGATTTTAAAACTGTATTACCACTGTTATTTCCACACCTCATAAATTTTGTCCCTGGTGCACAAAAACAGCACTTTCTAAATTCTATGGTCATAGTCCACTGTCAAGAAATAAAAAGTACACTAAATAGTAGATAATGACTAAGATATAAGTTAATTCAACAAAGATTTTATGATTGTAACTGCATTAAAAATAAACTTCACACATATTCCCTAGAAAAAGAAAACTACTTTACCAGAAAAGAATTACTCCAAGATAATTTTCTGTGTATAAAATAATAGGCCAGGCACAATGGCTCACGCCTGTAATCCCAGCACTTTGGGAGGTCGAAGTGGGTGGATCATCTGAGGTGAGGAGTTCGAGACCAGCCTGGCCAACATGGTGAAACCCGTCTCTACTAAAAATACAAAAATTAGCTGGGCAAGCTACTCAGGAGGCTGAGGCACGATAATCACTTGAAACCCGGAGGCAGAGGTTGCAGTGAGCTGAGACCACACCATTGCACTCTAGCCTGGGCAACAGAGCAAGACTTCATCTCAAAAAAAAAAAAAAAAAAATATATATATATATACACACACACTTGCATATGTGTGTGTGTGCTCGTACACACGCGCATGTATGTATATATATATATGTGAATGCATATACGTGTGTGTATATATATGTGTGTGTATATATATGCGAGTGTGTATATATGAGACTCGGTATTGCCTAAAATTGTGACTGTTTATTGAAAAGTATTTTTTTAAAGCATGGTATAGTTGGGTCATTATGTGTGATTTGTGTGATTCAATTCGAATTCTCAATTTAACTGTGAAATTTTTAATCTAAAAGATGGCAAGTTTTGTGCTTAATTTGAAAACAAATATTAAAAATTTTAGACAAAAAAGTTCTAATAAGAGTTGAGACTTCCGAGTAACAACCAAAAGATACACTATATGTCTTTTCCTAAATACTAAAAGAGAAAAGAGAACCAAAAGAGAACTGTAATAGGTAAGATTCAGAGAACTGAGAAAGAAAAAGAAATATGTGAAAATTGGTTTTATCTCACAGCTCTGAAACTTTAATGGGAAGGTTTCTAAGTATTTATTTGTCTCTTTAAACCATTTGATCCAGATAGGATAAGAATAACAGAATGGTTTACTGAAAATCTGAAAGATACAGCATGCTGACTGTGATAAGCAAACTTCTCCAGAGAATCTGTATTTTCTTCATGTTGCCAATACAAAATAATTAAAACAAATAACAGACTTGATATCCAGCCATACTTCCATTTAATATCGATTATTCTGATTCTATAGCCCTTCTGAATTTTTCAAAGAATGCTGCATTCATCATCCCTCACAGAAACATCCAAAGAACAGGGAGCTTAGAAACTCAGAGTTCTACTGGTGAGAAAATTGAGGCTGACAGAGTAAAAAGTATACAAGATCATATATCTTAAAGCTTGCCAAGCACAAATATGCACCATTCTAACATAAAGACATTGAAACCCTATCTCCACATGCAGGTACCTGATTGGTCGGTTCTCTTTACTGTCAAAGAGTGAGAAGATGACCTCCAGCTCCTCTCCCAGGTTGGAACACATGAGGCTCTTCATCTGGACAAAGAGGTGGTGACTGCTGGCCTGTACCGGGGTGTCCTTCTTCCGATGTCGATGTTCCATCTGAATGACACCCCCCAACAAAAACATGATCAGCATGGACTGAAGGAAATAATAGGACCCAACAAACTAGTTAGCTATGGGGTGACTGTCATGTCCTACGCCATACTTTTTATTTTGCTGTGGATTTGGTATCTAAATCCACAGCAAAATATACATTCTATGTCTTTTGGACTATAGACAGAGAAATAGTCCGGAAGACATCCAATTTAACTTTGGATGTTAAATTTCAAATTTTCTTCCAACTTCTAAAATAAGAAACCGTGAAGTTTATAGATTATCAAGGAACCTTGCTTGAAGAATTTTTAAAATCATTAATGTGAAAATAACAACTCACTGAGTAGATTCAGGAAGCAGGAAGTTCAAAGGATTCTTTTGCTCCCTTATCAACTCCCAAGATGAGAACAAATTATTAGTCATCTTTTTAAAAAAACAGACTAAATTATATCTAAGTTATAACTTCTCATTACTCATAATTAAAAGTTCTTTTAGGTGATAGTAAATTGTGAACTTGTGGTAGTTGTCTGAGACAGGCTGTGGCAAATCATAGTTTCTAACTTGCTGTGGAGTTATAGGGAGAGACCTAGGAAAGCCAGAAAGGTGTCTAAAGCTAAGAATAGCATCTGTGTCCACCTTGAGTCCCTTCCTCAATACAGCCAGTGCAGGTTCAACTTGGGCAACAAGACAAGAGACGCGAGTTCCCACATGTTGAGGGAGAAAAAGTATCATCCACAAGTTGAGGAAGGAGGATAATATGGGGATGATCATTCATCCAACATACATTCAAGTATCTGCTAGGTACCAAACCCTGGAAACACAATGAGAAGCAAAAACAGAAATAGTTCACACCTTCACAGAGCATCTATCTACCAAGGGAAGCAGACATGAACAAAATTGTCAAACATACACGTGTAAAACTGCAACTGTGACGAATGAAGCAAAGACCCAGATTATTATTATTATTGAGGCAGTACCTTTCTCTGCTGCCTAGGCTGGACTGCACTGGCATCATCTCAGCTCACTGTAGCCTCTACCTCCCAGGCTCAAGAGATCCTCCCACCTCGGCCTCCAGAGTAGCTGGGACTATAGGCATGTGTTACCACACCCAGCTAATTTTCGTATTTTTTGTAGAGACAAGGTTTCACCATGTTGCCCAGGCTGGTCTTGAACTCCTGGACTCAAGCGATCCTCCTGCCTCAGCCTGCCCAAGTGCTGGGATTACAGGTGTGAGCTACTGCGCCCGGCCTAAAGATCCAGATTATGGCGAGAGTATAAAAGTGGGGATTTGACATGAGACTGGGCAGGCGTCCTGGGAAAATGGCACTTTAGCTGAGAGTTAAGGAGGGTGCAGGATTTACCTATCTAGGTTAGAACTCCTCAAACTGCTTGCCGTGAGGGACCAGGTTGTTTCTCCCTGTAACTCGCTGCAGACTGATTCTTTCATGAAATACAATAAAACTGCCATGGCAATGTCAAATGCCATAAAGGTTTCTAATCATTTACTTGTCATTTGTATAGTTGGACCAACAGTTCATGGTCCAGCCATTTCCTGGACCACACTTTGCGTAATACTGACTCAGGATAAGAGTACAGGAAAAACATGTGGCTAGGCTTGTGTATTAATAGAACAGGTGCTAAGAACGTGGAAGATTATCACTTTCATAGCACAGACTAATTTAAAAAAACTACCTCTTTTGGATCACTTTGACAATTAAAAAAATAGTTCAGGGATTTCAATTTCATTGTAACAGAGCCACAGCCTTTGTTGAAGCATAAATGACCCCATGTCTACATTAGCCATCTTTTTACGCCTTTGAGTTCAAAAACTACTGAATGACCAAATTTTGAAGCCAAAATGTCATGTAAATTTACAAGTGTTAACGCAACATAAAATCACTAGAATTTTTTCATGCTTAAAAGTTAAAACTTTTATTTTGAACTACTTGAGAAGCAAAGGGTAGAAAAAATTCAGCTAAATTCATCTATAATCACTGTATACTCAACAGGTACACTGGGAATCTCTTTTGTAAAAGTAGAGAGTAAGTAAGTCATTTTTAAAAGTAGACCTAAGCATTAAGGCATGTGTGGGCTATAATTACTAAACACAGGTTCCTGAAGAAAAATATTCTAACTGTAGGAAAGAAGAACGATTTTGGCTTGTTTTCTATAAAGGTTGCTCTACTTTGTGCTTTAACAAAATTTTTTTTAACTGTGGCAAAAGTGGCATCATATGTTCATAAAAATACATCTCTAACTCACAAGGCATCCCCCCCCCCCCCCCCCCACCCCGCCAGAATTGCTACCGTATTTACTGATTTACTTAAAAGAAAAACATATGTTTACTTAAAAGGGTAACAGAGCACAAGCTACTATGAAGAACTGAATGACTACCAAAGGCCAGAGCTACAGAAACAGATGTAAAAACCTTACGAAAAGAATAGACCTTAAGGAGATATCCACTCTTAACCTCAAACAGTGCAAAGTTCCCTGCATCAATCATGACATTCACTAAGAATTAAGGAGAAAAAATTAGCTCCTTTACTCGTGCAATGAATCCAATATATCTAGATCAGTGGTCCTCAACCTTGGCTGCACTTTAGAGTCCCCAAGAGAGCTTTTAAAAAATACTTATGCCCAGGTCTTATCTCAGAACAATTATATTAGAATTTCTAGGGGCGGGGGGGGGGGGGGGGTCCAGAGACGGGTAGTTTTAAAAGCTCCCCAGGTGATTCTAATGGGCAATGAGGGTTGAGAATCACTGATCCGGATCATGTGCAGACAGATGTAAACCACAGCAAACTAAACAATGTATTGTTGCGTCTTTTGAGTAATGATGGTCTTGGAACTTTTGTTCTTTGAATGCATGCTAGTAATAAGCCTGCCTGACTCTGCCCTTTGCACATTTAACATGGGCCCTCACATCCGGCACACTCTAGCACTGAAAATACGCCTCTTCCCATCCCCACTATTCTTTCAGGTCTAGGACCCATTTGGACTTAGTAGGTTATGATAACTTTCTTTTCTCTTGGTAATTCAGTACTTTGACAAACTGCTAAAAAATCTCTGTGAAAGTATTATTACAATAAAATTAAAAAGTCAGGTTCACATTTCAAGAGCTTGAGTTAATTTGTGACTACAAATGCACCTACCAGTTACTCTAACTGTGCTTAACAGTTGAACTATCTCTTTGATTAGGGGAAGAAACAGATTCATCCTAAAGATTTATGTAACTGACTCAAATTTTTAATCTTCAAATATGCATTAATTATTGAATGAACTGTCTACATCAGGGTTTATCAAACTCAGGGCTATTGACAACTAGGCTGAATATTTCCTTGTTATAGGGGCTGTCCTGGGCTTTGTAGGACATCTAGCAGCTTTTCCTAGCCTCTACCTACCAGATGCCTATAGTATCTCTCCTTCCCATCTCCTGTTGTGACAATCAAAAATGTCTCCAGACAATGCCAAATATCTCCCTGGGTTGAAATTGCATGTGAGAACCACTGTGTTCCATCTGAGATCTGCTAGTCTAACCTTCTAAGGATTGCAGAGTAAGCAGATGCATGATCTTACAAAACCAAGAAAGGTTTCCAAAAAGATAGAAACCTGCAGGCACAAATAGGAGAGAAGCTGGCTAATAAGGTTCCCTTTATTTATAGAAGGATTGACATCTTGCCTTTGGCACTAAACCAAAATATCTAAGTGGACATATGCTAACACTGTGAGGTTTAGCACTTTTCCTGCTTACATGAACACAATTAGGTGAGAAAGATCTGCTAACAGGGCTATCAAGAACCTAAAGTGAGACTTTTTTTTCTAATGATGCAATACGAATTTGGTAAGATGCAAAGACTTGTGTTTCAAACATAACAGTGACTAGGAAGAGGTAAAAGAAGAAAAGCAGCAACAGTTAATCAAATGTCCTCTGTGTTGGGCCATTTAATCGACCCAAAGTGACAATGAATTGCCAAACAACAATGGATTGGTGATGGTGCCTCCCAACTCTCCCTGGTGAAATCAATAGTCACTTTCATGTTGAACAGAGAAAAACACCAGGGCTACAGGGAATCTTATTATTGCTAGGCCAGGATAGAAACAGAAACTTGAAAAAGAAACTCCCTTATGAATACTAGGCTTAATACCTGGGTGAGAGGTTGATCTGTGCAGCAAACCACCATGGCACACATTTACCTATGTAACAAACCTGCACAACCCACACATGTACCCTAGAACCTGAAATAAAAGTTGAAGAGAAAAAAAAGGAAGAAAAAGAAACTGTCTTAAAGAAAAGCACACGCTCTTCTGAAGCTGATAATTATTTGAGTTGTTCTTGGGCTACTGTCTTTGTTTTGGAAATAGTCAAGTGCAACCAGCACTGAGGAGAAAATAAGTTTTCATGTCAAATCACGTTTTATTTTCTTCATCTGTAAAATGAAGGCTTTGAACTAGGATCTCAGCTATAACATACTAAAATATCCCCTGCTGTCTTTCCCACCAAAGGCCAACATTGCTAATCAATGAGACCCTAGATGAGACCCTGGAATCTTATCAACACTGCACTCTAGGCAGCCACCACCAATCAACTGGAATGCCGAAAGAGGTGAAATCAATTTGCCATCCCACATATAATGTTACATGAAAAGAAGAGAGACAAAATTACATATGCACAAAATCAAACTCAGGAAAATAAAATATATTTGCGTCAGACATCAGTTACTCATCCAATACCTGACATACTCAACTAAATACAGGGGTGTGCCTAAGCTCTGCCAATGAAATGTAAGTCCAAGTGTTGTACGGAACTTCCAGAAAGGTTCATTAAAGTATTTGAATCAACTGAGAGAAACCTGTCTCCTTCCTACTGCCTGGAATGCAAATATGATAGCTAGAACTCTTGCAGCTATACTGCACTTAGAGGTGTTCTTGGTGACGGAAGCCATGTTCAGTGTAGAAAGATAAGGCTGTAGATTCCTTTTCACACCATAAAACCACAATCAAACCCAGAAATTCCTGTTTCTAAAGTTGTATACTCTAAGAAATAAATTTCCATCATGTTTTAGCTTCTACTTTTTATTTTTTCATGACACAGCCAAATCTAACCCTAATATGAGGCATCAATTATTTTTACCCTGTTGGCCCTCCAATGCAGATGAAATAAAGAAAAGAAAGGAATGAAAACTGACTAAATGCTTACGTGTTGTGCAAATATTATCTGTCGAGGAAAGGCATTTTACATATATTTTCTTATCTAATCTTTATAATAAACATGAAAATAATTATTTCCCCATTTAGTAGATGAATAAACGGAGGCTTTGAGAGATTAAATAATAAATCCAAGACCCAAATAACTGGTAAAAGAAAGAGATAGATTGCAAACGTACTTGTTTGGAGCCAATAATC
Source organism: Piliocolobus tephrosceles (assembly GCF_002776525.5). Lineage (NCBI taxonomy): Eukaryota > Metazoa > Chordata > Mammalia > Primates > Cercopithecidae > Piliocolobus > Piliocolobus tephrosceles. Next base: position 104,601,802 of record NC_045441.1, read on the forward strand.
CACAGTCTTTTCATGATACCCTAATGATCTCCAAAGCATTGACTGGGTGCCTACTAAGTGCAAAAGCACTGTACAAGACTATCTTGAACATATAGAGGTATATACAGTGCATTCCCTAAAGGAACTTAAAAATTAAGTGAGATATGTTCTTAAAAGTGAGAGCATATGATGTTCAATAAGTTAAATAAATGGACAAAAATAAAGATGCCACATCAGAGGATATGACTGACAAACTGTACAGATTATATTTGTTATGTAAGCTAAGAGGCAGTGATGACTTTAATGTGGAATGCTCTTATTTTTCCTTCTTCGCCTGCCACTAACTGACCTCTAACTATGTTCTCACTACATGCCAGATACTCTGTTTAGCACTGATGTCATGAAGGCAAGCAGCACACAACACGACTCTGAAGAAATTCAATATACCATAAAGAATATCCTCTAAAAAATGGAATTGATTCCAAATGACACAATGAAGTGCAGATAATCTGAATATCAACTTGATGATCACGGAAAAATCTGAAAGCAATATTAAGAACTGCCTTCTTAAATCAGACACATCCCCAGTGGACTTACTGAAATTTTCCTGCACGTTTTTCAGATATGGATAATCTTCAGGTTAAGAATATCTCATTATTATCAGAAAAATAAGCTTGGAAAGATATGCCAAAAGAGGCAGGATCATCCAAAAAGGAGTCTACTATTTCCGATAGGCAGTCCTTCTTGGAACTTTATGGTAAGAAGCAGCAGTAATGAGATCAAAGTACAATTATGCTTAGGGTGATGGTCTTTGAAAGCCCATCCCAACCACCTCTTCTTTGATTTTGGATTTTCAGAACTTAGCTAATATCAAGATATTAGGTACATTTCATATAATTATTTAAGAATACAAGGCTAAACAGACGCAGATTGGACCAGATTTGGGGAACCTGGATGCCAAGCAAAAAAACAAGACTTTAACTTACCATGTAACTAGAAAAAAAACTCAAGTCATAAGTGAGACCATGATGGGCAATATGATCAAATATTTTAGGATGAGTCACAGGCTTCAGTACTTAGGAATGGATTGGAGTCTGGGAAGGGTGGGTGTAAAGTCCAGCAGTTGAAGACTAAGGAGGAGACTGTTTCAGTAGGTGGTGTATATAGTGCTATTATGTACATACATACACACACACACATACACACACACACACAATATATAGAGAGAGCTAATGGGGGCAGGAGGAGGGTTAACATGCTGCTGAGCTACGACTAGACACCATTAGTCACAATGGTCCTCAAACACAACAGATAACTATGCGTGACTTGTAAACATTTCACTAGACTAGGCAAAAAGTAGAAAGATTTACAAAAGAACTGAAAACGTCTTTGTATCGACTTCCTGGTGCCTGGGCATTGAGGGCCCACTGGAGAGTACCACGTTATTCTTAGACAGGTAAAGTGTCTCAGTACTGTACTGAGGACATGGTCACCTCAGCTCTCAAGTCTTTTTACTCTCTCTAAATTAATCCTGGAACATCCTGTTCTTACAAAATCAAGCAAGTATGAGGAGTGTCATGGAAACCAGAAAATTAGCAGGGAGGCTGGGAGCCAAGATTTCCTGTACATACCAATCGGTAGAGCTCAGTAATGCTGATGTCTTCTGGATCCACCATTGCATACTCTTTCCTAGGCACCAAGTCCAGTCCCAGTTGTCTAGAAAACAAATTGCAAAAGTTTGGGGGAAAAGTTATCTCCATGAAAATACGTTAAAAAACAATTGTTTTTTACTACATCACTTGGAAATTAGGTATATCACCCACCATGCTTCTCTCACCCATAGTTTTTACCTTGTGTGACTTGTTACCACAGTTGGGGTAGACAACATAACTTGGCTGGACACTGGGCAAAACTTGAAACACAGAAGGTGAGAAAGACAAGCAAATCCAGGAGGGATGGGTTGGCACTCTCAGTGGAGTGCTCCTGCCACTGGGGGCCTCAGCACCATATGGTGTGAGGCCTCAGCACCCTTCAAATTATCACAAGAGAAGGCCTTCCACACTGGAGTGAATGGAAACTAGAGCTAGACGTCATGTGGTTCTAGAAATTGGAGTTGAGGGGAGGGAAATTTGGCCTTTAGAATTTTACCTAGCACCAGTATACCTAGCTGTGCCCAGAGGCAACACATTTCTTATATGAATCTCTGGCAACTTGTGCATGGTCCTTATTTATAGCAAATTCTGAGGTCAGTCATTAGGAAAAACTCAGTAAAGGCAGGAAATGGAAATGGGGAATGAGTTGTGGGCCTGGGCTGGCAGAAGAGTTTAACCCTTTATGTCAGATTTCATTGTGGCTGACATGTGGCTTGCTGTGCTGAGAAGTATTCTAAGGTTATATCCAGCCTTAGAGGTACCGAGTGTGGCAATTGACTTGTGATGTCTTCCCATCAACAGAGGAACATGAGTCTAATTCTATTCTGGTTAGCTTCCCTTTAGTGACCTTCCTAGCATAATCCCCTCCAGGGCACCCACATTACAATGCTGACACCAATGCCACACAGTTCTGTTCATCTCCTTAACCCTCCATAATCATCTCAAAGGCTACACAATGCCTGTGTAATGCCCTATTGATCAAGGCCAAGATACCCTCTTCTCTAGCAGAGCCCCTCAACCACCACATCCAAGACCGCATGCTCAGTTCTCTGAGGATCACTTGTTCTGAATCCCTTTCACATCACCACTCTTTCTAACACGGAAGCCTTCTGGCATCACACTTCCAATTATAGAACCACAGCTTGCTTACTTTCGTATTTAAAAAAACCTGAAATTCTTCCATGCCCTCCCCAAAAATCTCATTAAGGTTTCATAAGTAAAATTTATTAATTCAGCACCTACTTCAAGCCAGGCACTGCCCCAGCTACCCTGAGGGCTATTTGTTCTTAAGAAGATTAGAAAGTTGTCACCTCCTTGACAGTAGGAGCTGTCTTTCAGATACTAAAACAGTTTCTCAATTTTCCTAAATGATGTTTCTCTTTGGGAAACCTAGAGAAAAATTCACACACCCATTATTTAATGTTAGTTGAATTTTTAACTCACAACAAGCACTGTGATTTGTTTTCAAAATGTCCATGTTCCCCCTTGCTGTATCTCACCAGGGATTCTGATAGGGTCTATTCTCCATTCTCCATTCCCTTCTGAAAGAGAACCACTGTACTACAGTGTAAGTTATCATCTGACACTGGGTCAATATTGCTGATGAAGATCATTTAGCAAAGGAGAGAGGGCATATAACCATGTGTGATACCTGTCTTACTCATAGCTCCTTCTATCAGAAGCTGCTCCACCCACATTCTCTGCTGAGAGTGGTGGTGGTAGACAAGGTAGTCATTTGACCATCTCCCCTTCCTAAGCCGCACCTGATTGGACCATGGATAAGCACCTGACCTAAGGACAAATAACCCAAAGACTGGCCAGCAGCTTACGAGAGGCTGGTATAAAATGCTCAGCCCAAACAGGAGTATTAGACACTGGCTATCAATAAGATTCCCTCTTTGAGAATTTGAACTTGGAAATTCAGACATCAGTCACATGCAGGAGGAAGATAAGATACGTGAACATAGGTGACCTACATGGCTTCAGAATGAGTGCAGAAATTCTGCAGCCTCAGAAACCTGTAATCTACAAGTATTTTTCTCCCATAGTCTTGATTGTTCGGCTTCTGTTGGCTTCCTGGCGTCCTGGTTATGAAGAATCTTATTTGTTTCTATTTGATTTTGTTAATTCCTAGGTATATCCTCCCATGGTTTGAGGTTTCCTAGCCTACAGAGTAAAATCAAAGAAGTGTTTTACAAAGAATAAGGAGAAATGAGGCAAGCAGGGGAGAGAGAAGATGAGAGGAGATCACACAGGGAGAGCATCATGTTTTATATCAACTCAGTCACTACTCTGTGACATCAAGAAGAAAGGATTAACTGATTGCCTCCTCCCACATAATCTTAGCAGAAAAGTCAAAGAACATGGTGTTGTAGAATTCTATGGGCAACAGAAACATGTACCATTATTTTAGTGCTGTCTGAGGTTCCTAGGCAAGACCAATTCTTTTGCTGGCCCTGTTCGGAAATGAGATTAATGATCTCTTCTTCCTAAGTTTCCCACATCAAGAGGGCTTCTCTTCACTACTCTTCAATAGTCTGATATACAACGTGAGATGGAACACATTATTAATTGATGTTCATCCAGAGATTTATGTGCTGCTGGCTTATTTTGCAGGACAATTTCATCTAGTTTAATAGGCAAGAGATTATCTTAATTTGCTTTCCATGAGCACTATTCAATAAGAAAACAAATGTATACTTAAAGGAATAAGGTAAATTCATAATCTCTGTACTGTAAGTTATTTTAAAATAAACAGTCAAAGAATTTCAAAGAAAACAGAATCATAGCTCAGAAAATTCATGAAGTTGAAGATGATCTAAATAAATTATACTGCTCATTTTCATGCATCAATGTTTTACCGACTTATCATAAATTAGCCACAGAACTGCCCAAAGTACAAGCCAGAACTTACGTAAGTCAAAAACTGAATCATGATTCAGTCATAATTAATGTTTTTCCTCCCTTCCCCTTTTCATTCTGCCATCATTTTCTTTCATAAAACTGAAGAAGTATCATTTTCTTGCCTGATCTACATTCCTATGTTATTCTGGATAAGCTAACTTCCTCCAACTTTCTTCCTATTTACAAACTAGTCCTTGAAATAAGGACCAGCATAATGACTAAGACCCAAAATAATTCAGAGAATCCTCAAAGGTTTTTCAAAACAATAAAGAAATAAACATTAGGCAGCACAGGTCTCGCTCCAACGGACCCCTCCCACTCCCATTCCACCTCACATCACAATCATGGAGATTCGAGATAATCTCCTGTGAAATTCATTCCTATGGCAGGATGGGAAGTTCCCTGTAAATGGCTGGCAAGTCTAATCTGTTAGGAGGTGCTGTGTGTTTTAAATGTCATCCTGGAGCTGAAAGGGGCCTTGCGCCTTTTCTAGTTCAACTTCCTCCTTCAACAGATGAGGAACTGACATGAAGAGGGTTAAGGAGTTTGCTTCAGGTCCTAAGAAAGCAGAGCTCCCAGTCCTGTGTTCTTGCTGCCTCTCCACATTTGTACCTGTTTCATTTCTCACAGGAATGAATCTTCTAGAGATAAATCAATTGGGCTCTTCTATTCATTGTCTGTAAAAAGATGAATGGCACATCCTATTCAACAAAATACCAGAAGTCCTCTGAGTGAGATGGAGGTTTAAAAATCTGTTAGTAGGTCTGGGTATTCACATTCAGAGTGTGCAACATCTTGGGAAGAATCAAACCTGGCTTCTGACAAAGTGATTTCCTATGGTAATGGGAAGTGGCATTCTGCTTCAAATTGGTTTTTCCACATTCAGTAAGAGGCAAATTTACCCGTGGTTCACTTCCCCTCATTTTCTTCATTTCTGTCTGCTTTCCTTTTTCTTCTGTTGCCCTAAGATCCTTTGAAGGTCCAAATAGCAAATGTGGATTTGGAGAGAGGAAAAGAAGGGAGGATATGGCCATGTGGGTTATTAAGGAACCATGTCACCGCTTTAAACCTAAACCTCATGCAACCCTAGGATCTCAGTCAAAGGTGGCTTATTCTAATTTCTCACTTCTATGTTAATATTCGCATTTAGTACAATATCAGCCTTGGTCAGAGCTTTCAGTGATTAGATTTACCATTTCAGTACATGGCTGGTATTTTAAATTAGTCACTTAAGGTTTTGTTTAAAAATAAATCTTGGTCAAGAACAGCTTTTTGCTGAGTTCTCTCAAGCAGCTCCCCAAAGTAGCTAATATGTATGTACAGGACTAATCACAGCAACAATAAAAGGCCTCACCAGTTCACTTGTCGTAAGACTTTTCACAGAAGCTGTTAATATTAGTGTCTCCCTCCAGATTACACTGGTGACCTATTACTATGTTATGGAAGAGATATATTTTAAAAGCAAATCCACAGGCCAAACCTAAAGCCTATTTGAGAATAGGATCCATTTTAGCCAGAAGCCACATCTAATTCATTGCTGTGAACATTTCATTTTCCATGAGCATGTCTACACCATCAGGCCACATATGATACTACACAACAAATGACATTTCATTGCCCATACCAGCTTGAGAAGAAATGGTTCTTGGCTCTATCAATGACAGTTCGCACTAAGCCTCCAAAAACAAGAAACATGAAAAAGCCCATAGGATTGCTTCCAGTGACATTACCACGTTCTGGCTCAGGCCTATGTCACTTTCATTGTGTTCACCTACTAGAGGCCACCCTGTGATGCTCAGTACTCACTCATTGCCCCAGTCAAGGCGGGCAGTAATGTGGCGCTTCACGTCCTTCATCCGGTCGTGGGTGAGGTGGCCCACCAGCACCTGCCGCCGCAGGTCCAGGATTTCATTCATGATGTGCCACAGCCGGTGGAAGAGATCGCCTTCATTTCGCTAAGAAATACAAACACGTGGAGATTTGGCAGTCAGTCTCCATACTGAGTTGTGGGGTAACCAAAAAGGAAAGGGAAGGGGCCCCTTCCACTATGGGCTTGCCACTCTGGACAGATGTCTGTTAATAGACAAACTGTTCGCTCATTGTCCTCAAATAACACACTCGCTGCCTTCTCTATATACTTCATCTAAGTTTCACAACACTGCTCTCACGTCCAGAAATGCAACTTTACTTCTCAAGAGCTCCTTTTATTTATTTTTTAAACATTACTCAAATGCTACTATCCCAGAAGGTTTGGCTTGACTTCTACCTCCATCAGGAAATCTTCCCTGATCACTTTTGCTCACATTCTTTTCTCCCTTCTCTGAGCCATGGCTGCACTCAACTAAAGCTGATGAAATGGAAGACACTGTTTTCCAATTATATTTCTTGCACATTGGTTTCAATACTTTATTGGATCCCCTTTCAGAAGTTGGGCACACAAATTCATTCATTGATGGATATGCACTGCTATTATTGAGCCAGTATTTAGACTTTTAAAAAGGTAATGCTTTCTTTCTTACTTTTAAAACAATTGTGGAGATTCAAGATAATCTCCTGTGAAATTCATTTAAGCTCTGCGGTTTAGTGGAAAGCAGACAAGTTAAAATCCTGGTTTTGTCACTTACTAGTGTTATAGACTTTAAGTATCAATTCTGTCGTCTGTACATGGGCAGCACATTCTTTCTGCAAGGCTTTTTTACGGATTAGTGGTGGCAACTGTGCAGAGAGCACTACAGCACAGTGGCAGAGAACATCAACTTACTTAGAGCCAGACAACTTCAATCTGAATTTCAGTTTTGCCATTTACTGGCTGAAAAAGCTTTGACAATTCATTAACATCTTTGTGCTTGTTTTTTCATCTGTAAAACAGGTATTATGGTACCTACTTCCCAGGGTTGTTGTGAGGATTAATGAGTTATTAAAACTCTGAGAATGATGCCTGACCCAGAAAAAATATGTAAGTATGAGCTGTTACTAGTACTAGAGTACTATTATTGTTTTGGGCTTGGTCCAGAATGCGCCCTCTACAAATACTGTTTCTGTCCCAAAACCAAAATATATATCCATTACTCCAGAGACAATAGAGTAAATCTTTTTTTTTTTTTTTGGAAACGAAGTCTCGCTCTTGTCCCCCAGGCTGGAGTGCAGTGGTGTGATCTCGGCTCACTGCAACCTCCGCCTCCCAGATTCAAGCGATTCTCCTGCCTCAGCCTCCTGAGTAGCTGGGATTACAGGCACACGCAACCATGCCCAGCTAATGTTTGTATTTTTAGTAGACACGGGATTTCACCATGTTTGGCCAGGCTGGACAAACTCCTGACCTCGTGTTCTACCTGCCTCGGCCTCCCAAAGTGCTGGGATGACAGGCATGAGCCACCGTGCCCGGTCAGAGTAAATCTTATCTAAGTATTTACCCTTTGTCTTTCTTAACCAGTAGCTATGCTTTTACTTTCTTCAAAGATTATGAGTGGACTTCATGAGTAGTGATATGAAAGTACTGAGTTTATCATCCATCTAAAGTCTTCTACAGCTGTAAACTGCCAGAGATATCAAATTCTGGGTGATGGGTAAAGACATTCAGTCGTCACATATTTTTTATTTTAAAAAGTAGTGACGTGTTATTTGCTTTTTCAGTACTTGGTGTCTTGAGGAATGTTCATGTGATGTGCAGGTCAGACAAATTAGCCAGAGGAACCAAAAGCATTCTCCAGGATGCCATCCCTGGTCCTGCTCAATATAAATCATCTTGTTTCTCTCTCAACTCCGAAAGCACTCTATTGAGCCCATTCTTCTATTGCTTCTCACTCTTAACTCACGTTATACACTCCCATACAAGCCATTACAAGGCCACTGTAACACAATACTCTTGTAATTAACTGCTCAGTGTCCATGTCCTCCCTGTGGCTGTAAGTGCTCAATCACAATGGCCGTCTGCCTGTGTATCCCTAGCAGCTGGAGAATGCATGAATGAAGAGCTTGATTTAAACATGTTAATTTTTGAGGATCTCAAGAGGTAGGTTGTGTATAGGCGATACAAAATAATAAACAGTGAAGATCAAGAAACACTTGAGGAAGTCAGTGTAGGAAGGAAAAGTCCACCCAAGTCAATAAAATTATATAAGCAAGTTATTAAACCAGTCAAATCTCATATAGCAAAGAAGAGAGACAGCACCTTTCTGAACTGACTGTCACAGGGAGAAAATGACCTGCCTTCTCTTGGGAAAGGCATTCTGTAGTTGTTTGGTAGGATGGACTTGATTTTCTGTGATGTCATCTCTAGTATTAAGTTTAAAAGAACACTAAGATTAAAAGGTTGCAGGATCCCTTATAAAGCTGAAAATTGGTCAGCTCTCCATTGAGGGAAGAAAACCCAGGTGTGGCAAGAATGCTGACATACTGCAGGCCTGGCCAGCAAACTTGCCCTACTAGTGTAAGAAAAAGGTCTACAACTGAACATCTAGTCATAAAATCATGATTCTTTAAATATTGGATAATTATGAAGGCTATTCAGCTATATGAAAAATGCTTTTGATTTAGTGCTAAATGAAAACAGGTAGGGTACAATATTAAACCCCTAGAATAAAATAATATCAAGAGATTCTGGAAATATATAAAAAATATAGCAAAAAGTTAATTGAGAGTATTTAGTTTTAGAAAGGGATGAGCTTTTATTTGCCTTAAAATGAAAACAGTACAGGTTTTGGCAGCAACAGACTTAGATTTAGATTCAGGCTTCAGCATGAGACCCTAGGTCAATTATCATTGATAAGATTCAAGAATAAAAAGTGCCTGGCAGAGCCCCAGGAAAGAGAGATGTAAAATGTCCAGCTCAGGGCCCGCACAAAAGTACTCAGTAAAAGATGGCTGCTATATTTCTCCTAGAGTTTTTATGGTTACATTACTGATTATTAAGTGGTATTTTTAAAGACCATTATTTAGGTCCTTAGCAATGTTATTTAAAGAGCAACTAGCATGTTTCAAGCATTCACCATGTGCTTTTATGCTAAGCATTGTCATATAAATTGCTAACAATTTATAAAATATTACGGCCCTCATCAAACATCTTCCAGTAGAGAAGCTAGGTGCCTTAAAACTGTTGGCAAAGAGGATGGACAATAACCTAAACACACTTGAGCATGAGGAACTTGAACCAAAACATTTATGACAAAACACTGACGTTAGGAAAAGAGAAACCAAAGGTCTGACATGGCCAAGGTAGCTTCACTCCCGGTATCAAAAATCTAATACCTCTGAGTTAAACTTAGTATTTATTTCTAATGTAACTACCATTCCAGTGTCCAGGGAAACATTTAGGTAAGTATCTCTTTCCCAGTTACTCAGAACACTAGGAGGAGAGGAGGTTACTTGTAGAGTTTACAACATATAGATTTTCAAACCAACAAAGTCTGTCCCCAAAATAGATATTTGAAACCTCGAACACAGGTGAAAATAGCTAGATAAGGCAGAATCCAGAGGAAATTCAACTTTGGTCCCCACTAGTAGCTACATAAAAGGAAAAGTGCTTGTGTTCTAGTTCAGCTATTGACAACACTCACACTGTCATTATTTTTATAACTCAAGTCAGGTATTTAGAATGCAGTGGTTTGAGCATTTCAAATAGTTTCTTTTTCCATGTTAGTGCCAAGCACAATGTTAGTTTAAGTGAAATAATACTTGGATGTTGAATTCTTTCCAACATTAAAAAAAAAATAAAATTTAAAAAGGAGATCTGCATTTCTTTGCACTTCCCTAGCACAGAGCCCTCGAGTTTGGTTATCTTGACTTTGTATTTGCAAAACCTATGCTCTGCCAATTCATCTAAGGTTGTCTTATGGATTTTCATAGTGAGTATTAAAGCTACCAGCTCCAGGAGGGTTTAATCAGAGAAGTCCAACATCAAAGGGTTTTCACTAGTGACTTTGTAAGATTTTCTTGCCTCGATGAAATACTCTATTGTATTTTAGATGTAACAGACAATAAACACTATCATTCTGCCAGTGTCCCTCACTAATTTGGATTTTTTCTTTGACAGGCTGTTTTAAATCATTTTGTCAGGATAAGTACACGTTTGTATTTTGAATTCATCCCTTCAAATGATTAAACTATTCTACAAATTTCTTTAAAAATAAAAGAAGAAATAGCATGGGGTCTTCCCCAATATTTCACCACCCCCAGACTTCCACAGTTACACTGGGGTTCAGAGTGACAGCACCACACTCACACCAGAACCCCAGCTCAGCCACTTTCCCATTACTTGATCTAGGGTGACTACTTTACTTCACTCTCTGTGCCTCAATCTTCTCATCTATAAGCTGGATGTGATTATCATTATTATTTCTTTGAGTGGTAATAAGGATTAAAGGAAATACTGCATCAAAGAGTACTTACCATGGGATTTGCCATATAAGTTCCCAGTGTGATTACTTATAATAAGTAAATAAATATATACTACATATCTCCAAAACACAGACCCTTTTTCCCCTCAAGAAACATTGTTTTCTCTAGTATATTTAGAATATTCTCATTGATACTAGCTAAGAAGTCTGTCATTTACAGTATACTTGAATTACTTACAGAATTTGAATTTGATAAAATACCACTGCCATCAAAATTGTCTTGAATTTTATTTTTCCCTGAAAATTAAAAATATTCAGGAGGTTCAACAATAGTCCATGTAAACCATCCTATTTGGTTAGATGCCAGAAAAATAATCTTTTATATTCCTGTGGTATTGAAAAATAACTTACAAAACCCATGCTCAGTGGACACAGAGACTGCAACAAGACTGTCTTGTTAACATCTATATCCCCAAGGAGTCCTAGAGACTTGCAGAAGGTGCTATATTAGTTAATGCTTACTCATGTTCATGTATTTCTTAAAACAATTCTTTACCCGAAAAATCGTGTCATTAAAAAGCTACTTAACCACATAGAGTTGTTTCCACATGGTTCCCCAGTCTCTTAATGTTGATGTCATTTCTGTGATAACAGAGTCTTCAGTGGGAATAACCATTTCAAATTGTCTGTGAAATTAAAAAAGAAAAAGTATATATGTAAATACCATAGACAACAATTTTGTTTTAAATACTCTAAAAGATAACTAGGAAAGAAAGTTGCCTAGCTATTGTTCATTCTGCAGACAGTAACCAGGATCTGGTTGCAAGTTAATGTGAGGAATGCTACATGGGTTGCGGGAGGACAATACCAGAACGACCAGCCACTTCAACCAGATCAAGTTCGAGCAGCGTGGTGAAGAAGGAACAACGTCAGAAGAGTTCCACTCCAGTACCAGTTCACCGCTAGGCAGTAACTCATTTAACCTGAGGCCGAAAGCCTTCATCTGTAACATGAGGTCACTGGGCTACATAAACTCTGAGGTGACTTTTGCCTTCCAAGGACTATGACTACAGGACTCAAAGAGAGTAAAAGGAACATCATTTAATCATCAGGACATGATTGATGGCTGTGGGCATCCAAACTAACTCGGTGTTATAAGTAACTAGACACCAAGATACTAATTGAACACTCCCTTGATCTCAGTAACACTTCATTTTTATTATTTGCAAACTAGGACCATGAAAAATGATTAGTACTCTAAGTAATGTTATCATACAGCATAGAACCTAAAGGCTTATGACATCACCGATATTTGAATATTCGTTCCAAAACGTTCCTCTTTGTGATTAGAGTAACATAGTCTTCTCATTTCTTCATTTCTTCTCTAAAAGTCAGAAACTATCCTTGGAAACAATTTATATCAATATCTAGTTGGGTGTGTATGGTGGTCCTGAAGTTGAGAATATGCATGAGGAGATGCGGGAAATAAAAGAGAAGATTCTTTTTTTTTTTTTTTTTGAGATGGAGTCTCGCTCTGTCGCCCAGGCTGGAGTGCTGCGGTGCGATCTCAGCTCACTGCAAGCTCCACCTCCCGGGTTCATGTCATTCTCCTGCCTTGGCCTCTCGAGTAGCTGGGACTACAGGCACCTGCAACCATGCCTGGCTAATTTTTTGTATTTTTAGTAGAGATGGGGTTTCACCGTGATAGCCAGGATGGTCTCGATATCCTGACCTTGTGATCTGCCCGCTCAGCCTCCCCAAAGTGCTGGGATTACCAGCGTGAGCAACCATGCCTGGCTGAGAAGATTTAATTTGTCTTCTGTATCCTACCTTTGGCATATAATAATCTTCATCTCCAGTTTCCTTTTTCAAATTCTTTCTCTGTGTGTGTGTGTGTGTGTGTGTGTGTGTGTGTGTGTGCAGGTGAAAGTGGTTAAGCGGCTATTACTACCACTGCTTCCCAAAAAGAGCAACTGATATACTGATTGAGACTATTTTCTTTATTTCAGTATGTTTTTTTCAAGAAAATATCTAATAGAGAGAAAGTAATGACATATTAGACACAGAACTATGTTGTCTAATGATCAAGGGGAAATTACTTCTTAGCATGAGGCTAACAACTGTTCTGTGATTCCTTTTTCATGTTATGTCCAAAGTGTGTATAATTGTCTTTTGTAAAATCTTCTTGTCAGACATATGGAAACTAAAATCTTGCCTTGATTCTTTTCCCAACGGAGTTTCATCTCCTCATTTCACAGTGCTGCTAAAATACTTGCCCTATGAATATTTTCCTTCTTTCTAGAGCTTAAACACAGCTGAAAATGTAAAACTGGGACTTTAAACTAGAAATAAAAGTAAACAGTAATATATAAACTGTGACAGATACAGAACCTTTTATTAAGTCTGCATATGACATTTTTAAATGGTAGTACATTTGTTTTGCTTTTGAAGCAGCTGTTGCAATTTAAATGATGAATCTTTGGAGATGGAGATTATAAAATGATCCTATACAAGGTCAAGGAGGAAACACTGAATTTCAGGAAAACTTGACATCCTACTTAACATTCAAAAAGTGACATGACCTCAGTAGGAATTAAACAACACAGAAGTGGCCTCCCTGTCCGTAAACTATAATTTAATTGACCTCCATCAGTCCTACATTGATCTGAAGACACAAGAAAGAACATACATACAATTCAGTCTGTGAGAAGTTGTTGCCATTTTAGGCAAGGTGACTGTTTTCTATTAATTACTCCAAAACCAAAATCAGTGTTCAAATAGTCTGTCTAACTAGTTACCTCTGAAATTATATTTTGTTCAGTTATTCTGGGATGGACTTTTCCATCATTTCATCCTAGTGGGCCGTAAATCTACTTAAAATAAGACAGGTAATATCAAAACCCCAAAGATGTTCCTCTCTGGGAAAGCAGTCAGTCATCTGGCAACACATGCCCTCAGATGTTTTCAGGCCATAGTTTTTCTTCCAGTAACAGCCCAAGACCTAGGTCTGAGTCAATTCCAATAATTCTTTTTTAGAAACTAATGTTGGGCTTCTCTGCTCTTCCGCTGCACAATGTCCATGATACCTGGTGTCAGGTGGAGACCCCATAAGAAAGTCTTAAACTTACACAACCCAATTTTTAGGTACCTTTACCCACATTTAAGCTTCCTGGGGCTCATGGAAGGGGATCAGATATACACCAGTTATTGACCAGGATTTTAAAAAAGGAGGTACTTATTTAAAAATCACATCCTACCCCAACTCACTTTGAGGGATAGACTTTGATAATCAAAGTGGAAAGATGCTTGACATCATCTTTGCTAGCATAGCATTCTCTCTTTTCTCTTCCTTGGTCAGAGCATATGATGCCCTTTGCACTGCAGAGTTGAGGGAGGTCAGGGTTGGGCTTGGGACAAACGCAGCAAAGAGGACTGGTTGCACAGGCTTGCTCAAACGGACACTTTAAGGAACAGGGGTAGCCCATGGCATTTTCACTTTGCCAAGCCCAGATCACTAGCACAGAAGGATCAGAACAAAGAGTAAGCATATGGCTGGAGTGTATTCTGAAGTATCCTCTGGTTTACTGGAGGAGAGCTGAATGGTGTCACATCTAGCCTGGTAGGAAAGTTTCAAAAGGACCAACAACTCGGCTTGATGCTTCTGGTGCATTATAGCTGCACACTTCTGAAGGACACACATTTCTTAAAAGATCAGTAGTAGTAGTGGTAATTATTAGAATTAGAATTATGCTTTTAATCTATTATTCAATAATAATTATTCAATAATAGATTATTGAATAATTCAATTATTATTCAATAATAGATTGTTGAATAATAATAATAGATTATTGAATAATAATAATAATAGATTATTGAATAATAATATAATATAATAATAGATTATTGAATAATAATTGAATAATAAAGCAGCTCACACACATAAGACATGCAGAGTAATGGTCTCTGAGATTCTTTAAGTTTTATCCATGTAGGGAACTCTCAAAGTATTTATACCATAGACTCGTAGCCACTGCAGAGGCTGTTTCACTGAACTGAAATTTAATACCATACTTTTATTGGGGGGGAAATTAAGAATAATCTATTTGAATAGCCTCTTTGGAATTTCTGTCTTGAAACTCGAGTTGGAAAATATCATTACTATGCTTTAAGAATTCAAATAACAAATTGCTATTTATCACTATTTGAGAAAAAATATAATTTCTATGGCTGAATCTGTATTCTGTTGGCATAGGATGAAAATTATGCAATGACCATGTGAACAGCCCTTGTGACACTGACACCAAATGTTTGTGTCTAAATCCATGGCCCCTTATAATGAATGATCTCTTCTGTTTTACTCTGCTATATCTTGTAGGAATTATGTTAAAGTGACTGCCACTTCACATCCTTTTAGAAATAGACTAGATATTTTTTTAATGTATTAGAAATACTAGGTAATCAATGAGCTCAAAATATCATATAAATGACATTCTCTAAAACAGAATAATGGCTTTGTGAAGTGGTCACACAAGAATATGTTATTATGCCAATTTAGAGAAAGACACACTATGCATCTTATAATCAGTGGTGAACCTAGGAAATTTCTGGGGTTTGAGATAATATGATAGCATTTAATGGGTCTGACTGACATGCTTCCCTAAGTAGCAAGAAACCAAAAAGAACTAACTCCTTCTGCTCAAGCGTAGGCTGATTCCCTGATTTGTGGACACTGAGAGACCTCCAGTCCCTCAGATCCTGTTGTCCAGCATGCACAGATGGGGTTCTTTAATTTTCTCCACCAACGGTCTTAATGCAACGTATCTTTAACAAAGAATACAGACAATGGTATGATCTTCTACAGTTCATTTTTCAAGACAATTACTATGCCTTTCAAATTCCAAAAGAAGCAAAGGTTCTGTGAAAATCCTCCAACTACTAATAAAACTCATTCTTACCCTTTGTTCTTCACACAGGCATTTTTCAAGTGAACGTAGCTGGAAGGAAATATACCCTGGAAAAGAAAACGTGAAGGTTACGATGCCGGCTGTTAAGGCAGGGTTGGTTTCACAAGTCATTTGTATAAGACACAGCCATACAACCATGACAATATCAGGAATAGGGAATAGCAACATCTCTACCACATTCTCTTGGATGAAATCTGCTGTGGCTTAAGATCCATCCTTTCATTTTCTACCATTAACTACTTTACAAATTTGGAGACATTCTAAACAAATATAATCAAAAAAATTTAATCTTGCTCAGAAAATATATTGTTTATTAAACAGAAAATAAGGAAATTTCATGAATTCTACATAAAAATCATATACTAAGAGTTTTAAAAATATGTATTGCATAGTTTTGAAAGGTTCTTTGTTTTGGTGGTAGTTCTTTTTTTATCCCCAAAACACTCATATTTCTCTTGAAAATATACATACAAAAAATATCATTGTGAATCTAGAGATAATACGTATATTCTGTGTTATGGAAGATTTTTGATGACAACTCAGCAGCAGTTAATCAGCATACTGCCATTCTGATGGAACAGAAACCAAACAAAAGAAGCCATGTTAGTTAGCTTGAAGCTTTTTATTGCAGGGAAATGATAGGGCAAAGAAATTGTTTCTTTGTTCTAAATGGGAAATTGAAAGAAACAACAACAAAAAAATGAGCATCAATTTGATTGTTCATTAAACAGCAATTATCCTCTGAAGAATTTCTGATGCATAATTAAATGACAAACTCAATTAAATATTTAAGAAAATAAATGTCATTTGAATATATACATATCACCATTGTGGATCCAAGTATAAAATAAAATTTAATAAGCAAAATTCTTTCCATTCAATAGTGGTAAAAAAATACATATGCAGATTTTTAAAACTCACTTGTTTTTTTCAATATGGTGGGATCAACAAATAGAGTAACTCTAATCAGGAAAAGTCAGACATGAGGTTTATTAGAAGTAACAGAAATAACACAGAAATCATACTAAGTTTCCTTCTCAAACATGGTCTAAATGAATTCATTAAATACTGAAGCTATATTTGCATGTGTCTCATAGATATATAAAAACAATGTTAAATGAGGACTAAAGTATTTAAAAAATTAAATTTGTATACTCTTTTGTACCTTACGGTTCCCCTTTAGGATGACCTAAAATATGTGAAGTAATTAAACACAGTTGAATGACCCAGAAAATGGCATATTTAAGGAAAAAGGCAAAAGTGTATTTTGAGAATGAAAATACAATTTCTTATCTACAATCCTGAAGCTAGAATTAAACCAAAAAAAAAAAAAAAATGACATATGTGAAAATACTAGAGAATGTAGGAAAAAGAGGTGAAGACTGAAGAGATTAGAGTAAGGTAGAAAAACACAGATATTAGTAAGGATTAGTGTCAAAATCGCAAACTATACAAATAAAAGATAAAACAAAAATGACATTACTTCTTGTTATAATTCCTGAGGATTTATAGAAATGTATCAAGGATAATGAATCTTAATTTCTGCCTGAAATGGTAAGAAAGATGGGTTTTTTAATAATATTGTTTTCCTGGCTTCAGCCCACCAAACCCAAAGGGACTCTTAACATGCCGCTAAGTATACTTCTTTCTCCAAATCAATATTTTGCAAATGATATTGTAGAAAACATAAAGGTTAAATACTGCTATTTAATATTTCGTTTGGAATATATATTTCCCCTGCCTGAATTTTAATTTAGCTCTCTGAGAAACTACTACTTCAAAAAGATTTTGTTTATATATAATGAGCTTATTAAGGTCTTCTCAGTACAATTTTCAAGAGCTAAATAGGATTATCATTTGAGTAGCATATCTTAACTATAATCCAAGTTCAAAAGAATTTCCAAAATTATCAAAATCTGCATTATCATTTGGCATTTCAACTGAGTCCCAACTGTAATTTCAATTGCATAAAGAAATAATTTAAATAACTATATTTCTTAATAAATTTCATAATTATAGTTAGAAATAACAATTTTTACCTTGATATTTGGGTTTTTTAAGGCAAATCCTCTGTACCAGCCTGTGAAAAAATAATCATGGTCATATTTTGATAAACCATTGTAATATTTTAAAGATAATGACAAATCAATCTGTTCTTTGCCATGAAATTTTACCATACATGTAAAGATTCTGTGGATAAATATGGTAAGTATTGGCCTTAGGCTACAGAATAGCTTGAGTGAGCACACATAAGAATTCTATTAATAAAACCATTTTAAAAAAACTATATCAAAAATTTTTATAAACAACAGAAATATCCATAATGTGAATAAAGGCTTTAAAGTCAGAGCACTGGGCTTCAATTCTGGCTTTGCTTCTTACTGTCTGTTTAATCTTGGCCAAGTTACTTGACCTCTCTGAGCACCACTTCTTCCCATTTTATGAAAGGTCACATTATGTCACAGGGAAAGTCAAGAATCTGCACAAGATTTCATACATTTGCAAATTCTACTTGCCTGACTACAAAGGCCAGACTCTGCCACCAAATAAGAGTACCTGGCCAACAGACATGATGTGAATTGCACATCCTTAAGCCCACCATCTTGGGTTAAGATCAGTCTCATATTACACGAAGAGTAAAGCTATCATTCACTGCCAGAATTAACTGGCACATTTCATCAGCACAATGGCTGACCAAAAGCTCGGCATAATTTTTATTCTGTAGAATAACTATTATAGTAGGCCCTTCTTATCTGCGGTTTCACTTTCCACGGTTTCAGTTACTCATGGTCAACCAGGGTGCAAAAATACTACATGGAAAATTCCAGAAATAAACAATTCATAAGGTTTAAACTGCATGCCATTCTAAGTAGCATGATGAAATCCCGTGCCTGCCCGCTCAGTTCCGCCCAGGACATGAATCATCCTTTTGTTCAGCGTATCCACACTGTCAATGCTACCCACCCATTAGTTATTTACTAGCCCTCTTGGTTATCAGATTGAGGATCACAGTTTTAAAGTTCTTGTGTTCAAGTCACCCTTATTTTACTTAATCACGGCTCCCAGGCACAAGAGTAGTGATGCTGGCAACTGGAAAATGCCAAAGAGAAGCCATAAAGTGTTTTAAGTGAAAAGGTGAAAGTTCTTGAATTTAATAAGGAAAGAAAAAAACCATACACTGAGGTTGCTAAAATCTAGGTAAAAATGAATCTTCTATTCATGAAACTGTGAACAGAATATTGTTGTAATTATTCTATCATTAGTCATTGTCAACTGTGCCTAGCTTATAAATTAAACTTTATCACATGTAAAGGAAAAAACGTACAATGTATAAGGTTCAGTACTATCCAAGGTTGCAGGTATCTTGGGGGTCTTAGGTCGCATGCCTTGCCAATAAGTGGGCTCAAGGACGGCTGGATTTAAGCTCCCAGCAATTCTGAATCAATTTTGCAGCACTGTCCTTATATGTCTTTTTATAGTTTAAAACAAATCAGCATATATATTGTATTTTTTCAAGTGTAAAGACCATTTTGCTTATTGGCAAAAAAAATTATTATCCTATGTAGTAAATATTATGCCTAATAGAATTTTTTCAATAATTAAATTTTAGTTAAAATTTTAATACAAAACATATTTGAGCTTTGTATTTAAGCATTTTTCCTCCTCATAATACATTTTCTTAAAAGGATATATTGTAAAATATCGTCCCTTACCAGTTTTAAAATCAGTCTGAGGAGAGTAGAATGAACTGAAAATCAGAACCTCTGTATCTCAGGGTTTATCAGCTGCCATAAAGACAGATCCAAGAAATACATCCATTTGTAAATAATTATTCTAACAAAAACCAAAACTTCTTGAGAATTGCAAAAATGTCATAGAGAGGTCTCTGTCCAATTATACTATACAGAAAAAATTTTAGATTACAAAATACCTCCTATTAAATGCGGAGCCCAGTTTCATACAGCAATTCAAAATAAATTTTATATTTATCTGTATACAAAGTAGAAACAGACAAAATATATCTGGTAATAACATAGAAAACCTTATTATATATATATATATATTTTTTTTTTGAGACGGAGTCTCGCTCGATTGCCCGGGCTGGAGTGCAGTGGCCGGATCTCAGCTCACTGCAAGCTCTGCCTCCCGGGTTTATGCCATTCTCCTGCCTCAGCCTCCCGAGTAGCTGGGACTACAGGTGCCTGCCACCTCACCCAGCTAGTTTTTTGTATTTTTTAGTAGAGACGGGGTTTCACCATGTTAGCCAGGATGGTCTCGATCTCCTGACCTCGTGATCCGCCCGTCTCGGCCTCCCAAAGTGCTGGGATTACAGGCTTGAGCCACCGCGCCCGGCCCCTTATTATATTTTTTAGGGTATCAATCACAGTGGACAGAATAAACATTCCAATTATCACCATCATTTAATGCTAGGCTCTAACTAAATGTAGTAGTTCTGTTTGGGGGAATACAGTTTAATCTATAATAAATCTTGATACGATAAAATGTCATCATAATATAAATTCCTAGTAAGGAAAACCTTGTAAGAAGAAAAACATGGGTATTCTGGGATATACTAATGGGGCTCTTAAATGTAGTCATTTTGTCAACAAGAAAAGCTAGGTGGCCGGGCGCGGTGGCTCACACCTCTAATCGCAGCAATTTGGGAGGCCAAGGCAGGTGGATCACCTGAGGTCAGAAGTTCGAGAACAGCCTGGCCAACATGGTGAAACTCCATCTCTACTAAAAATTCCAAAAATTAGCTGAGTGTGATGGCATGTGCTTGTAATCCCAGCAGTAATCCCAGCAACTCCTCAAACTCAGGAGTCTGAGGCAGGAGCATCACTTGAAACCAGGAGGCAGAGGTTGCAGTGAGCCAAGATCGCACCATTGCACTCCAGCCCGGGTGACAGAGCAAGACTCCATCTCAAGAAGAAAAAGAAAAAAAGAAACAGAAAAGCTAGGTGCAGTGGCTTATGCTTGCAATCTGAGCACTGCGGAAGGCCAAGGGGGAAGGATCACTTGAGGCCAAGAGTTTGAGACCACAGCATGGGCAACATGGTGAGACGCCATCTCCAGAAAAAATAAAAAATAAAAAAATTAGCCAAGCATAATGGAGCACCCCGGTGGTTCTAGCTACTTGGGAGACTGAGGCAGGAGGATCCCTTGAGCCCAGGAGATTCAGGCTGCAGTGAGCCATGATCACGCCACTGCACTCCAACCTGGGTGACAAAGGGAGATCCTGTCTCAAAGAAAAACAAAAAACAAAAACAAAAACAAAAAACAAAAAAAAAAGTAGTCATTTGATCAGAAATCTTTTCAAGGACTAGTGTTTAAGGATGTTTCATGGAACAGGAATGGAAACATTTGAGAACTATTAGGTATCGTAAACGAGTTACCTCCTACACAAATTAATAATAATCATACAAGGTCAGACAATATATTCTACTAATATTATTCAAGTGCATTGAATAATTTTATTCCAAGTTTGAGGGGAAGAAACTATAGGTCTGGAGCAGAGTTGGTCTGGGCAGGAGCCCTCCAGAGGTATCTGGCTACTCAGCCTCAGGTAAGCCATGTCTGCTCTGGGCCTCTGCTTCTTCCTGTGCTGTGGGATCTACTAGATCCTGAGGATTCTGAGAAAAACCTTCTATTTTGGCACTGAGTCAAGAACTCCCAAAGATATGGTAGCTTCAACTGCTTTCTCTGTTTGCATCTAATGACTATAAGGAAATAATATTATAATCAGCTTTAAAATAGGAAATGATGCCTTTCCATTAGCCAAACACTGAAAATGCAGGAAACAATTTTGTCTAAAATGACTTGCTGTGACTATTGGAAAAGTTCCAGAGATTAATAGCGGTATGAAGAGAATTTGTAGACTTTATAAACAGTCATATGTTGAGGAGGTTGTTCATAAGGCTACTCACCATCACACTTCTCCAGGATCTGAACTGTATCTCCAATTTCCAATGACAGGCCATATGGAACAGTTCCTCGGAAACTGGCAATAACTGTAAAAAAATGATATAGAATATATGCAGACAACCGTATCCATTACAGTTTATTATTAAATATTATTGACTAGGAAAAATGAATATAAATAGGAAGTATATTTTGATAGCTGGAACCCTCTGTCATATTTTAATTTTATATCTTTCTAAGAAAATCACGAAGTTCATATACTTTGCCAACTTCTTGGTCAGATTCAGTATTACAAATATGCATTTCAAATATATGAAATGTATTAAAATAGTATAAAATATATCAATGCTATCACCCAATAATAGATATAAACAAAGGTATTGCCTGAGAGCTCCTTAAAGGACTGTGACCCTTTTGTTTCACTGCTTTCTTCACTCCCTCATCCAAATGCCCGGCCCATAGTAGTTAATAAATATGTGTTCAATAATAAATGAGGAATATATCTCCTGCTTATTATTAGGCTTGGTTTACCTTTCTGCTATATTATTTGGAGCAGATTTCTTTTCCATAAACTTTAAGCTTCTCAAGAGAAAGGACTGCATCAATTTGTTTACCATTATGTGCCCAGAGCCTAGCATAGTATGTGGTGCATAAAAGCAGTCTTCTTGTGCCATAATCAACAGAGACACTTTATTTAGTAATGACTGGGCCCTCCTACAGGTCTAAACACACAGCCACCACAATTCCCACTTGCACAATACGACTTGGAATGGGGAGGGGGATCACAATTAATTATAGATTAATGGTTTAGATTAATTGGTTTCTGAAACATTTTGCAGGGCAGAACAGGACTAGGATGTTGTACCCAGAGAGAGAAAGTACGCATAGATTAGTCCTTTTCTGGCAACTCCAGGAATTATAGAGAGAATAATGCTCAGTGATTCTTCCCTGAATAGTAAGTAAAGCTTGAGTCAGAAATGAGGAAAAGATGGAGAAATAAAGAAAATGCATTTCAACACACAAAAAGAGAGAAGACATCTCCTATGAAATACTATGCACACTGAAATCAGCTCACAATTCACATCAAAAGAAAATGATTCTTAAAAGGCCAAAATTGTAGGAGGGAAACTTAAAATTTTGCTTCAGAGTGAGATTTAGATATAACTCCAATCCCCAAAATAAGTTATTGCTACTGTTGGGAATGTATATTTTAAAAACCTAAAGGAACACACTCATCTGTCAAAAATGAAAACATACCAATAAGTAATGAGCTTTTAGAGAAGTCTCATGCCCTTTTATGATCTCAAAACAAAATTAACAGTAGAGGTCAAAACACAGGACGGAAAACACAACCCAAAGTCCATGAGACAGAACAAAGTAACTATATGGATAGAAACCAATTAAGAACATTTAGCCAAGCACTAATTTATGATATCATTTTCTAACTATAACCACGAATACCATATAGCCTCATAACGACGTGCAAACAGCTTTTTGCTGGCAAAACAATCAAGGGTCTATATATCTTGACAGATGACTTCATTTAACTTTCAGAGACCTCTTCTTACAAGGGATCAGCAACTGAACTGACAGTAGATTGACTGCAATTTAAAAGACTTCAAGACAAACGTACACTCAGAATTGCCTTTCCAAACTCTGCACTACTGATGTTTCTCTTAGAAGTCTTGGCGCATGGACTTCCCAACACAGTTCTATACACAATACAGTTCTGCACACAGCTCCGACCACTCAGGAACACCCTCGGACACCCAGGGCTGCCTCCCTGACTTCTGGCTCTCCGCTCTTTCTCATCACTTTCTTGAACACAGCAGTACCACTAATAGACTTCATTTCTTCACCTTCCTCAGCCCCTGCAATCCAGCCTTAGCTGTGTTTTGAAATTGCTTTACTAAGATCTCCAGTCCCCTCAATGTGGCCACATTCATATCACCTTCCAGGAGTCTTTTCTCTCTTGAATCTTCTACTGTTTCTGTCACACCTGCCAGCCTTCTCCAGACCTTCTTTCTTAGCCCTCCTCTTAAATGTTGGTGTGATCCAAGTTCCATCCTCAAGATGCTCAAGTGTAGGAAAATAGCATCAAGGCTGGCATTTTGACACATGGATTTGAACCCCAATCTCATCACTTATTACCTGTGTGACCTGGGTCAGGATATCAACCTCTCAGAATCTCCACATCCTCACTATAAATCATCACTGGGTGAGTGAATGAGGGTGTGGTTTAAAGGTGTGGTCATTACCATTAAATGCTCTTGTCTTCAACAGTCGGTTCTTTTATTATTGGAAATACTATTCTAAGAGTGTGCTTTAAATTCTAAGAACCAAAAACTGCATTACCTGGGAAAACTCATTCTTTCATAGGAGTTATTTAAAACTGGGATGACAGCTTGTCTAAGCCATAACCACGTATTATCTCATTTCTTATCCAAACAGTCTATGTGGGTGAATTCTGATTTGACTATTCAGCTATGTAATATGCAATACGTAATAAACATTAAAGGTAAGCAAAGACGTTCCCTAATCTCACTGGCCTTCAGATGGTTCCTCTATAAAACAAAGGAGCTAGACAAATGAACTGAAGTTCCCCTGCCAGTCTCAAATTCTGAGTCTGCAAGAGGACTTTCAGCTCAGCAGTGATATGGCATAGTACTTACCAAAGAACTCTGTGTCCAAACCAGCCTAGTCTGTGTAATCACTGCCTGTAATCAAGTGGACACTTGTCTCCACCTGCAACAGCATCTGATAATGCAGAAGAGACAGCCTGCTCTCAGCGTCTCATAAGGCCCTTATCAACTGCTCTCCAACTTTTCTAGGCTCACACCCAACCCAACTCTCCACACACTGCCCTATGCTCAGTCACACTCAAATTGTCATCAAGCTTTTTCTTGCAGACCTCAGTGCTTTTACATCTATTATTCCCTTTTTAGGGGGTTGCCTTCTTCACTCCTACACTGGGAAATGCAAAGCAGCTTTAATTTAAGGCTTTGCTCCAAGGTTAGGACATTAGAAGATTTCCTGATGCTACTTCTTCCTTTTTGTCATCCGTGGGTCCATGTGGAATGCGATTACTCCCTCATCTGTGTTCTCAGGACACTCTGACCACACCTCAAATATAGTAAGGCATCACATAATATTACAGCACTTCGTCTATCTGTGTCTTTCTACTTGGGAAGAGAGGCTATTTCTCATTCATCTCTCAAGAGCCAGCATGAGCATCTGAGTATAAGAATGGTGTGCAAACACATGGAATGAATGAATGAATGAAGCCACTGAGAAATGGTGCCTAGGTTTTAATGGATTTGGACAACCTCAGGGACTCTTCTCATAACTAAAAGTATCTAAGGAATAAGTTTTAAACTGCAGATCATATTGGAGAGGAATATTTTTCAGGATATAGTTCAGGGAATGACTTTGATCTTTATCTTCTAAAATGGCAAGTCACTCTCAATCATTGAGTTAGACAAGTAACTCCACCTTGCTGTGTACTAATGAATAGATGGATGGATACTATACTCAGGAAAAAGGTTTAGGCTTCAAGTTATGAAAGAGAAAGGCAGTTCTAGGTAAAGAGCGAAGAATTTGAAAATATGGTTGGCTCACGTTTCTCAGTGGTAGCATATAATGTATCATAAACTAAGGAAAACCAGTTTAGCAAAGCAGATATCCAAACACCATGTATGCATTAATGAAGCCTCAATATGCAATTCTGTCAAATGCACTTAAAGCATCTGCTATTTTCAAATTCCATTTGGAAACAACTTTTCAACTAAACCGCTTTAAATTTCTCCAAGTGTTTCTACATGAAACGTCTATAACTGAAAACGCATTGTCACCAGTTATTATAAAGTAGCTGTCTCTTTATACAAAAGTTTACTCATCATACACTTCCCAAGGGCATTTTCCCCCAAATAATATCAAGGTTTACCAAAGATGCCTACACAGCGTTTTGATCCCTCAATTTCCTTTTCTTGTTCTTCTTATAAATTGAACAGTTTCTTATAAATTGATCCTTAGTAGCTACAGGAAACAATCATAGAGAATGAACCCTTGGTAAAGCTGGGAATATAAATATTCAGTTCTGTTATTTTAGTCATACTGGCCCTGAGAGCACAATTTTAAACTGATATAAAAACTACTGCTGTGGTGATGTGTTCATCTCTGCCCATTTGCTACCATGGAAAAATTTACTTGGATTAATAAACTCAGTTTATATGTATATAAACCCAGTTTGTAGGTGAGTCCTTAAAAAATATCTGTCAGCTGAAAACACTAAATTCATACCATAACCATTTTGAAAAAGATGTCCTAACCAACTGCCTGTTATTACTAACAGTGTCATCATTCCTTTATATAATGATATCAGTTCAGTACCTATTGACAGTTTATTAAGAATTAAATAGCCGTGAGAAACAGTCTCAGACACAACTCCTAATTTTCTATGAGGAAGATAAAAAGAAGGTAAATGATGCAGTGAAATGGGGACTCATTTCTTAGTTTCAATGATGCTATTTGCTCATGCCAAGAACCAATGCACATTTTAAAACTTTTTAACTGAATACAAAGAAAATCACAAGAGTCCATGACTTTTAAAATTTTAAAGCAAAACAAAGTATTAAGAATTATCAGCCAGGCACAGTGGCTTATGCCTGTAATCCCAGCACTTTGGGGGGCTGAGGCAGGCAGATCACTTGAGGTCAGGAGTTCAAGACCAGCCTTGCCAACATGGCGAAACCCCGTGTCTGCTAAAACTACAAAAAGTAGCTGGGTATGGTGGCAGGTGCCTGTAATCCCAGCTACTTGGGAGGCTGAGGCAGGAGAATTGCTTGAACATGGGAGGGGGAGGTTGCAGTGAGCTGAGATCGCGCCACCGCACTCCAGCCTAGGCAACAGAGTGAGGCTCCATCTCCAAAACAAACAAACAAAAAAAGAATTATTATAAGTCAACTACATAGCTCTACACTACAGACAATAACATACCCTTCCTCATCACTGTCAAAATAATATTCAAAATGATTCTACTCGGCAAAGGTCAATTCTAGCCCAGCACAGGCTGCCCTTGCCCTTTACAGGCTGACCATCTAAGATGAATGGAACACAATGCAGGAAAGAAATCATGAAAATGCTTTGTCTTTGGTGATACAAAGGAAGGAAAACTTCTCTCTTCAGGTCAGATTTTGGCTTCATCTTTCTGCTAAAAGGATCTCCAACTCATGAACATGGTTTAAAAGGTCACTTATGAGCCAACTGCTTACAATACAGAACACACAAAGCTACTCTTCTCAAGTTCTGAGGCTAGCCCACAGAATCCTATTTCATGGCAAAAGGAAACTTGTTTTTCACAGCAAAAATAAGCTGACTGCACCAGAAACTAAATATAAAATTTTATATCAGTGCTTGTAAAATATTGAACACTGGTGCTGAAACATAGCAGTGTCCATCAGAAGGCAGTGATGGAGCAGGCATTGGTGTTGTAGACATTCTCAAGGAATTCTGTGTCACGACCTCAGAGGACATTTCAAACTGGTTCCTTCCTACATCCATGTTCATTTCACATTCGGCTCTGGCATGGCATGGAAGGATCCATTAAGGTTTACCAACTTTTACGAGGATTATTTGGGGGGGCTCATAAATGGAAAAGAGATAAAGGGGTAGAATTTCTGAAGAACCTAGATAAGATTTGGAAGAAACAGAGAAAAAGGAAAGGGATTAAGGAGAACTAAATTCTTTTAAAAAAAATTTTTTTATTTATTTGAGACAGAGTCTTACCATTGCCCAAGCTGGAGTGCAGTGGAATGATCTCGGCCCACTGAAACCTCCACCTCCCAGGCTCAAGCCATCCTCCCACTTTAGCCTCCCCAGTAGCTCAGACTACAAGCGTGTGCAACCACACCTGGCTAATGTTTGTATATTTTGTAGAGATGGGGTTTTGCCATATTGCTCAGGCTGGTCTCAAACTCCTGAACTCAAGCAACTTGCCTGCCTTGGCCTCCCAAAGTGCTGGGATTACAGGGGTGAGCCACCATACCTGACCAAGAAGAACTACATTTTTCTCAGGTACTTTACTTCATGAAATAGTGAACTATGATGGAAAAGGAAAAGGGGTCACCTCTTCTACACACGTACAAAACCCCACTGTAGGGAAAGATAAAATGTGGTGGAAAAAAACAAAGCAATAGTCTATTTCAAGGTACTTCCCTGTTTTCTAGCTGTCTGTGATAGGGCTGGAGGAAAGACAGAGTCATTTGGAGATTTCTTTTGGTACTATCATTTTGAAAGTATAGCATAGAATTGTTTTTCTTCTTTATTCCCTTTTGTTTTTTCCCCTCCAGAAGATGAAGTTAGAAGCAGGCTGGTTATTCCTAACCACAAGGAACTCTTCAGTGGCTGCCTGTGTCACAGTAGGACTATGTGGAGATGAAGTGGTATCTCCTGGATACTGCTCTGTGATTCAAAAGAACTCACTGGGGAGAATAAAGAAATGCTGTGTTCCATCTTCTGGCCCTCAGACCTGCCACATGTTTGGGATCTGCCTTCATCTGGTAATAGGTTGTGCCCACAGGCCTCACATACCTTGCAGGCTCACCTAAGAGGCACAAAAATATGCACACTCAAAAGCAGGACTGCATTCTTATGCCAGTTATCACGGTCAGCCTTTGAGACATGTCACACAACTCCTTTCTGGCCTATGTGACTTTGAAACATCAGAAGCATACTGAATGAAAGGTACATAATTGTTTCTGAGATACTAAAAGGTACCACCTGAAAATACATTGCTGCCTTTGACTGTTAAGAAGATAGCTCTCCCAGGGATTGCAGAACGTCATCCTCCTTGAACCACAAGGCCAAGGCAAAGCATGGTGGTAGGTACTGTGATGCACCTCTCAGATCCTTCTTTGGAAATCAGTGACTCTCCCTATGGCTGGGAGTGCTGGGGTAGACAGTCCTCAAACCCTAGCACCCTTCTGGGATGGCTTCAGCTGAAGACAGCTGCTTTGCCCAAGGCCGGGGCTACTTCTCAGGGCGGCTCACATCCAGTGAAGGCTGGGCCTTGGCACTACAACTTGGTACAACTCTGCAGGGCCATTCCCACTTAAGTGACTAAGACTGTCACTAGGCCTGCATCACAGATCAACTCCTCCCTCTGTCAAGTTCTGCTTCCTTCCTCGCCACTGCACTGGGGTGAACCCCGAGAGGACTTCCTGCTAAATACCCTGCAAGCCACTCTCCATCTCAGGGTCTGCTTCCTGAGAGGCTCAGCCTCTTACAAGCTTTCAAGCACTCCCCATTCAGAATTTACTTCTGGCCCAATTTGTTTAAAGTCCTCTTTTTAAGGGAGAAGAAAAAATAACATGATTGCATTACTATTTTATCATAAGGATTTTGCTAAGTTTTTCATGTGTTAGTTCTAACCTTCTATGACAGACATTCCAATACTCATTTTAGAGATAGAGAAACAGGAAAAAAAAAAAAAAAAAAAAAAAGCAGCAAACAAGGAAGAGAATTAATAACATCACGAGGGAATTTTTCCACATTCAGATTTGAAGACATTGTCACTATGGCAATAAATGAACCCATTTTATTGTCCAAAGGGTCATAAACAGGCTCTTCACTGTGGATTTCATGTCACAAATGCTAAGGTCCTCTTTCTTTCCTAAGCGGCTACAAGAAGAACTGAAGGTCAAAAAAAAAAAAAAAAAAAATCAAGCTAATTATTGCATCCACCTATCCATACTTTTAAAAACAATGTAATATGATAAAAAGGTTATGATTTTGGCCAACTGCCAGCCAAAAGGAGCATCTTAGAAGAGATGAGAGAAGCCCAAACAATTATTTCAAAAGCCTCCTAGCACTTAGGAAAGGGTGACAATGTGAATTAGATGGAGGCTTGGGATTTATCTCCACCACTTATGAACCATGTGGTCCTTGGTCCTTCCATTTGCTAGCACAGGATGACTTCCCCTGCCTGGCCTACCTCACAGGATGTCACAAGGATCAAACAAATATATGAGAATTCAATGTGTAAGGAAATATGAAATAATAACATTTTTCCATCATAATTGTTAACTGGAAATTTGCAAGCTAGATCTGAATCGGCCATAGATTAAAAAGCCAAAATAAGCCTTCCATTTATAACAGTAAATAAAAAACCCTTTCTCTGTTCTGTTATTACAGTTTCTTGGAAATCGTTATTAAGTTAAACTTAGAAAGACTCAGGCTTAAGCACCTCAAGAGGTAAAAAGGCTGATACTACTGCTTTTTCTGATAAAGCAGCAAAAAAAAACAACAAAAAAAACCATCTTTGGCAATGAGACTGATAAGGAAAGTAATGGGGTTAAGAGGGATTTTCCAAACACGCTAAGGCAGAGTTAGGAAGGGAGGCAGATGCAGTTTTTACCATTCACTCTGCACAACAGTATTATTTGTGCAAGGAACAATACATAGCACCAGGTGGGAAAAAATTACAATACAGTCTTCATGTCCCAGTGGAGAAAGAAGTTACAGAAGGCAATTGGTTTTCCCACAATCCAAATGAAAAACTGTTTTAATAAAATATCATTTTCCAATCAATTGTATTTAATCCTCTACCAATATTTGGTAAAAATAAATGAAAAGCCAACTTTTTCCAATGTGAGATGGTTAATATTCAAATAATATTACTTAAGATTAAGAACTAAGATTATTTAAGATACAGGATTAAGTTTGCTTACTTTTGGTTACTTTTAGTTTTTTTCTATAAGGGAAGAGAAAAAGAATGTTATATCCCTCTGTTCCTTTTTTTTCTGATTTCTCTCTTCGAATACTAATACTCAAAGTCACAAAACATGTAACACAGTAGAATTGAAGTGGTATATTCAAATGTCAGCGCCGTCTCCACCCTGCACTGGAGGGACTCAGCAGGCCAGCCCAGTATTACAAAAGTCATCAAAAAAAGTTAGCAAATATCACAAAATGAATTGGAAGACAGGGACCCAGCCTCCATACACTGCACTTTAAAGCACCCAGCTTCTTTTTGCAGCCTCTTCTAT
Source organism: Piliocolobus tephrosceles (assembly GCF_002776525.5). Taxonomy (NCBI): domain Eukaryota; kingdom Metazoa; phylum Chordata; class Mammalia; order Primates; family Cercopithecidae; genus Piliocolobus; species Piliocolobus tephrosceles. Next base: position 104,632,602 of record NC_045441.1, read on the forward strand.
AATGTTCTCTCCAGTATAATATTCAGCCCTGTATCAGCTCCACTCACTCATCTTCCTCATACAACTAAGCATTTATTTTTCAGATTTTTCCTCATAGGTATTCCTTTTCCCAATGTGGATTTTGACTCCCATTCCTAGTGTTGACTTCTTAAGAGGTCTGCTAGATTATTACCTACAAATTGCCTTACACTCAGAAGAAGTCAAACTCGAAATTCCTACAGCTACTCCCCCTTTTGCTCTGATGACTAAGCCAATTTCCAATTTTGAACAAATACTAAATTTTACTGGCTCTGGCCATTGACACCTAGTCAAAAACTATTTCTCAAGGAGACAGGGGAGCCAGTGAACAGTTCAACGGAGAAACAAAGGAACAAAGTTCAAAGTTCTTTCAAAATCTAGCTCCTACATAGTTTCCCAATCTCGCCCTTTACAACTCCCTGCTCAACAGTCCCACCGAACCTCTCTTATCTATGCCTTTCCAATTGCTTTTCCCTCCACTTGACATCTGGGCCTCTTACTCCTGTCCCCTTGACAAGTCTTCTTCAAAACAATGCAAGCATCCTCCTCTATCACATGCATCCATGTGAAGAGACCACCAAACAGGCTTTGTATGAGCAATAAACCTTTTGCAAGTCACAGGGGTTACGATGGCTGAGCTTCGGCTCAGAGGCCTGACAGCCTCAAGAAAGGCTTACTCCGTATCCTAACTCCACCGCACCAGTCCACTTTACGTCCCTCCATCCTCGAGGAAGGCTTAGCCTGTACCCTAACTCCACCACACCAATCCCATTTACGTCCCTCCAACACTGATTACACTTAGCACCTCTACTTTTGGGGCTCCTTTAGCACAATGCATGACACCTAGTGGGTACTCAACAAGTGTCAGTTGAATACATAAATGGGATGAAATCACCAAGGTGTGCAGGTGACTCATTTATTAAATTAATATTTAACGGTTATTCTCCATGTGCCAGTATTGTGCTAGGCACTAGGAATACAATGGTGAAGATAACACTTTGTACTGGTGTTGAGTTACTAAGTCATGAGAAAGAACAAGTTTCCCACATTTTTTGGTTGCTACAAAACACAGTTCAAAGTGTGTAGATGGATAACTCTTCAGGTGCTTGGATTTTGTCACTTGGTCATTCAATTAGCACTTCTTTTATGTGCATTTAATCCATTTTATTAATTTTTATCAATTTTATCAATTTCTAGTATTGGTAGGAATTTTGTTACCTCAATAAAACACAACACATCTTTAAGGAAGGGACTAGTAGTCCAACCAGCAGAGCACCTAGAAATGAGGATCTCTTAATTGTTTAGCAAATACCACAAAAGTGAACTGGAGGATAGAGACCCAGGCCCCACGGGACACACCATCTTAAAGTACTGATGTACTTTCCTACCAAAAAGCATTCCCTTCTACACCTCTGTGTTTTATATTGCCAGAGATTTCTTTCTTTCTTTTTTTTTTTTGAGACGGAGTCTCGCTCTGCCACCCAGGCTGGAGTGCAGTGGCGCGATCTCGGCTCACTGCAAGCTCCGCCCCCCGGGTTCACGCCATTCTCCTGCCTCAGCCTCCCGAGTAGCTGGAACTACAGGCGCCGGCCACCACGCTCGGCTAATTTTTTGTATTTTTAGTAGAGATGGGGTTTCACCATGGTCTCGATCTCCTGACCTCGTGATTCGCCCGCCTCGGCCTCCCAAAGTGCTGGGATTACAGGCATGAGCCACCGCACCCGGCCCAAGATGTTTAAATGTACACAGCAAACAGATACACTTATAGTTAGTTCTATTATTCTTATGTGGGAAAAAATTAAGCCCACTGACTTTTTTTTAACATTTAATTTTGAATTAATTTCAGATTTATAAGGAAGTTACAAAAATAAGCCAGGCATGGTGGTATGTGCCTGTGGTCCTGGCTATTCAAGAGGCTGAGGTGGAAGGATGGCTTGAGCCCAGGTGTTCCAGGTTGCAGTGAGCTATGATCACACCACTGCACTCCAGCCTGAGAAACAGAGTGAGATCCTGTCTCAGAAGAAAGGAAGAAGGGGAAAAGGAAGAAAAGAAAGGAAGAAAAAAGAAGTGTCAGAGGTATTCAAACCAGAGTGACTCCATATTGAACAGAGGCTGGGAAGAATAAGGCTGAGACCTACTGGGTGGCATTCCCAGGAGGTTGGGCATTCTTAGTCATAGGATGAGTTAGGATGCTGGCAGGACTAAAATACAGGTCATTAGGACACTGCTGGATAAAATAGGATGCGTTAAAGAAGCCAACTGAAACCCACTAAAACTAAGATGGCAACGAAATTGACCTCTGGTCCTCCTCACTTCATTATATGTTAGTTACAATGCATTAGCATGCTAAAACACACTCCCACCAGCACCAGGACAATTTTTTTTTCTTTTTTTTTGTTGAGACGGAGTCTCACTCTGTCGCCCAGGCTGGAGTGCAGTGGCCGGATCTCAGCTCACTGCAAGCTCCACCTCCCGGGTTTACTCCATTCTCCTGCCTCAGCCTCCCGAGTAGCTGGGACTACAGGCGTTCGCCACCTCGCCCGGCTAGTTTTTTGTATTTTTAGTAGAGACGGGGTTTCACCCTGTTAGCCAGGACGGTCTCGATCTCCTGATCTCGTGATCCGCCCGTCTCGGCCTCCCAAAGTTCTGGGAAGTTCTGGGATTACAGGCTTGAGCCACCGCACCCGGCCCAACAATTTACAAATGTTATGGCAACATCTGGAAGTTACCCTATATGGTCTGAAGGGGAGGAACCCTCAGTTCTGGGAATTGTACCTCCCTTTCTTTGGTAACTCATGAATAATCCACTCTTTGTTTAGCATATAATCAAGAAATAACCATAAAAATAGCCAACTAGCAGCCATTCTTTTATCCCTACTTCTCCAATAAACTTAACTTGCTTTCACTTTGCCTTGTGGACTTGCCCTGAATTCTTTCTTGCTTGAGATCCTAGAACCCTCTCTTGGGGTCTGGATCAGGACCCCTTTCTGGTAACAGAAAGAAAGAAAAGAATAAAGTAACACAAATAGTATAAGATATATTCTTAAATAAGCTTCAGCAAATGTGAAGATCTTAAATAAATAAAGTACATTTATCAAAACCAGGAAGTTAATGTTGAAAAAATATACTGTCTTAGTCCATTTTGTGCTGCTGTAACAGAATATCACAGGCTGGGTAATTTATAAAGAAATTTAATTCTCACAGCTCTGGAAGCTAGCACGTCCAAGATCAAGGTACTGGCATCGTGGTAAGAGCCTTCCTGCTTTGTCTTCACATGGTGGAAGGACGAAGAACATGTGAACTACCCAAACACAGCCTGAAGCCTCTTTTAATAGGGCCTTAATCCCATTAACAAGGGAGGAGGCCTCATGGTCCTATCTTTTTTTTTTTTTTTTTTTTTTGAGACGGAGTCTCGCTCTGTCACCCCGGCTGGAGTGCAGTGGCACGATGTCCACTCACTGCAAGCTCCGTCTCCCGGGCTCACACCATTCTCCTGCCTCAGCCTCTGGAGTAGCTAGGACTACCTAGGACTATAGGTGCCCGCCACCATGCCCAGCTAATTTTTTTTGTGTTTTGTTTTTTTTTTTTTAGTAGAGATGGGGTTTCACCGTGTTCGCCAGGATGGTCTCCACATCTCCTGACCTCGTGATTCACCCACCTCAGCCTCCCAAAGTGCTGGGATTGCAGACATGAGCTACCGCGCCCGGTCTCCCAGTCTAATCATTTCTTAAGGTCCCACCTCTTAATAATGTCTTTTTGGCAACACCTGAATTTTTAAAAGGATTACATTTCAACATAAATATTGGAAGGGACAAAAACATTTAAACTATAGCATATACTTTTAACTATTCTACAGTTCATATGCAAATTTCACCACTTGTCCAACTAATGTCATCTTTGTCCTGTCCAGGATTGCACATTACATTTAGTTGTTACATTTTCTTAGTCTCCTTCGATACTGGACAGTCTCTCAGTCTTTGTCTTTCATGACTTTGGCTACTTTTAAGCATATTGGGGGGACGGGCGCGGTGGCTCAAGCCTGTAATCCCAGCACTTTGGGAGGCCGAGACGGGCGGATCACAAGGTCAGGAGATCCAGACCATCCTGGCTAACATGGTGAAACCCCGTCTCTACTAAAAAATACAAAAAACTAGCCGGGCGACGTGGTGGGGGCCTATAGTCCCAGCTACTGGGGAGGCTGAGGCAGGAGAATGGCGTGAACCTGGGAGGCGGAGGTTGCAGTGAGCTGAGATCCGGCCACTGCACTCCAGCCTGGGTGACAGCGAGACTCCGTCTAAAAAAAAAGGCATATTGGCCATTTATTTTGTACAGTATCTCTAAATTTTGGTGTGTTTCCTGAAGATTAAATGTAGAATATGCATTTTTGGCATGAATATCACAGAAGTGATGATGTGCCCTGCTTGGTGTATCTCATTAGGAGGTATATGATGGTGATAGGTTCTATTACTGCTGCTATTAACCTTGATCACTTGGTTAAGTGTCTGTCAGGTTTCTCCACTGTACAGTTACTATGTTTGCCTTTGTAAGTAACAAGGATCTTAAGGGAAGATACTTTGAGACTATGCAAATATACTGTTTTTCATCATACCTCATAACATCCATTGATAATTTTTGCCTTGCAACCTCAGCCATTTCTAACCACGATGTCTTCTCACAAGGTTATTCAGACACAGCTGGATTATTTCAACTGCAGTCAAAACCTGTAATGGGTTCTTGTTGAAGTGGATACAATATACTTAGCTTAGTCTTGATTTCTTTAATATAAAGTACAAAATTAATACCACTACTATAGGCATCCTTGAACCAACTACTCAGTGTATCAGGTGAAATTTCAAGTGTTTCAGAAAATGAAAAACATTTCATTTATTTCAGAAAATGGAAACAAATGAACATTTTTGTCCAATTTTCATACATGGCATGATCTCTTTAGATATTACTTCCTTAATCAAATAATTTGTATATGGGTGTTTGGTGAAAAAGATAGTTTTTGAACGATTTCAGCCAATATTTTCAAGAAAAATTGGTGAGTCTTACATTTAACTGTATTCATCTTCAGGTTTGAATCAAACCCTCTATCTTCACTGCAATTATCAGTGACTTATAAAGGAATCTGGGTAAAATGATATATATTTGTTTAATTTTCTGGCAGGAATCTAGACTTCCTAATCATTTTGTATAATAACACTTATTTTTAACTAAGGTCTTAGGACTTACTGATATTCACAGAAGTATCAGAAGTTACTAATTCTGTGGCATACTGTATGAGAACTATGTTTAACTGATTTTAAGTATAAAATCTTACTTCAAATAAGACACTGGCTACAAGCCGCAGTGAGCATCTTTACAAAGGATTTACGTTTTGGAAATGTTATAAAGTTGGCTATTTGGAATCAGTAACTAGATTCTGAAGCTACCTTATAATAGCCTACTTAATTGATGAAACAACTGAAATAATAATTCCACACGTAATGAGAACTGGGTGATGGGAGGGATTTATACATAGTAGAGGCACTATAGTATGGGAGAGGTAGAGCGGTCTTGGCAAATGTAGAGACAGAATGAACATGAGCTGACTCCTCCTCGATACTGTGTTTCTCCTCCTGGCCTCCTAGAAAACCTTGATTCCTGAAAAGCCTCACCCCAACTTTGCCACAACCTGGTGACCCATCCATACTGTTCACAGGCCCCAGGAGAGATTGGATAATTATGAACACACCTTGCTTTCTTCCATCATTTCCCTATTCCCCAAGGGAATGTAGCTGTACTGAGAACACCAATCTCTCAACCACACCTTATCCCAACCCCTATGGAAAACACAGTAGCTACCTGACCAATGGGAGTTGAGGGAATGAACACTCATGTCTTCTGGGATCTGGGTTGAGCCCAGGTCAGCCATTCTTCAGACTTGCAGAGTATTGGGACTAGAAAGGCCTTATAGGAACATTCACACCATTCTATGTACGGTACCTGTAAACCTGGTATTCATGTGGCTTATGTTATCTAGGAAACTAATAAAACTCTGTTATTTCCACTTTACAAATTCTCTATGAAGCCTTTCTGCTTCCTCTTAATGACTATTTTTAAAATGAAAAGATATTAAGGGAAAAAATGCTGCTTGTTTATCATAGAGATTTTAATGACAAGTTAAGGCATAATTCATCAAACACTAATAGCCAAATCGGGGAATCAGGAAAAAAATGAACATTACCAACTCAGCACTTATCAATTATAAATGAACTTTTATATTCTTCCTCAGGGTTTCTAGAAGGCACCAGGCTCCCCTGAGAATCATGCCCTCTGTTCTTCTGCTCTTCCAATTTTATAAGCTAATGAAGCAGTTGCTTTCCACGCCTTTCTTCCCACTGTAAATTTCAGCTAACTATTGATTTCAGATGCTGTCTACAATAATTGAAATCTGGGTTGTTTTTGTTTGCAGAAAGCTACACTATTTAAAAGAAACTTAAAAAAAAAAAAACTCCCTACACCACCACCACCCCCCTACCCCCGCCCCCATTTTTTCATGGAAATCAAAATCCCCATGCTTAGCTAGGGTTAAAATCTTCAGAAATATTTCTCCTTTGCTCTCTGCTATGAAACTGGCCAAACAAATGAGATAAATTTTCCAAAATATCTTCAAAAACAAACAACAGGTCTGGTGTTAGGGCCAAAACCAGTCACTGATTTCACAATAGGTTAATTAGGAACAATCCATCTACTGCAGTTCTTTGGTTCAAATGATAATTTTGCTTTTGATTTTTCTGACCATCAACAGAGGTGACTTGGCCTGTCCATGAACTAAATCTGACAATGTGCATGCCCTTGGTGCTCACATACAAACTGGGTACCCTTAACATTGCAATCCAGCCAATGCAAAGCGAAATAACAAGTGCCCAAAGATAAGAAGATTCAAAGAAGAATCTTAAACAATTCAAAGAATTTTATTTTTTGGAATACAATCTAAAACTTCCAAAAATATACTCAACATTCAAAAATTAAATTGAGGATGAGACATATTCTTCCCTAGGTGTGCAGAAATTTACAGATAATTTCCACTAACAAAAAGAAGAATCAAGAGCTCAAATTTCTAAGTATGTCTAGAAGAAGGTATACCTGTATGAAAAGTACATATAAGATATGACTTTTTCTCCTTTTACTAATGACTGTAATTAAGAACTATTTTATAGCCTCTGCTAATAGCCATTTGTTATTACTAACAAATATTTGTATCTTATAACTATATTGCCAATTTACTAATAGTTTCACTATTAATAATATGGGTTAATATGAATATAGTTTTAGTGAATTCTGGAAGTTAAAAAGCAATCTATATAAATGAATAATTTAGTTATTTCTAAATCTAAGTGAATGGATCAAAACACTACCACAGGCCATCAAGACCCCAAAATAATATGCTTAAAAATTCTGAGTTTATCAACTTCTGGTAAAATTCAAATATAAATAAATAAATATCCCTGCTATCTTTCCTATCTTTACCTCTTACAGCTAAAGGAAATACAATTAAAAAATTAAGATACTTTTTGAAAACTTTTTTAAGTAACTGAGTTTTAAGGTCTTTTTAGTGTACTAAATGTTCAATTTTTAAACTTTTTAATAAATCCAGAATAGCAGATTTGCCTACTAAAGGATGAAGTCTTAAAAAACTTTCTGCATTTTGCTGTGAGTTCTTCCTAAAAACACAGGCAAGCAGGAAAGTCAACTTGTTTGTTTGCTTACCTAGGAGTTAAGTCTAGAACTAAGTCATATTATGGCAGAAAATCCCAATTCACAACTGTAGCTGCAGAATTAAAAATACCCAGCATTATGCAGAAAAACTTTCCTACATTGTGTTTGAAGCTGTGTGACAGATATATAAAAGTACTAACTGTTTCTCAATCACCACCTGCTCAGCACCCACCTGAGTTCTGACACAATAAGCAAACAGGACAGGCTAACCAAGATCTCCTCAAAACAGAGGAGTTAAGAGCTAATATTTTCCTTTCTTTGCCACAAGACTGAACCTTTTTTATCCTCATACATGTGTAGAAATAATAGATCACTCTGTCAGTTTTCCAAAATCTAGTTTGGTCCTGCTAGAAGTAACTTACATCAAGCTACTCACTGTGCATCAATCTTGAACCCCCCAGGTAAAAAAGTTCACCTTCACACTATTCCCCAGCCGTGGCAGGTCCTTTTGCTTGTTAAAGCATAAAACAAAACAAAACAAATATCAGTCTGAACACTTAATGCCCTTCATGTAGTCTGTAGCTTATCCCGACTGGCCTAGTGAAAAGCCAATTTTAGAATTTACATTTGTTTTGGGAAAAGGGGAAATGTCAATCATGTTTGAAGACTAGTCTCTGACTAAATGATCATACCTTCAGAAACTAAAACCTGAGAGCACTGCAAGACCATGTGGCACAGAAGATAGGCCAAAACTGACTTTGCTGTCTATGCCAAAGAGTCACTGGTACCCTAAAAGAAAAAAAAAAAATTAAGGAAATTTAATAAGTGAACTAAAGGTGGGCTTTTCAGGGAGCTAGAATACAATGAAAAGGTGTGGTCACTGCTAATCACAATGGCCTGGCTTCAGATGTTTCTTTCATGTTCTGTCACCATCAAAACTCTGGTAAAACATGATCTAATCCTAATACATGATCTAATCCAAATTTCATTTGGAATTTCTCAACATAACTCCTTAAATTTTCTCTATACTTATCCAAGTATTTGTACTTCATTTTCCTGCCCATTTCTCCCCAGAGTTCTGGAGGGTCAACAATAGCAGCTGGAACGAAGGTGGAGGCCAAGTGAGGATGGGAGATGGCCCATTATCATGTCCAGCCCTGCTGGGGGACAAACACTAGACAGTACACAGAGGACAAAAGCTGATGCCCAAAGCTATTACGATTTTTCTCTTCTAAACTATTTTGCTCCAGCAATCAGCCTTTTATATTTAAGCATAAAAAAGAATCAATAAAATGCTACCCATGAATATGAGGCGCTTTAGCACACTTTGGCAAATCTATTTTGCTAGTTCAGAAACTTACTTGTTAGTTCTTAGCTGTGTTTTATATAGATGAGGTAAATACCAGAGATATGAAAGGTTTCATCTATATAGGAGACTAGGTAACTGTTCTCAAAGGGCCCACACCTAGGTGAAGAAAAGGGGTAGATACAAATGAAACTAAATAGAAAACAATACCTATTTATCCTTTGACTAGTTCAGAAAAGAAGTGATACTAGAATTTCATCCATAGCTCTAAACATAAAGTGGAATAAAAATTCCTGAGGCCATTTATAGTGCAGGAGGAAGTCTAACGCCTTCCCATGGGCAAGTCGGACGGATCCACTCCGTGAATCTGAGCACCAGCTGAAGCACAGTATTTCATCCAAAAAGGATCCCATCATTTCCATGAATTCTCCCACGTCTCCTCTGAAGCTAATTTTCCCCATCTTTCAACAGCTTCCTTCAAGTTTATGTCTTTTAATTTATTTATTGCAAGGGGAGTTCTAGTCTAACATTTCCTCAGAGGGTTCCCAAACCATTCACAGCTGTCAAACACAACTATACACAAAAAGGACCGTCTACGGGTTCTTCCAGAGTTTCTTCACCCTGGTTTCCCAGTTAACACAAGCCAGCTAATCTCCACCACTAACAGACTACAGCATAGGCCCGGTACAAACCCCAGAAAGCCCAGTATCATGTGAAGGGCATACTAAATGCTATATTGAAAACACATGCCTATGATTATTGATGCTTCCAATTAATATCAAAATTGTAAACTGCAAAAGACCACTAACCATGAGCAGGGACATTAACTTGGTACTATATTCTGTGTCAGGACAGTGTGAGAAATACCTACAACAGAAAGGTTTACCTTTTCCCCTTTACATGTAATCTCCTCTGTCCCTATCCAGTTCCCCACAGGAGATGCTGTGGTATGTGTTTAGCACAGTATAATCACTTACTCAATGTTTACTAAACATCTACCGCAGACTGGATACCACTCTATGTACTGAGCCAGAAGTATCCACAAACTCAGTACAAGCACTCTTCACAGCAACTCTCTGCAGTAGGTATTCTTATCTGTATTTTATAGATGAGGAAAGCTGGGCCCAGACAAGAGAAGCAGTTTGCCAAAGGTCACAAAGCTCGATGGTGGTACGGGAGAGGGTTCCGCCCCTGACCAGCTGATGGCTGTCCCAGCTGTAATTACTGCTCCTTGAGAGGGGAGCAGGCAGAGAGCAGTGGTGAGGAGCATGGCTCAGGCTTCTGCATAAGTGGGTTCAAATCCCATTCCTGCTACTTATTAACCATGTGACCCCAGCCAGCTATTACCTGTGCTGTGCTTCAGTTTCCTCAGACTGTAAAATTGGGGTGATAACAGTATTTGCCTCCCAGAGTTCTGTGGGAATGGAACGAGTCCTATGGAGAACATGGATGGTGTTCAGCACAGTGATGGGCATACCTGGGCAGCAAAGGCACATGAGCTGTCAATGTTGACCATTTCTTTGACTACTCCTATAATCACCTGGCAAGTAGTTAGCATCAGTAAATGTTTCTAATGAAATGCTTATTTTCTTAATATCCAAACTCTGGTTCCTGGGCTGCAATTTCCTGCTAAGGAAGCCAAAGGCCTGCAAATTGCCCCCAAAATTCAAGTACCACTTCAGTCAAAGAGGAGCCTTTTCTTCTTTTTTTATTTTTGAGATGGAGTCTCACTCTGTTGCCCATGCTGGAGTGCAGTGGTGTGGTCTTGGCTCACTGCAACTTCCATCTCCAAGGTTCAAGCGATTTTTCAGCAATTCTCCTGCCTCAGTTTCCCGAGTAGCTGGGATTATAGGTGCCCGCCACCACGCTCAGCTAATTTTTGTATTTTTAGTAGAGAATGGCATTTCACCATGCTGGCCAGGCTGGTCTTCAACTCCTGACCCACATGATTCGCCCACCGCGGCCTCCGAAAGTGCTGGGATTACAAGCGTGAGGCACTGTGTCTGGCTGAGAAGCCTGTTCTACATATCCTTCACGAATGATTTCCAGAGTTGCTCTACAAAGCTGAGGGAAGCATGTGTAGGGAGAAGCACTGAAGCTGTGAGATGTACCTGAACTTGGTGCTGAGTTAATGCAGAGAGCTTTGGCAAAAGCCTCTGTTTCTTAAACCCTTAAGATTTGGTGTTTACTCCTATTCAAGTTGTAAAGAGCATCCAAGGCAACCAGACAGGGTGACAGAGCAAAGTTACACCCCCCCTCATAAAAACACATCCTTTGCTTCTCATGGAGCAAAAGCTCATGAAGAAAGTACAACATTAGATGACATCACGCCTTCTGGATCAGAGACCAGAGGTTTTAGGTTATTAGCCTTTCTACTATTTTTTAAATCAGTAATATTGATGGACTTTTGTTTGTTTGTTTGTTTTTTAAAAACTCTGTCCTTGGAATCCAACCACTAGAATACTAATGAAAGAGAAACAGGCAGACAGGCATTTTGTGCTCCGTCCCTGGAAAGGGGATGCATACCTTGTGCAGCATTATTTCTGCAACTTGAAAATCGATAAAGAAAATCCTCATCAATTCATTGTATGTCTTTTAGAAATCAACAAAAATTATTTTCAAAAACAGACTTACTCTTTAATCTATATTCTAGCTCTTTTCATGTCATTTAAAAAAATAAAACTTTGATATTTCACATTACTGCCAGCCAGCAGACTGAGTGACGCAGTACAGAAACATGTCTCTTTTCCTTATCAGTCATAAATGCTGTTCAATGCATGTCCTTCCTAAACTGCTTTGTTCATGGCTTTCCGTGGCAAGAAAATGTTTATTGTGTATACATGAATTCTGTTTTTCATCTCAACTTGTTTTTCAAGAAAGACTATTTATGTATGCATCTTTGAGGCGATACAAGGATGCAGTGCTTTCAATTTTCACATAAAATGACTTAATAAAAATCATCAATCTGCCTTAAAAATGTAAAGATTATACTAGATAATCCAAGCATCACACGGGGCCTGTCTCAGCCTTTAAATATCATCTCAGGCTTTAAATATCATCTAAACACTGAGACTCCCAAATTGATATTTCTAGTTGGGGCTTTTCCCTTGAACACCAGATTAGTATACTTAGTATATTCAACTTCTTATTTAATACCTCTATTTAACCGAACTCCTAAACTCTCTGTCCCACCCTACTCAACCCACAATCCAAAATCTGTTCTATTGCTAGCCTTCCATCCCAGTAAATGGTCAAGGCATTCTTCCGGCTGCTCAGGCCAAAAGTCCTTTACTTCCTTTCTTGCCTCCTTTCTCTTACATCCTTTACCTAACCCATCAACAAATACTGTCCTCTACTTGTAAAGTATGTATCTGGCCATTTCTTGCCCCTTACACCAATGCCAACCTAGTCAAATTACCATCATGGGTAGCCTGGATAATCAACAGCCTTCTAAAGCTCTTCCTGTTTCAGAAACCTTGACTTCAGTGAATTCTCCACTGAGAGCCAGAGTGATTCTTCTAAAACTTAAGGTAGATCATGTCATACCTCTCCTCAAAATAACACAATTTCTTTCTTCATTGTATACTGACAGACATTGGTTATTTTCAAATTTGGGGCTCTAATGAACAATGCTACCAAGGCCTGTTCTTGGTTATGCATAATGTATAATTAACCAAGTAATACAAACCTTTCTGAACTAAATGTCTTACCTTTTATGTTCTAAGCTACAGAACTTCACAGGAAAGGACAACTTCTTTCTCCTTATTTCATGCTACTAAATACACTCACAAAATAACCAAATTTCCAAGTTAAGAAACTTAGTTTGCATAACACAGCTGGTCATTGAGAAAGCACTAATCAACAGAAATGTTGAAGACCAACCTATTTAGTGACATTGATGATAGTACAGATGTCTTCCAAATGCTGACATAAGCCAAATCCTCAATATTCACTCAGCATCTACCATACGCCAGCACCATGCTGGGTGCTAGGGATTCAGGGATGAATAATAATAATAATTAAAAGCTGCCTTTTCTACCTCATTTTCATTGAGTTCTCTAAGCTCTCATTGAGCTTCCAATTAGGCTCTATGCAAGGGAAATCACCACAAGCTCCAAGATACCCTGGATAAGGACAAGGAATACAACAGACCCAGCTTCCATTCCAATTTATACCATGGGTTAGAGTAGCTACTCACTGTGCACCTGTGCTATTTTACCAGGGAGACCTACGAGACTTCTTAACTTCTGGTCTTAGTTTAAAGTGCTGACTGGCCAAAGAGAGGACAGCCAACTCTATCAATGTCATAAGTTCCTTTTTCAGCCACCTTAGCTAATGACAGCTCCTGCCTCAGCCCCTCTGATTCCTCCTCTATTTGGGTGCCGGTATGACCTATCCAAACAAAGTCAATCATATTCCTCTCACATAAAACCCTTCAATGGAGCCTCAAGACTAATGAAATCAAGTGCTAACCCTCTGTGGCCTAGCCCAGCTGCCTGCCTTAATTGGGGCCTCATCTCTCACTATCTTTTATTTTCTTTATCAGCAACACCAGATCCTGGTAGTTCCTCTCACTCATAATGCTGCTTCCTAACTCCAGGTTGCTCGTATGTTTCCTTCTGCTGAGAACAGCCCCATTCACTGTTTGATCATTTTAGATTCAACTAAGAGGGTGTCCCCTCCACCAGAAAGCCTTCCCTGGCTACTCCTACACAAGCATACAGCTAACTCCCCCAACCCCGGGGCTCCGCCTTGGAACTCCCATGATACCCAATGCAAACCCCTCTCATTGCAGTCACCTCTCTGTCTGCACAAGCAACAGACTCTTCCACTAAACTTTGAGTTCCCAGAACTCTAACACTAGTATATCATCAAACACATAGGAGAGCTTAATAAGGGCCTCATTACCACTTGTACACCTGTCCCCTACAACAGGGGTCCCCAGCCCCCAGGCCATGGACCAGTACCATTCCTTGGCCTGTTAGGAACCCAGCTGCACAGCAGAAGGTGAGTAGCTGTCTCACCACTAGTAATGGGTGAGCATTACTGTCTGAGCTCTGCCTCCTGTCCGATTAGCAGTGGCACTGGATTCTCAAAGGAGTGTAAACCCTATTGTGAACTGCACATGCAAGGGATCTAGGTTGCAAGCTCCTTTTGAGAATTGAATGCCCTAATGGCTGATGATCTGAGGTGGAACAGTTCATCCTGAAACATCCCCCCCACCCACCCTTGTCTGTGGAAAAATTGTCTTCCACAGAACTGGTCCCCAGTGCCAAAAATGTTGGGGACCGCTGCCCTACACCAGGGTCAACAAATAACAGCCTACCAGCTACATCCAGTCTGCCACCTATTTTTGTAAGGCCTGTAGGCCAAGAAAGGCTTTTATATTTGTAAATCCTTAGATAAAATTTTAAAAGAGTAATATTTTGTGACATGTAAAAATTATATAAAATTCAAATTTCAGTGTCCACAAAGTTTTATTGAAAGATTACTACATTCATTCATTGATCTACTGTCTATGCCTGATTTTGCACTATAATGACAGAGTGGTGTGATTGGAACAGAGATTATACGACCCTCAAAGCCTACAATATATACTGTCGAACCATTTACAGAAAGAGTTTTCCACTCCTGCTCTCCAACTTCCATTCCCTTGCCTATTACTCTCCTGGTCATCTCACTTCAAGGGCACTTTAAACTTCCATTGGAAATGCAACAAAAGTTCAAATTAAAGAGAGTGGAAATGACTGAAAGTGACTGGAGATGGGAGGTCGGTCTTCAGCTGTAAACAGAAAATGTTGCTCAGCTGGGCCAGGTAAGGACATAATAAGCTTGGATGAACTCATTTGCTACTCAATGGTACCTTATCATTTGGGACAACTATTAAAAAGGATAAATAATAACATAATTCAACCTCACAAATACATTGGAGAAATCTGAGACTCTTGTAGAATTCTAAAGTCTCAAGCCTCTAGGCCCAGAAAAAGGAACTGTGTATAGAGATAGGCTACCTTTCTTTACTCCTTTTTTTGTTTTGTTTTCTTGTTTTTGAGAGAGAGTCTCGCTTTGCCCAGGCTGGAGTGCAGTGGTGTGATCTCAGCTCACTGAAACCTCCGCCTCCCAGGTTCAAGAGATTCTCCTGCCTCAGCCCCCCAAGCAGCTGGGATTACAGGTGTGTGCCACCACATCCGGTTAATTTTTGTATTTTTAGTAGAGACAGGGTTTCACCATGTTGGCCAGGCTGGTCTTGAACTCCTAGCCTCAGGTGATCCACCTGCCTCGGCCTCCCAAAGTGCTGGGATTACAGGCGTGAACCACCTTGCCCAGTCCTTTACCCATGTTTTTAGTTAATTTCAATTAACTAATAAAAAATCGTTTACACCAAACTGATAGGCAAATGATACATATCAGCTCATTTGGCTTTTGTTATTTTGGTCAAAGCAGTTAATGAACTTAAAATTAAGTGGAAGACTCGCCTGCTAAGAAACTGGGCTGTACCAAAGAGCTTTGATTGTACAGAGCCATCAAAGCACAGGCTCAGAAAAATAGAAAAAAGAAAGGGGCTGGGTTTATTTTTCAAATGTTTATTTGACGTCCTTCTCCAAACACAATTTCCTTCAACATCATTTCTTAGGTACTGATTTGAATACCAAGAAAAGAAGCTGAGACAAGGTGAGTAAATCAAAATCTTTTCTCTGAACTCACAGTTCTAGTGAAGGAGTGAGCCATGAAACCAATGAGTTACCATTCCATTTGAGAAGGACAGAGCTAAAGGTGAGTACAGAGCAGTACATAGAAGAGGATTAACGATACATCTGGGAGACAATAAAGTTCCATGACAAAGATCGCCCTGAACTTGAGTTTTAAATGCGGAAAAGGATAGCAAGAGAGAAAGGAAAGGAATACCAAGTCATCTAGGGAGTTATTGGTAGCTAAGTCTCACTAGAGCATGAAGTACAGGTCCCAGAGGGATGAGAAGGCAATGGGAAGTGGTAATCGACTTTTTAAAAAGATTAACCTGAAGAAGGCTCCGACAAAGGAATATGTTAATATGTTCAAAATCCAAGCCCTCTGAGGGCTGAGAATCTAATAGGTAAAAGCAAAGATAAGAAATGGTTTCTTATATCTTCCTTACATATTGCTCTGAGAATATATATTCCTATTCCTAAAGGGAAAGTATTTTGTTGGCAGAATGGAGATCAGACGTTGCATCAAAAGGACCTGTCAATGTTTGTTTGAAAACCGCTACCCCACTGTTGCAAACACAGAACTACATCATCTCACTAGCATAATCTCAGCACTAAAGGTTTATCAGCCCAATGAAATGGCTGAATTGTAATTGCCAGATAATAACTTAAAACAATCTGGCTAGTCTCTTTAAGAATTATCAAATAGGAGAAACTTCAACCCCAAAGGAAAGCTTTCTCAACAACTTGGATCAAGTAAAATGGAAACTCAGAGATGAATGAACACTTCTCATCATCTACACAGCAAGACAGCAGTGCTCTGCTCTCTAATACAGTCAGCGGCACTGAAAACTGAGCACAGGTTGCTGATGTCTCAGTCTTGCTACAAAAAGTTTCTAATTGCCTCACTGGGTTCCCTTTGTCCTTTTGTTTCTCAGCATTAGACAACAAGCATTTCTCACTGAATCATCCCACTGCTCAAATCTGCTCACATGGTCCTGATTATTTTGTAGACCACTCTCTAATTATTTAAACATAATAATTAATGCTGTGGCTAGAACTTTCCTACTGTCTACCTCAAATATAAATCAGATACCCAGTAGTGCTTGTCTTGCAATATTATTTTGCAAGTAAGGTACAATTTTGAGGTTTTCTTCTTCTGTTTCCCAGTATCTGACCCCTTCCAGCTGCGCCTGAAAAGTCCATCACTTAGTTGGTGGCACCCAGCTCTGAAATGCGCCTGCTCATTCCTTGGTTCTGTGCTCCATCACTGGGGTCCACTGGATCCAACACATCCTGATAAGTTAATCATTGTGAATGTGCAAGTACAGAAAGGCTGGATGACCACTCCGAGAAAACAAAATCTCAATTAAACCTTCCATGTGAAGACTGCACATCCACTCTTCCCACCCCAGCATATCTGAGTCTCCTGGCAACCCTAGAGAAGAAAGAATGTTTTTAACCTCTCAAATTATACAGCATAGAATTGCTTCTTTCAGGTAGGTTCTGGATATGAAACTGTTTTATAAAAATGAAAATCCTAAACAGCCTCAAAGGGAGGAAAATAAAATGGGGAAAAAATAATTAATAATGTTACCATCCATTTGCAGCACAAGACCAACAATTGGTGTTTGCAACGTCTTTTGCAAAGTGAAATTGAGGTTGGATGAGAACTGTTAGTAACCCTTGAACCTCCATGCTAATTTAAAGGACAGAACTTGTCACTGTGGTTGAATAATCTAAAATGTCAGCCAGCAGTCACTCTTGAACTTACATGGAAATTCATTAGTTCCAACAGACAGCAGTGTTAATGGAGATGGTAATTGCACTCACCAGGTGGTTTGTTTGCGTGTGTCGACAGAAGGAGATACTAATTCGAAACAATCTGAGGCCACTTAATTCTTGGAAGTAGAAGTATAAACTACTGATGCATCACAGAAATAAATTATTTGTGCAAAATACAGCTAAAATGAAACAGTATCATGATTCACTGTTTTTCTGAATATTCATGACAATTAAATAGCTATAATATTTCAAAAAATATCTGAATGTCTGAATCATTGCAAATGTAACTTTCTGATTCAAAATGACTTGAATTTGCTTTCTTAATAGAAGCAAAGCAGTTCCATAGGAGAACCATTACATTTGCGGGAAAAACTTCATGGTATCAAGAACTCCGCTACTGGCATGTCACATCTCCAACTGAAATGCTGGCTGCAGATTCCTACTGAACAATATAGAGGATCAAGATCTTACAGAAAAGATGACCTTTTAATCCTAAACTAGCATTTGGGAGTGTAACAGCAAGCATACAGGAATCTGTCTTCTAAGAAGAACACACCTCAAGACTGAGAAAAGGGGTGGGATAGGCATTCACGTTGGATTTGAACAGCAAATGCTC
The DNA here is from genome assembly GCF_002776525.5 of Piliocolobus tephrosceles. Lineage (NCBI taxonomy): Eukaryota > Metazoa > Chordata > Mammalia > Primates > Cercopithecidae > Piliocolobus > Piliocolobus tephrosceles. The sequence continues at coordinate 104,650,717 of NC_045441.1, forward strand.
AAATCTGAGACATACATTCAACTGTACAAACAAAATTCCTGTTCAAAGTCAACTATGAAGAACCCACTTGGCTGTGTTAGTGCCGCCTCAATTAATGCAGCTAAGTAGTGGGTTACCATCCTTCCAGTATTTCTAAACCACAACGAAACTACAAAAAATCATGAAACAGGAGCAAGGTGGCTGTAGTGAACACATACTGTCGGTGCACCTTGCCTTTCATCTTTTCTAATATTATATTTATTTCCTATAGTTTGAGGGTTACAGGCCCCACACATTCTACACCCTCTCATTTGGGCAATGAGAAAAGTCTTAACAGACTCTTCCTTCAAACTTTAACCAGAGATGGTGAGAAAGACCTTTCATCTTTTGGGACTTTGAGCTCTGAGACAGATGAAAGGCTAGAGCCACATGGATAAAGCTTGCTAGAAGAAGTCTTTACACAGGGATGAAGAGAGCTGTGATGATACAGTGAACTCGTGGACCCAACAGGTGCTGCAGCAATAGTCAAAGTCAGCTCCTCAGATTTCTCAGTTCATGAACTTTTTAAAAGCAAGTTTGAATGTTGGGGAACTGCCATTTGTAAAAGCACTGGCCACAATCTATGGCAAATACTCAGGAAGAGGTGCGATGTAGGACAAGGATGATGCCTTTTAAGGCAGAAGTCACTGGTCCACGTTCTCTTGTGATTTGCAGTGTACCATGGTGAAACTAGGCCTGTCGGTCCTCTTCACGTAGTACCACCAGTCAGAATAGGGCAGAGGGAAAAACAGCAGGCAGATTATACAAATAGCAGGAGCATCATACTACCATGACCTATTTACTACTAGGTCAAAGAAGCAGACACTAGCAATCACAAAAAAGCAAGAAAGGATGACACTGGATCCAAGGATGTGGAAAGAGGGGTTGGTTCAGATACCTAGCAAATAAGGAGGGCCTTCAGCCCAGTGCATTGCCTGCCCAACTGAGACATCCTTCACATAGTCGTTCCACTCCCTGTCTTGTCTGCTGCGTTTCAGTGGAGTTGAGCATCACTCTCTCACCTGGTGAAGGTGAGACACCAGAGACTTTTGTTGTTGTTTCTTTAGGAAACCTTAATTCCACTTTCTTATCTTCGCAGTTTTCTCCTCCTTTTTTCCTTCCTCCCCTCCCTCCCTCTTATCTGTCCTTCCTCATATAAGCTTTATAGTATTAAAAACTGATCATATCTTCCTACAGACTTCTCAGAAAGAAAACCAGTTTTTTCTGAGAACCAGGTCCAGTTCTTTATAACCTTTCATTGTGTGCACTGATTCCTAACCTTTAATCAAGTTCGAGCCTCTTCCCTCACTCCCCACCACTCTTGCTTTTCTCTCTCTTGAGCTGCAGGTCATCAATTGGCTTTTTTTAAGGTGAATTTGCTACGTGTATTTCATCACTTCAAGCCTCTTCAAATTAATCTTATTGCCACAGGAGAAGTGCTTGCTTTACTCCAGAACATTCTTAAAACTATTAAATGAACCCCTGAAATATACAGATTTATAAGAGAAATGCTGACAAGCCAGAATTACAGTGAGGTGAACATGTCAATAAAGTGTCTCCTGATGAAATACTGAAAGATACAGGCACAGTACATTACAAAGTCCAACAAACAATTCAAATGGTATTGCTTCCTGGGAGTCAAAACAAAAAGCATGTCTACCAAAAAAAGAAGGCAGTGGGTTTGCATGACAAGACTGGCCATTATCTCCATAGGAACAAAGCTGGAAAATACAAGTAAAAGCGCTGAATCCACTGCCGTCTGCGGAACAAAATTCCCCAGAATTTTTAATCTTGTCATAAGACCCTTAAGTAGGTCATAGCAAGCTTAGAAAATTTTGATAGCAAGAAAAATGTGATGGGTGACAACGTGTACATCATCTTGGAGGAAAAGTCAGTATTTTGTTATTCTGACCCAACCTTAACTGCATTAACATTATGAAATATTTAGGAAGAGAATATACAAAAATATCTACTCAAACACAGAAACTAAAAAAGTTCTGTGCCAACTTCAACTAAAATGTTTGATAACTAATTAGGTACAAGGTGCTGCTGATTTTAAATTGGAAATCCGAAGTGCATGGCTATCAACTACAAATTAAATTAAGAAGCTATTTATACAAATAAATGGATTAGATTTCTAGGAAAATCTTTCACATATCCCTATAATGATGTTTCACATAAACGCTGTCCTTGGCTTCCATTTCTCAGGCTGCTTGCTTTATTTTTAAAAAAGGGCCTTTTTGTATTTTGGTATTTGTTGTAAGGAACCAATGGAGGGTCTGTCTTATTATGAATTCCTCCCTACACAACAATGTGTAGAAGTCAGTTTCCTAGGCATGATGTGAACACCATATAGAAGAGCAAGAAATTGCTGAAAAGTAGGCCAGATTTTATTTCCAGCCATATCATTGTGATTCTATGTTGTTTATCTTTATTGGCTCATTTTCCCCAAAGCCCCACACTTGCCTTAAAAAGGTGGAGGGATAGGAAAGAGGTGATAATAAATGTACTACCTTTTATTCGAGCTTCGGATTAACATTTAAGCGTCCACTGAATAATTTTCTCTAGTATATTTTACTTTCCATGACAAAAAAGACATTCTAACCTCTGAGGAAAGAAAAAATTATCTTTTTACAACATTCCTAAAGGGAAAAACAGGCATTAAAGTGCTAATTAATTTAGCTAACAAATGTAAATAAAATAAAGCTCATTGTAATAACTTCTGACTTCAATTACTAAATATATCTGTTTATTTTAGCAATAATCTGAGTAAGCAAACAAACTAGTAAGAGATACAGTATATTTTAAAATTTCCAATTTATATACTGCACATATTTCTGAAAAGCTCAATATAAAGGAAATAATTCCAAGTGAAATGTAATATGCAGACAGATGCATCATAATCTAAAAACAGGCCAAACTTCTTCATTGCTCTAGAGTAGAAAAAAAATGGGCTAACAAAAACAAATATAAAAATAATCATTTTTCTTGTTATTACCTACTGTTTGAGGCTTAACGAAGAGAAAGGTGAAAAAGCATAAAACTTCAAATTTATGTGGATTTTTGAATACTCCCAACCCCACTACAAAAAGCAAAATAAAACCAAGCAAAAATCCCTCTTCAGGGAGAGTAGCAGTAAATGCCTTTTATTCTAATAGCACATGCTACATCCTGCTAATGAATTCAGCAATACTTTTCAAGGTGTGCCCTAAATTACTTTCTGAATTTTATTTGCAATGATTTCTCACTTTCATTCAAAATTCAAACCTTATCCTCGTTTAGGCTGTATCACTGTTTTCCTGACCTTTTCAGTTAGGACTGTGCTTACCTTTCTTGACTTCATGGGTTATGACTGCTTGACCAGCTTTCACGGTCACAAAATTACTAAAACAGTTCTGCTAAGGACACAGATGGAGAGAGTCGGCACTAGTTTTCCAACATTCACACTCATTGCCCCAGGTAACACAGTCCTTGGAAATCTGAGCCACTACATCCCTGTTAAAGAATCCTAATCTTTATTCTTAAAGAAATAAGTCTTAAGAGAACTAGTAAGCTCAGCATAAAAGCCACATCACCATTAATGTTTCCATGTGAAATATAGTGCTCAATCTGAAGCAATACCTAGAAATAAGAGTTCTCAAATGATAGCATCTAAACTTACAAATCCTGCAAGAAAGGAGCACATTTTCAATTCATGGGCTAATCTATTGTGCTTTTGATTGGGTTTCTGCTCTCAGCTCTCTCAAACCTAATGTTTTCACTTGCATACTCATATGGGAAATAGAGTGAGCTGTTCATGTGTGCATTTTGAGGGCAGGATGGAAGGAGAAAGAGACAATACACAAGGCTAAATCATCTGACTGACTGAGATAACCACAGTTTTACAATGAACCAGGTAACCATAGTGGAATCAAATATGATTCCTGAATCTGCTTCTTCAAATGGCTAATAAAAAATTTTAAATATATTTTTAAAGGAACTAAGCAAGAAAAGGACACTAACTATATGCTATTTTTTGAAAAGTGGCAGGTGGAGGAAAGGAATAAAACTCTAGCATGGCTCGGAATCAGGCCCGTGTCCTCTGCCCCACACAAGGTAATGAGGAAAAAGGATCAGCTGACTAAATCCTGAACATCCTCAGTTAAATTCTCTAAACTGGAGAAGTTGAATTGGAATAGAAAGTTATAAAGAAAGAAACAATCCTTGAGACTAGACTCGTATGTACCAAGGCACCCTGATCACATTCCAGAGTCGGAGTCAAGCTGAACCATGCATGGCTGCATGGAGTGGGCAGGGGCCTAGGGTATTCAAAAAACTTTGGCCAGACGCGGTGGCTCCCGCTTGTAATCCCACACTTTGGCAGGCCAAGGCGGGAGGATCGCTTGAGGCCAGGAGTTTGAGACCAGCCTAGGGATCATGGTGAAACCCCATCCCTACTAAAAACACAAAACTTAGCTGGGTGTGGTGGCATGCACCTGTAATCCCAGCTACTCAGGAGGCTGAGGCAGGAGAACTGCTTGAACCCAGGAGGCAGACGTTGCAGTGAGCCAAGATCTTGCCACTGCACACCAGCCTGGGAGACAGAAAAAATGACTCAGTCTCAAAAAAACAAAACAAAACAAACAAACAAACAAACAAGACACAAAGGAGAAAGATGGAGTAACCAGCCATCTTTTTATGCTCTGGACTGAGTGAGTTTCTCATGATGTGGGACTTTGCATGCTTCATCTGGGAAAGTCCTGGACACACAGAGATGGTCAACCCAGACCCAGGACCCCTAACTTTCCTCCATTCCAGCTGAGTTTTCCCTACCCTCATGCCCTTGGATTAAAAGCACTGCATTAAAGCTAATAGCCAGTCCTTAAATGGTAGGTGGGGATTTGGAAGACAAATTAGTCCCAGATAAAGTAGAACTAGGATCAAGTGAACTCACTTCTGCATGGTCAAAGCACACAGATGATGTGGAGAGTGGCCTCCACTATGTATGAGTGAGACGAAATAAGGACAATTATAAAAATATACTAAAAAAAGAAAAAAAAATATCTAGCATGCAAAGACATATGTAAACTAAGACTGTAAGAAACATAACCCCAGAAACATAAGAAGACTTTTGGTGAATATGCCACATTCCATAAAAACTTCATAAAACTATGAATTCTATAAAACAAGGACCCAAAGACTAGAGGATAGAACAAAAGACCAAAAGGGAAGATTGTAGAAATCAGGAAATGCATGGAAAACAGAACAACAGTATTATGCAGTTAATAAACAAATTAGAAATAGCAAGGGGCAGAGGAAGTGAAAATCTAATTAATGGCATGGAGTAGAGAGATAATCACTGAGTGCAGCAGGAAAGACAAATAAATTAAAGGAAGGAGAGAGAAGGTAATACATGAAGAATTGAGGTAAACAAACGTAAAGATGATTGTTGTTCAGGACACAGAAGTGTTCATATTAAAAAACAAAACAAAACCAGTCACTACAGAAAATTACAACACTCATTTAAAAAAAGCTCTCCAGAATAAAGGAAGAAGTCAATGTGCAGATCAAAAGGGCATTCCAACACCAGCAAAAGTAAACATAATTTTTAAAAAATCGAGCTATAACCTGAAGAAGTTTTTGAATATAAGAAAGAAAAAATTGTTCTTTGATCTGGGATCTTAAAAGAATAAAAAAACTTCAAGTATCAAATATAAAAGGAAGTTATCTACTAAAGGGAGAAAGACAAGAAAAAAAAGCTTACTACAGATATCTTCACAATAATATTCAGTGTCAGAAGACATGTCTTTAAAAAAGGAAACAGGTATGACCCAAGAATATTAAATCCAGCTAATCTGCAATTCAAGCATAAAAACAAAAGGCAGGCATCTGTAAACACATAAAAACTCGGGAAACAGCACATCCATGAGTCTTTCCTTAGAATAAACAAACCAAAACAAAGGACGTGACAATGAAAATTTGGATAAACAAGAAATGAATAAAAATAAATAATCAGACATGGAAAAACTGTGGCAAAAGGATTAATGGTGAGCACCGAAGCCATTTAAATCTAGAACTAAGACTAAACAACTGGGGCATTATGATTGCACATCAGAGAATGAACGTCGTAAAACCTGAAAAAAAGAAAAAAATAACACAAGCAACATAAGGGGAGGTGGGAGAAAGCACAAGTGTGTTAATCTCTAGTTTCATAACAGGGAGCCAATATGTAATATCTAAAATGTCTAAATTTCATTTGCTTTTAAATTTTTTTATGTTGAGATATATATAACAAAGGGTACGGATCTTAGGTATACAGTTTGATGGGTTCTGACAAATCTTGCACTTTTTTGTCGACATAGGTTTTCATTTCTTTTGAATAAATACCAGCAGAATTACGAGATCATTAGATAGGGGTAAATTTAATTTTATAAGAGACATTCTGTCATAGGTTCTATATCATTTTACATTTCCAGCAGGACTGTATGAAAGTTCCAGTTACTCCATATCCTCATATAAACCTTGTATTTTTAGTAGTTTCAATTTCAGCCATTCTAATGGTTATAATACCATTATGGCTCCAACCTCCTAATTTTTTATGATGCAATTAATCAGAAGTTAAAAGGTATCCAGTTTTGTTTTATTAAATGTAAAGCTTTAAGCTTTAAAATAGCATGCACAGCATGTTAGCATTGTTATAAAAGTATTCATGCCTGTCTACCTATCCACTCATTCATCCTTTTATCCGTATATTTGAAGAGGCTGATGTTCCCCAAATCATAACATTTTATATCTGTCAAGTAGGATTTGGAGGTGCTTTGTAACTGTCTTCTTTATATTTTTCTATGTTACTTGGATTTTATAAAATGAATACATCTCATTTTTAAAAAATATGTAAAGCCATTATTTGTCGTTTGGGGGATTGGGAAGCCATAAAGCCACATAAGTGTGCACAGAGGAAAAAATATGGAGTTGAGGTCAAAGTGCTTTTGAAGAATTAATTAGCAAGCATATCAACAGGTCATCTCTATTTTGGAGACTTTTGAGTCCTCAAAATCTTTTTAGGGAGGAGCAGTGAAAGCAGTTGAGTGATGACAAATACTAATGTCACCCTGCCACATAATTGGATCAGGGCTGAAGATCAATATGCCAAGTGAGGTCAAGAACAGTCTGGAGGTGACAGTACTGTCACTCCTGTGCCACCACTGGCTGTGGAGCTTCAACCCAGGACAGCCTACCCGCTTAGTGTTATTAAGTGTGTGTCTTGACAACCAACACCAGCGGGTCACATTTCTCCTCCAAGTGAACAAAGTAACAAAAAAACCAAAATGCTAGGAGAAGCTAGATAATTCTCAAAGAAGTCAAACTCTGTTTGGTTCTAGGGAAAGAACATAACCTTTGGAGCCAGCTAGAGCTGATTTAAATCCTTGTTCTTTAGTTACCAACTGTAATGTTTTATGGTTACAAGCAAGATCATGTCTATTCCAACTCAACAGGTACTTTTTAAAAAAGACAACATATTAGACGAACGTTGCTATCTTCTAGGCCTAGGAAATGGTGCATACCAGCAAATTTACCCATGGAAGCGTTCAGGTTCACTTTATGCTTTTCCTTTGCTTCTGAGAGGTGGTCTAGTTTTTTCACAGTACAAAGTGAATAACAGGAAAGGGACTTGGAGGAGGCAGAACAGAGAAGCTATGAGTATTAACATTCTCTTACCATGATATGTTATATTGTTTCCGGCTCAGTGAATCTCCAAGATCCCCCAGAATTATCATCCATACTTCAACACACACTTCAAATGCATACCACACTGAAGTTTAAGTGATATCGGAATTGTCTCCAACTCTTCCATTATTATTTCAATGAAAAGATGTTTACTGATTACCTATAGGGGAAGGAACCCTGCCACAATTCCTGCTGATGACATTGAATTACCAAGCACTTTCTGTGATATGTAGAATGCTGAAGGTTTTAAAGAGGATTTCATTTGGGAGGGTGGGGGTGGGGGGTGCGCTTAAAGATGCATAAATCTAGTTATAAACTATCATTTTTCCTCTTTTTCCCTTAAGTAATTGCCTACTTGAAGTCTTGTTTTTTTTTTTGTTGTTTTAGTTTTTGTTTTTTTAAATAAATTATACCTATTCTTAAACTAACCTCAGAATGATGAATGTAGGAAAGCCTTATCTTTCTGAAGGATTTTCTGACTCTCAAATTGCTGACCACTTGCCCCCAGAGCCAGCTTTACCTAGGCATATGGGCTAGAGCAGAGTCACAGACATCTCCTGTTTGGACAGAACTATGTTTAAAAACAATTATAACTGCTGCCAACATTTAAGAATTAGGAGTTTTTCTCAAAAAAAAATTTCATTTCAGCTTTTCCTAAAAAGATCAGGGAACCTAGTTACTCCAGGTCTTTATTTCCCATGATCCCTTTAGATGGAGAACACAGTCTCCAATTATTCCTATAACTTTCACCCAGACCTCCGTACTCGTGCTTGGCCTCAGTTAGCATTTAAGTTTTCAGACCCTACCACACAACACATTTATTCTATTGCAATTGCCTTATTCATACTGCTATTTTTACTAATAAAATATAAGTGATTTGGGGCCCAGACTTATGACTTACCTTGCATGTAACCTACTACCTGGGAAAATAGACTCTCTCTATATGTATACTGACCCAATTTTAAGCGAGGTCAAAATGCTTTAGAGAAAATTTAATGAAACTGATATTAAACAACAAAAAGCAATTAAATGGAAATTCTCCAACAAGATTCTCAAGCAGTAGAGATTAAATTTCTAGTTTCTGTACTATGAATTCTTACCTTCTAACTCATCAGAATTCTAAAGAGAAACATCTTCTTATTTAAGTGATACAAACAGGGGAAATTCTACAGCATGTAGACACTGTACTTTGGTTTCAAAATGAACAATAATAATGGCTTAATTAAATAAATCATTGTGCTCCACACAGAAGAAATACTAGACAGCATTAAGAAGGATGTTGTAGAAGAAAACTTAACCACATGAAAAATTGATCAAGAAGTAGCATTTGCCAAGGCACAGTGAAACAACATAGACATTTCAATAGACAGTTGTGGAGGCACAGTGAACCAAAACAGACATTTCAATAAATACATAGATGCTGAGGTATAGTGAACCAATACACACAGCTCAAAAAATAGGTAGATGATGAGCCACGGTGAACCAACACACACATTTCAGTAAGTACAGAAGATGCTGAGGCACAGTGAACCCACAAATACATTTCAATAAATAGATACATTATTAGGCACAGTGACCCAATACACATTTCAATAAATAGGTAGATGCTAAGGCAGAGTGAACCAAAAAAAAAAAAAAAAAGTATCATTAAATGAAAGGAGCAGATTCTAAAATAGTTCATGCAGTATTACTCCATTAAAAAATGTGTCATTACACTGTGCATTAAATTTGTACATATGTATATGTTTATGAACATGCATTTAAAAAGTCAAAATATATGCAATGTCTAAAAAGACTAACAACTCTAAGTACATGCAATGTCTAAAGTAGTTATGTTATCTTTGGGTGATGGATTTAGAGGTAATTTTTTTTTTACATTTTTGACAAATGATCAAATACAATTTTTTGGTAAGACAATGATAACATATACCAGCTCAGGCTCAGATGCAGCTCTGAGTTGAGATGTCTTATGAACTATTTTTCTTTTTTTTGAGACGGAGTCTCGCTCTGTCACCCAGGCTGGAGTGCTGTGGCCGGATCTCAGCTCACTGCAAGCTCCGCCTCCCGGGTTCACGCCATTCTCCTGCCTCAGCCTCCCTGGTAGCTGGGACTACAGGCGCCACCACCTCGCCCGGCTAGTTTTTTTTTTTTGTAATTTTTAGTAGAGACGGGGTTTCACCGTGTTACAGGATGGTCTCGATCTCCTGACCTCGTGATCCGCCTGTCTCGGCCTCCCAAAGTGCTGGGATTACAGGCTTGAGCCACCGCGCCCGGCCTTATGAACTATTTTTCTTGGGTTTAACAGGGAAATACTGTTGAACACTACTAATAAAAATCCTTCTGGAGTCTCAAATACCCATCTATTGTGACAGGAAGGTCACAGAATGCCCAATTATTATAATTCTTTTCAGGAGAGGTGAGACTCTGAGGTGTAGCTGTCAGAGTAGATAAGAATATACAATTATGAAGTTAAAAATGTATTTCCTCTGCCCTCAAGGAAATAGGGGAGAGAAGAAAATAGGGGCATGGTATATTTCCATATTAGCCAACATTTTAATCAAATCACAACCTTTAACAGATTTTAAGTATAACAATATGCTGTAATTCAATGTATATGAATACACAACAAATTTCAGATGAAGGTTGGTGGGGTCTTTGACAAACTCACCATTCCACGGATAAAAAACAATTTCAAAAATGCTGGAAGTTAATTATGCCAAATCATATAACTATTGTTTAACAATAAACTTGGGCATAAAATCGAAACCTTCAGATTCCAAACCAAATGCCATTTCTACTCTACTTATCTGCTTCTCGTTCCATTTCACCATGGGGGTAACACAGGATTGAAAAAGACTTTTTAGTAAGTGGTTCCTGTTCTGCCATTAACTTACATTTTGGAAAAGATACTTCCCACTTCCGAGTTTCCTCTTCTCATCAATAAAATGAAGGACCAAATATACATTATTTCCATGACCCCATTCCCCCCATAACCCTAAAATTCTGTGATTCTATGGCAAAGAGAAGATATTTGCCTGGACCCAGCCTGCCCCTTTTGCACAAAATAGCATACTTCTGGACAGTTAAGCTGTACCCCACTGGAATGAGACTGTCAGCCTATGGGCATATAGGGGAACACAGCTGCCAATGGAATGATTCTCCAGTTGATAGGTGAGCGAGGTGGCACATATATTTAGTCCTAGCTACTCAGGAGGCTGAGGCAAGAAGACTGCTGGAGGCAAGGAGTTCAAGGCTACAGTGTACTACTACCACTCTTGTGAACAGCCACTGCACTCCAGCCTGGGCAACATAGCAAATCATTTCTTTAAAAAAAAAAAAAAAAAGATTATCCAGTCCTTTGATGGAATGAAAATAATAGTCATCTGCAAGGTGACAGAGTTTTAATATCTGAGGATGTTTATTCCTCATTTAGTGAACCCTATTCCACTACTAGAACAGACATCATTGTAGTCCAGAGGAATCAGTGACCAGGAGAAGAAGACACTTTGCTCCAAGCTCCTGTCTTATCTGCCTAAGGACAGGAAGATCATCTTGAAAGTGTGAAAGAGGATATTCTCAATGTCTTGCAGACACTGAGGAAGGATCAAGAACCTACCAAACAATATTGAACAAAATTCACATCCAAGACAGCAAAAGCTAATAAAAGTCTGAGGAGAGGCTAGAAGACCAACACGTGCTGAGTAGAAGTTCCGTGATTGCCACCATGAATGACAAAAGACAGAGCAAATAAGTCAGGGGAAAAAATGGTATTTAGTTGATATGCATAATTTATACAAAATTAAATCTTTGCTGTCCAACTGCTTACTATCTGCATGACGAATCATCTTGGGATAACTTGCTTCTGTTAACTCACTTGATTGACTTCAAGTTGACACTTAGCATGTCAGGCAGTGCTATGGTTTGAATATGGTTTGTCCCCTCTGAAACTCAGGTTGAAATGTGATTGCCATCGTGGCACAGTTGGGAGGTGGTGGGGCCTGGAAGAGGTCATTTGATCATGAAGAGGGATTTATGTCTTTCTCATGAGAGTGTGTTAATCTCATGGGAGTAAGTTAGTTACCATGATAGCGGGTTGTTATAAAGCAAGCTCAGCTTCTCATGCTTGTTTCTTTTGCACTGCCCCGCCCGCAAGTTCTCCCATCATGTGGTGTTTTCCATCATGTTATGACACCGCATGAGGCCCTCACCCGATGCGGCCACTCCATCTTGGACTTCCCAGCCTCCAGAAATGCAAGCTAAATGAACTTCTTCCTTTTATAAATTACCCAGTCTCAGGTACTCTGTTACAGCAACAGAAAATGAAATAAGACAGGCAGGGAAAGGAAAATAACCACATACCAACCAATGAAATAAAGAGAGACTTTCATACTTCTTCACTGACACTGTTACTAAATCTCCTTCAAAAAACAAAAAAAAAACTTAATCAATAATCTCATTATTCCCTCTGGAAAATTCACCAACTTTATTCATAAATTATAATATTCAATTCATCTAGAACCTGCCACAAATCAACTGTTATCCACAAAGAATTGGGTGTTAAAAACAGGAGCTTACTTGTTTTGATTAGTACACAATGATGAATTAATAACATAAGCACACAACAATGAGATGTTACAGTATAGATAACCAAGACATTGCCTAAAATGTTAAAGGCAAGATTAAACCTCTATTAAAAAGACATCCATAAAGCTATCAATGGAGAGAACGAAATGTCACAGAATCATTAATGTTAATGAAAAGGCAGCTAAGCCATTTTCACACAACACAATCAATTAAAAGAACACATTATTCCAATAAAGCAGAGCATGCTACCAACCAATTACAAGCACCAGTACATGCAAATGTCAGGGAATGAACAGGCAGCCCTGGATAAAGGGGATTTGAGAATATTTGATCTCAATATGACTTCTCCATAGTATCTAAACACCCCCTAGATAAGCTAATTCTGGGTCCCAAGAAGTTGTAATGAAAGCTCTTGGCTTCCATTCTGAAATAAGAATCTTAAAGAGGAAGCAATTGGAAGACTTTATTATTTCATTTGAGCTAGGGAAACTAAGTTTAAATAAAAGACTTTTTTAAGATCTCCCAATGAGTGACTTAGAATAATAACTATAATAACAACAATAAATCATAGCTGCAGCTTCTCTTGGATAGCACTTAACATAGTGTCTTAAATGCTTTACTTAGGTCCTGTCAATTAAGTTCCCAAGTACTCTGTGAGGTACGTACTGTTGTTATCAATCACATTTTGCAGATAAGGAAACTGAAGCACAGAGAAGCTATATCATTTAACCAAGGTCATACAGTAGGAATGTGGGAGAATGAGGAATAAACCTAGGAAATTCTTTCCAGAGTCAATGCTCTTAAACTCTGCCTTATACCACTGTTTACTATCCTGGCTCTTGTACTGATAAGGTTCTCCCAATTTCTGAACTACATCAGCGTGAATAAAACACTGTGTGCTGGGCTGGAAATAGTAGAAGACAAGGAATCAAATGACACGAATTCTGCCAAAAACCTGTGTCCTTGGACACCTCATTCTACTTTTCTGGGCTTTAGGTTCTCCATTTCCATAAAAATGATTTGTATTGGATGATCTTAGATATTTTTATCTAGTATTCATCAAGGTATATAAGTTTTTCTACTTAAATTATGTCTTAGTAAATTTTTATCTTCAGCCCAAAATTCATCTCTTAGTCTAAACTCATAAATCTAAGTGTCTACTTAACATCTCCACTGGTGACTAACATGTCCTTCAAACACAGCAGGTCTAAAATCAAATTCTTCCTTCCTCTACCTACCTTTGGGTAGGTATTAACCTACTCAAATCCCCTGATCCCACCATGTTCTTACTCACCTCGTGAAATACAACTCTCTTGCACTATCCCCAAACTTTTTTTTTCCTAACCCCAAAGCCCTTCAAGTCTCTCCTCTACTCAGAATCTCATTCAGAATGAAAACTCACATCCTTTTCACAGCCAATAAAGCCCCAGGTGATCTGGTTCCTCAGTCCAGCCACAACTTCTCCTCACCTCTGCCTTGCTGAGCTCACCTCCTGCCATTCTCCCCTTGCTCATTCCACTGGCCATTCTGGACTCTTTCTGGTTCTTCAGTCACAGCAGGCACACTCATCATTTCTTATTTTTGTATCTGTCCCTGTTTAGAACACTTTCCCCCAGATATCTGAGTGACTTGTCCTCTCAATTTCTTTAAGGTCTTGGCTCAAATGTCACCTTACAACAAAAGTTTGACCACTGTAAAGAAGCAACGCCCTTCCGCTGACAAGCTCCATTTTCTGACCCTAATTTATCTTCATAGCACTTTCTCCACTCTTCCACCACTCCCTCCACATCATCATCTTTCTCCTCATTAAAATGTTAGCTCTATGAGACTAGGGAATTATTCACTGCTATAAACCCACACCCTGTATTAATATCTGGCACACAGCAGATTCTCAGTAAATATTTGTAAAACACATGAACAACTCAGCAAATAATTTATCACAATGTGTTATAATGATTATTTGTCACTAAACGCTCCTTGGCTGAGAACAAAGATCAAGTCTTTTCACCATACACACTTGAAACTTGCCTGAAAGACAGTAATTGCCCAATAACTTCTGAGGATATTCTTAAAATAACAAGAAATGAATAAATTCAAATGTCATGTCTCTAAGCCTGATGTGTGATAGGCTGGTGAGAGCACACCATTTTGTTCAAGAGAGAAACAGTTGACTAACAGTCATCAAAAGCAAAGCCATAGCAAATACTACCATTTAAAAAATGAGGGAATATATGTCAATTGCCATTTGCCAAACCCCCCAAAAAAGTTTGTTAAATTCACGCCTCATAACGTGAAGTTAAGAAAATAACAGTACATTTTTCATGGAGTGGAAAGAATGCAAGTTCCCTTTAGTTATAATGTATAAGTTTATATAGTCATGGCATATGGAACTGCTGCTTAGAGAAATCATTGTTCAACACCCTATCCCTTAAATAACAACTGTACAGAAAAGCTTGTCAACTCAAAACCTCCTTATCATTTGTGTTTGTTTGTTTCTTTATTGGATATACTTGGCATTTATTGGATTCTGGGAACTTTACTGGCAGGGAAAAAAAGCAATCCTAGCCCATTCTACCTTATAATCTATAAAACACAAAAGGCAATAATCAACCAGATTTATACAAGTATACCCACTATCTATACAACTTTGGAATTCTCAAAAGACAGCAGTCTTCATTTGTTCTGCCTTGAATCATTTAAGAAAATTCAGAAAATTGAAAAAATAGATTTAGGACAACTGTATTCTTATGATAAAAGATACAGGTCAATAATAAAAAAGTAAAAACCAAGATAAAAAGAAATAGTCTCCTAAAAATGCTGCCAAATTGGAGAAGGAAAGAAAGCCCTTCAGTGGACATTTCTACCTAATACTTCTGCTTCCAATCAAGATGGAATGAAAGAAATCAGATTTAACCCACTGCCTGAAACAACCAAAAAGCTACTTGGGAGGCTGAGGTGTGAGGATCACTTGAGCCATGATCTTGTCACTGCACTCCAGCCTGGGTGACAGAGTGAGATCCTGTCTCAAAACAATAATGACAACAAACTGGATAATATATGAAACAATCGTTTTCCAGGACAGCAGATTTCAGGCATTGAAGAACATGTTCCTTGAGAGAGGGGCTACATATGATGTTAACCCTATGACTGCCCCAGCTTACTCCCTTGATAGAGGGTCCAGGCCATGGAGCACTGGAGGAACCAAAATGGAGACCATCCAACTCCCTGAGCTGAGGGAAAAAGAGTTGGGAGTCTGAGGGGACCAAGGCAGCTTAGAGTTTACAGCAGCAGAGAAGAAAAAGCTACAAAGAGAAAGAATCACAGAAATCTGCAAAGGTTCTGCCTTAAGTATCCCAGAAAACATTAACCAGTGAACAAATACGAGGAAACGACATGACTGTGGGGAAAGAATCACTCTGAAGGATTAGAAGGAATAGTACCTGAAATTCACATGGGGCCTGTTCCCATTAGTCAGACTAGAAAACCTCATAATTTGTGGGACACTTGGAAAAGTTTGCCTCGGTTTTAATGCAAAAGTAGCCCTAGACTAAATGTTACTCTGTCCCAACTAACAAAACCTAAAAGCACGACCCAAGAGAATCAAGTTAACCTAAGAGAACCCCAGAAGGAAGGCTGAGAGTACTTACAGATATTCAAAATATTCACTACTTAAACTGGTAAAATCCACTGATACACAATAAAAATTCTACAAAAGTGCAAATAAGCAGGAAAATATCATCCTTTCTATGAAGAAAAATCAATCAATCTAAAATGACTCAAAACTAATACAGATGTTAGAATTAGCACACAAAGACATTGGAATAGTATTATAACTGTATTCCATACATTCAAAAACTTAATAGAGACATTAAAAGACATTAGAAAGACCAAAATCAAATCTTTAGAGATTCTGTAAAAACTATCATGTGATATGGAAAAAGCAAACAGAACTACTCATGGGATTAATATTAGACACTGAAGAACAAGATTGATGAAGTTGAAAACATAAAATTAGCAACTATCCAAAATGAAACACAGAGAAAATTAATTAATTTATTGGAGACGGAGTCTTGCTCACTCGGTTGCCCAGGCTGGAGGGTAATGGCGTGCTTATAGCTCACCGCAGCCTGGAGCCCCTGGGCTCAAGGGATCCTCCTGTCTTCGCCATCTGAGTAGCTAGGACTGCAGGTGCATGCCACCATGCCCTGTAATCCTAGCACTTTGGGAGGCCGAGGCAGGTGGACTGCCTGAGCTTGGGAGTTCGAGACCAGCCTGGGCAACATGGTGAAACCCCATCTCTACTAAAAATACAAAAAAAATAAAAAATAAAAAAATAACCAGTGTGGTGGCAGGTGCCAGTAATCCCAGCTACTCAGGAGGCTGAGACAGGAGAATCGCTTGACCCCAGGAGGCAGAGGTTTCAATGAGCCAAGATCAAGCTATTGCACTCCAGCATGGGCGATGGAGCAAGACTCCATCTCAAAAAAACAAAACAAACAAACAAACAAACAAACAAAAAAGAGAAAAATGCACATTAAGTACAGAGGAATAAAGGTAAGAATGACAAAATTTTTTTCTCATAAATAATACAATCAAGAAACAATCTCTGCAAGAAAGTAGAGAAACATCTTTAAATACTGGAAGAAAAAGAAAAAAAAAAAAACCATCAACCTAGAATTCTACATCCAGTAGAAATATCTTTTTTTTTTTTTTTTTTTTTTTTAATTTTAAGTTCCGGAATACATGTGCAGGACATGTAGGTTTGTTACACAGGTAAACGTGTGTGCCATGGTGGTTTGCTGCACCTATCAACCTGTCACCTAGGTATTAAGCCCCACACACATTAGCTATTTATTCTGATGCTCTCCCTTCCCCTACCTCCCCCAAAATACCTTTCAGAAATGAATGGTAGATGAAAACCTATTCAGACATACAAAGGCTGAAAGAATTCACTACCAGCAGAACAGCACTACAAGACATACTGAAAGGGTAGATGGAAATGTGGATGTACACAAAGGAATAAAGAGCACTAGAAGTGGTAATTACATGGGGTAAATATTTTTTTTTTTTGAATTTGCTATTATTTAAGTCACTTTGAAAGTTAATTCACTGTTCTAACAAAAATAATAATATATTCTGGAGTTCATAACTTATATAAATACAGTGTGTGGCAGTACCATAAAGGCTCGGAGGAGAGAAATGGAAGTATATTATTGTAATCTTGTTCTACGACTGTGAAATGGTGTAATATCACTTGAAGGTAAACTGTGACAAGTTAAAGATGTATGTTAAAACCTTAAAGTAATCATTAAATAAATAAAAGAGACTTACAGTTGATAAGGGAAGAGAGGAAATAAATTATAATCGTTAAAATAAAATAGTATTAAAGAAGACAGAAAAAAAAGAAAGGTACAAAAAACAAATGAGACAAACAGAATACATACAGCAAGACGACAGATTAAAATCTCAGGACATCAATGATCATATTAAATGCAAATGGGTCTAAATACCACAAATAAAAGGCAGAGATTGTCATATTGGATTAAACAAGCAAGACTCAACTACATGCCATCTACAAGGAAAGCACTTCACATATAAAGGCACAAGTTAACATGCTAACACTAGCCAAAAGAAAGCTGGAGTAGTAATATTAACATCAGACAAAGTAGATTTCAGGGCATAAAACACTAGCACAAAGATTATTGAACAATGATAAAGGAGTCAAATCATCAAGAGGACCTAACAATCCTAAATATTTATGTACCTAAAAACAGAGCTGAAAAATACATCTAACTGAAGCTCTATCAAGTCAGATGTGCCGGAAAGGTTTGGTGTTTGGAGACTTGGTGACTTAAATCTGAATCTTAGCTTCACCACTACTGATTTTGTGACCCAGGGCACGTGATATACTCCTCTGGAGCTTCATTTCTTTTTCTATATGATAAGTGTACTCAAACTAGGTAGCTATTTTAAGGATTTAAGAGGAACTGTCTCAACACCTAGCATGATGTCTGATACAGAGCAACACTCAAAACTGGTTATTTTCCTCTCCTTTATTTGTCACTGTGTCTGTTTTAGCTTTCCTTCTAAAAGGAGACATTCAGCAGCACAAATAAAATCCGGCACTTTTCCCCAGAATTTAAAGAGGCCTCTCCTAAAACACTTTAAAATACTGGTCATCTTTGGACCAGCCTTGTTTGTATTTAAGTTTTAAGGGAGGTCTCCAACTGAGATAAATGTTTCCCTGGACTATGGAGGAGGCTCTTTTGCTATCCAATGTTAAGGTCACTGGATTGATTCCCTGACTTTAAATGAACTATATACAAATCAGCACAATCCTAAACATGGTATTTACTTGTCCAACAACCTTGTTAGTATGCTGTCTAATCCACATAGATTACATAACATTATACCAGCCCAGAAATACTTTTAGGTATTGAATTTCAATTAGTCTTCCACATTGGTAAACAATCATTTAGACAGAAAGATTAAAGGTAGTCACTGATATAAATGACAAATAACAGTAGTCCCAATAATACTTTTTAGACAAAATTCAAATGTTGGAATTCATTGAAGAGTCTGACAGAGAGAGAGAGAGAGAGAGAGAAACAGCAAGCGCGCAAGAGAGAAAGCTCTGGCTTCCAGTGTATACTTAACTCTGTCACTGTTAACTTTTACATTAGGAGAACTGCTAATTTCAATCCTGGTTTTTTACTGAGTTGAAAGCCTGCATAAGTTTTTGTGTTGTCAAGACAAATTGAAATTGTCAAGTATTACTAAAATCCAAATTCTGAAGCTAGAACATCTATGTATTGTTTTTGTTTAGCTTAGTATTTCAAAGTTAATAATTTCTGATAATGGCATTATAGATAAATCAATGAATTGTGAAAATCTCTTGTGACCTGGCAGTATGGACCACTGGGTGCATGGTTCTGAGAGTAAAATATGGCCATTGCTCAAAGTTAAAAATAAACAAAGAAGACAGTAATAGGCACACATGTATGTTAATACTATACAGTACTACTGTACTATACAATACTGTGCTTACACCTAGAACAAATGAGTGGAATACTAAAAAATCCTGTGTTACTTTTAAAGTTTACAAAGTAAGGGGAAATGGAATAGCACAATCTTGGTGGCTAGGCATTGTCAAGAAAAGTTTCAGGCATTAATTAGGAATTAATGAAGTGTCTGGGGTGGAGGTTTAAAAACTCTCTCAGAGGATAAGGATGAGGTAGGACATTTCAGCAGTGGGATTTACTAATACGATGGAGGGTAGGTTTGGTGGCACCAGATTACAAAAGGCCTTAAAGTTTCTGCATATACATTAGACTTTTTAGGTGGAAAATTATAATGATACTAAATTACAGATTATTTTTAAATGACTTATTTTATTGAAAAGAAGAGCCAGGGAGAGTAATGCACTTAGGGGAAGAATCAGTAGGCTCAACAACTTTTGATGCTAATTTCTGAGGTAAGATATCTAAAAATGATTGCAATCATTTTTGGAGAAGCCATTAATAGGTCAGGAGATCAGAGAAAAGAAAGATATTTTCTAATAATAAAAAAACTAATTTGCTCTTGGCTGCAAAGATATTTTCAATAAAAACTTGGGAGCATGAAGGAAAGAATCTTTGGAGCTGCTCAAATAATACTATATTATTACATGAGATGATTTCCTATTGCTGTAGAAAATATTCAGGCATTTTAAAAAGGCATGAAAAGATACTCTTAAATCTTCCAAAGACTATTCCAATTTGTTTCTCAGAAGACTTAATTTTAATTAAAACCTTAAAGAAGTCTAGCTAAATAACTAGACAGCTATCTATTGATATTTATAGATTTATATCTATACATATTTATTTACAGTTGTCCCTCAGTATCTGTGGGGGATTGGTTCCAGGACCTCCTGCAGATACCAAAATCCACAAATGCTCAAGTAGTTCTTTATATAAAATGGTATAGTATTTGCATATGACCTATGAACATCCTCCCAAATACTTTAAATCATTTCTAGATTACTTATAATACCTAATACAATGTAAATGCTATGCAAATAATTGTTCTATATTGTTTAGGGAATAATGAGAAGAAAAAAGACTGTACATGTTAGTACTGATGCAATTTTTACAAAATATTTTTGATCTGTGATTCATTGAATCCACGAATGTGGAACCAGTGGATATAGAATGTTGACTGTATGTGTGTATATACATATACATATATATGTAGCTAGACACACACACACATATATATATTTTTAATCTACCTTTTAACCTCCAAGTCCCAATACTCTTCTTATAGAAAACTCTATAGATATAAGTAATGTTGCATTTGGTAGAATTTTGGAGTTTCATTGAATATTCTTTCCTGTTTCTCCTTCTTTCCCCTGACTTCAGGCATATAACATATTACGGATTTCTATTCTGTATTTCTTTGAAATTCATTACAAAGTTATGTTATTTCAGTGAAGGATCCCCAGGCCCATGTTGGGTCAGACCTGTTTCCAACATACCAATTTACCATCTGTATCTTTACAGTATGTTGTAATGCCCCAGACCCATCCCTGAACTGTTATACAAAAAGATTTGCCGCCTCCCACTCACCCACCCGCAATAATGCTGTTTCTTCACATAAAAGCAGCTGGGCTTGTACATCCACTCCCTCCCACCACCCCCCTTTGAAATGTCTCTGCATTTATTTCACACTCCTCTCCAATATCATTATTACACTCTTAATTCTTCCTCTCAACATTCTCATTGTACAGCTTTACAAACTAAGGCCCAAGAAAGTTGAAATAATATATATCAAATATAAAGTCAGTCTGTTTTCAAAGCAATGGACAGAACACACCAATATGATTCCAGTTTGTAGTTCTGGTTTCTAATTCACCAAACTCCCCCGAGTTAAAAAAGCCAAGTGGAAAACCAGTTAAATGCTAAATTTTGTCTTGCCCAGTGTTTATTCATTCCAATTATTCTTTCAAAGAACATACACATAATATGACTCTGTTCTCTTAACCATTGAAAATCTGGAGCTAATAAAGTGCTAATTCTTACTGTCCAGCCATCATTCAGGAAAGGCAATGACAGGCCATAATTCTTACTAATTATAGTACAATTATTTGGCCACATGCAAGACCTTGGGGTGCTGTTTATATCCTACTCCTCAGATCAGGTTCAAGAATTTGAAGTTCAAGGTAAGGACAAGCAAGGTGCCACAATCCGACTTCACGGCAGCACATCATGCCACAAGACCAAACACAAGGCAAAGGAAAAGCAGCCTTGCCTGTGGCATTTTTGTGACTCAGTGCATACACATATCTTTAAAAGGTTTTTTCTGTAAGAAAAAAAATTATTCCACTCACCTCTTCCCCACTTTGACCCCTATTTCTCAGAAGTCCAAGAACTGACTCTGTCCATTCACATGAAGGCGTATACCACTAACTTGTAAAACCCCAACAAAGTATCATCCAGCTTAATTACAAAGTGTTGCAAAGCATAGTCATAGTTTTAAAAGGGCTCTTTCCAAACACTTGACAATACTCAACTTATAAAACATGAGATTTTATTTCTATAGTTTATTTAAAATTTTGTTTGCTTTCCCACTCGATGGCTGCATGGATTACCAGACCTTGCAAAACCAGCTACGTCTATCAGAACTTGTGGAAGAAATGTCCACAGGAAAGGCATTGTCAGCAATGTTGTCATAATTACACCATGAGCTAATCATACAGGCTGGGACCTTACCTAAGCACACAGGTGAGGAGTAGAGAGTGCAAAGTGGCAAATGAAGATAGGAGCTGTTCCTGGAAGCAACAGGTTGCTGAGGAGGCAAACAACAAACGTCCAGGAGGTCTCCTCTGAGCTTCTTGAACCCCCACTGTGTAAAGTCTCTGGGCATTTCTTATGAAGCACTCCTCTGAGAAGAGCAGGGACGAAATAACAAAGGAATGTATTGGGGACTACGTGCAGTGGCTCACGCTGGTAATCACAGTACTTTGAGAGGCCAAGGCAAGAGGATCTCTTCAGCCCAGGAGTTCAAGACCAGCCTGGGCAACATAGTGAGACCCTAACTCTACAAAATATAAAAATAAAATAAAAACCAAAGTAACATATTTGGAACTCTGAGGTACAGGAAATAAATACCTCCACCTCAGAACAGGGTCACAAAATAATGACTTCCTCAGCATTGAGTTTGGGATGACAAAACCTTATGTTCCTTGGATAAAGGTTATTTAATACTGCTTTACAATTTCAAAATGATGAGACCTGTCATTATACACCTTTCTAACTCTCCATGTATCTTTACCACAACTGACCCCAATTTCTAGAGAAAAGAACGTTACTCTCCAAGTAATCTCAGCATTAAAACACAGACCTTATAGCCAAAGACACCACAAAAATCATGACTATATTAAATGACTTCCAACTTAGAGAGCCCTAATGTTCTTTTCTAAACTGGGCTCTGAACTAGGAATTACTGACAAAAAAAAGAAAATCTACAAAATAATGAAATAAAACAATGTATTTTTCAGTTCTTGTAGGGAGAAAAAAAGATGTTTCATGCAATGTTGGATTTATTCACCTATGCGCCCAAATCCTTTTAATTAAGTGAAAGTCATTCACTTAATTTGGAATTAACTTATTTTACATTTATTTAGAACTTTTATTCCAAAAATCTTAAGGTTCATTTATGAGCAACAATAAAATAGGCGATATTTTCAAAGCCCTTTGTACTTATTCCAAGAAGGATTAAAGTAATTTAAGATACACTTAATATAGAAAGTTAAAATAAACTTGCTTTATTTAAAAAGAAAATATAAATTGAAGAAATAGGAAGCAAAGTAAATAAAGGTAAGAAAATAAGGTGAAGACAAAAGTAGGCCTTGTATTCTAAATTTATTCAATTTCTACAAACAGTATTTCTACAGTCCATGTATTTCTACATACAGTGAGTCCTTACCATCATCAATAAGGTCTTAGAAACTGCAACTTTCAGTCAGTCAAACAACATATAATGAAACCAATTTTACCAAAGACTAATTGACATAAACAAAAGTTAAGTTCCTGCAGCCTATTTCTGGTCACAAAAACATCACCAAACTTCTAAACAACGACCTAAAACTCTTCTAATATTCAACATGGAAATAAATGTGAGCTATACATACATTTAAGGTAGATTAATAAAAACAAGGAAGATCATTATTTATCCACTTATTCCACAGGGAAACCCCTGGACGGGACAGTCATCCCATCACAGGGTGCACTCACAGCCCCCCACACTCACTCAGATGGAGACCCTATAGACACGCCAATGAACCTATCGTGCACATCATTGAGATATGAAAGGAAACGGGAATACCTGGAGAAAACCCATGAAGACGTGGGGAATGTGTTCGCTCCACACAAAGAGTGCCCACAGCTGAGAATCGACCTTTTTTTCCCCTCCTCCTCATCATAAGCAAACGACAATGAAAGAAACGTTATTTGAGGATCTGTTGTACCGCAAAAGATGAGATAGAATTGGCTTTAAAATTCCCTAGGGCCGGGCGCAGAGGCTCACACCTGTAATCCCAGCACTCTGGGAGGCTGAGGCAGGCAGATCACTTGAGACCAGGAGTTTGAGACCAGCCTGGCCAATGTGGTGAAACCCCATCTCTACTAAAAATACAAAAATTAGCCGGGTGTAATGGCGGGCACCTGTAAAACAGCTACTCAGAAGGCCGAGGCAGGAGAATCGCTTGAACCTGGGAGGCAGAGACTGCAGTGAGCTGAGATCACGCCCCTGCACTCCTCTATCCTTAGTGACAGAGAGAGACTCTGTCTCCAAAAAAAAAACAAAAAACAAAAACAAAAACAAAAAACCTTTCCTAAAGAAAATAAGGAAAGAAATGTCAAGAATCTGTGTCCATAAGATAAAAACAAAAGGCTAGCAAAGGAGAAGCACAATGATACCTAATACGATTATCAGAGGAAACTTTTCCTCCTATCTTGAATCCAAGTGTGCTTTGCAAGCCTTGATAGGAAGGCAGGAGAGTGGCAGGTGGGAACGGGATAAGGCAGCTGATGAGACCAGGTAGACTTCAGCTCTGCAACCGCCTTTCAAGAAGAGCAGCTCAGCTTATTTTTACATAATTAGCCTCCCTGTAAGATGTTATTTGGAAAAGGGATGTTATGTGGCTTTATTGTAAATAACAAACTGACAATGGTTGATAGAGTTAGGTCCACAAGATGAGCCACTGAGGCATAGGAGAACATATTAAAATTTCTCTGTAAAAAATAAGCGTATGCACATAAAATAGGTAATAGACATTAAGTACATAATAATATATATGTTAAAACTACCAAACTATATTAAAAATGTGTAAGCTATCCTAATGTTTATTATATGAATTCTCATGGCTGCCTTTCCTACATGACAGGGTAATAGAACCACGAGGCATTCACAGGGAAGAGGGGAATTCCTCCCGAGGGAAGTGGTCACACTCAGTTCTTCACTTTCAGCATATTGTGAAAGACTGGAGTGCACCTGGGCCCGGCTAAGTAGATTTACAAACAAGATTATCCTGGTTTAACTGAACTCATTTACAAAATGGACAAATGGCTTAAAAAGATCCCCGGAAAGAAAACATGGATTAAAACAGCACTAATAATATAAGCATGTGCAAACCAAAACTGGTAAAATGGACACTTCCATGGTTTTACTTTAGTCATAGTCAGCCATATAAGTAAAAACTAAAGATCTAATCAGATCTTAAAAAGAGCTGACAAAAACAAATTATATATATAAGGTTGAAATAATCAGGAAAACTTTTTAATATTTAGTTTTAATATTTTATTAAACATAACTATATATGGTATATTAGACATTAGCTATTAAAATATCAAAATAAGCTACTTAGGTGAAAACTTATCAAACTGTATACTTTAAAATGGTTGCAATTTATTGAATATAAATTATAGCAACGAGGCAAAAGATAATAACTTACTTGGAAACTTAAAATCCCTGTATCACAAAGAATTAAGCTCAGGTTAAAAATAACGAAGCATATTTGCTGGGCAAGGTAGCTCACTCTTATAATCCCAGTGGCTCAGGAGGCAGAGGCAGGAGGATCACTTCAGCCCAGGAGTTTGAGACCAGCTTGGGCAACAGAACAAGGCTCCATCTCTAAAAAAAAAAAGCCAGGCACGGTGACTCAGCCTGGAATCCCAACACTTTGGGACTTCAGGATGCTGAGGCAGGTGAATCAACTGAGCTCAGCAGTTCCAGACCAGCCTAAGCAACACAGCGAAACCCCATCTCCACTAAAAATACAAAAAATTAGCTAGGCGTTTGGCAGGTGCCTGTAGTTTCAGCTGCTCTGGAGGTTGAGGTGGGAGGATCACCTGAGCCCAAGAGTTCAAGGCTGTAGTGGACCATGATGGCACCACTGCACTCCAGCTTGGGTGACAAAACAAGACCCTGTCGCAAAAAATAAATAAAAATAAATAAGCCTGGGCAAAATAGCAAGACCTTATCTTTGCAAAAAAATTTATAAACTAGTTGGGCTTGGTGGTATGTGCCTGTAGTCCTAGTTACTCAGGAAGCTGAGTTGGGAAGATCGCTTGAACCCAGGAGTTCAAGGCTGCAGTGAGCTATGATCACATTACTGCACCCCACCCTGGACGACAGAGCAAGACCCTGTCTTTATAAAATAAATACATAAAAATAATAATAATGAAGCACGTTTAATCAAGATAGAGAGTTCATTTTAGCTTTATCTCATCCTATTAAAACATCTATTTTTGTAAGTGCTTTATTTTATGCTTAATAAGAATTTGTAGTATATGAATATAAATTATAAATAAAAATACATATTTTGGAAGTACAGGTTTTTGTTGTTTTTTTTTTTAACCAGTAGAGTTTCACTAATATAGAAGAAACTGTATGAATGGTATAAAGTCAAAATGTTTGGAAAATGTTTAGAAAACTTTTTGGAGACAGGGAATTCTAGTAGCAGTGACAAGCACCTTATCGTGGCTTCTCTCTTCTGTCCCGTTTTTACTCCTTTCTCTTTATCCACACCACGGGAAATGTACTTTTACAATGTACATAGCCTAGTAATTATTTGTTTTTAATAAATCATTAAAGCCTCTGTTATAAGGAACAGCAAACATTGCTCTTCTACTCCAAGAAAGTTCCAAAAGCAATATGAAGTGATGACATGATGTAATATACTTAAATTATACCTTAATACGAATTATATTAGCATAGTTCACATTAAATTTAATTTGTGACCTTTCATCTAAACCACCCTGTTTGATGAGAATCTCTGATATGTCTTTCCAGCCCTCTCAAATGCTCACTTTTCTGCATGGGGCTTCTATAGACTAAATTTGTCACCTGCTCCCTGTTTTATTAACTCAATCATGAACACATTAAATATTAGGTCCCTTGAGCAAAGGCCTCATGTAGCCAATTCTCAGGGCTTCAATCAGGCAAGAGCCTTGATTGTGGGTTTGTTTGCTGTCTTACAAGGGACATAGACAGAATATGAGCAGGAAGACAATGAAGTCAGCTAGACAGAAGAAAAGGAGAGAGAAAAAGGAAAAAAAAATCTGGGAGTGAGTTCTACAGGTACACAATGGCAAAGATCAAAGCCTGCTTCCTCTCTCTCTTCCCCTATCTCTAAGGATCACACTGTCCTGAAAACTGGTCTTTTGGGAACTGGGAAGTGAAGGCAGAAAGAAGAGAGAAAAGCTCTTGCTAAGTCATAGGTCAAAGCTCTGGAGGAGAAGCTGATTTGAGTCAAGATTAAACTCAACTCTAAGGACATCTGCGGCTTCCTAGTGCAAGCTGACTTAAATTTGCAGAGATTCAGGAAGACAACCTTGTTACAACCACTCGGGAAATTCAGAGGCAAATGAAGCTACAATAATGCTTTGAAGCACATGTAATAATTTCACATTCATAAAATTATACTGTAGCATTTCCAATTTTTTTTTTTTTTTTTTTTTTTTTTTTGAGACACAGTCTTACTCTTTTCGCCCAGGTCAGAGTATAGTGGCACGATCTCAGCTCACTCCAACTTCCACCTCCCAAGTTCAAGCAATTCTCCTGCCTCAGCCTCCCAAGTAGCTGAGATTATAGGTGCACACCACCATGCCTGGCCAATTTTTTGTATTTTTAGTAGAGATGGGGTTTCACCATGCCGGCCAGGCTGGTCTCAAACTCCTGACTTTGTGATCCACCCTCCTCGGCCTCCCAAAGGGCTGGGATTACAGGCACGACCCACCGCACCCCACCCACATTTCCAAATTTTTTAAATAAAATGAATATAAAATCATCATGGCAGGATTTAGAAACATACTCTTTCACCTGTCAAATCAAAGTATGATAATAATCATCCTATATTTCCCTTCATTTTCATTTAACAGTAAAAGTGATATTTCACCAACTCATGATATGATAAAATCAGAAAATTCCAGATATCCAACCTTGTCTCCTCAAAGAAGTCTCTCCAGTGAATTTAACAGAGATAGTTGACTAATGCAATAATTTTTTATTAATATAAAAACTGATTCAAGATTTTAGGAAAACATGGACATGTCAAAAGAGGGGGAGAAAAAAGCCATGGAATGTGGAGACTGATAAGCAGTTATAGAGACATTTTCCAATAGCTTTGTCTAAAACTTAAGAGACATTCCTTTTCAGATAGCATATCCAACTGTACAAATATAATCACTCAAAATTACTGTTCTCAAAGTCTATACAAACTCAGAACAAGAAGAAAGATGAACATTTAAGAGCCAATAAAAATATTTTAAAGTAGTTTATATGAAAAAACCTTAGAAAACATTGGTATAATGGAAACAGAATAAAAGCATATCCAAGGTGGCAGCTTGAAGGATCATGATATTCATTTTTGGAACTGCAAGAGCTTGACACCAAGTTCATAGGACACACTTTACAGTTAGGGCTGCCAGCTCCTAGAGCCAGCTAATTTCATTTCCAGCACCTTGAAGAGAAAAAGAACAGATAAGCTTTCATCTTTGATTTTTAAGCCATTTAAAGGTCAAAAGCAAAATCTAACAGGAAAAGAACAGCTTGAGTTCATCAATTTACGGAAATGCAAATCAAAACTACAATGAGACTCCACCTAATACCCATTAGAATGGCTTCTATCAAAAAAACCCCAGAAACTAACAAATGTTGGTGAGGATACGGAGAAATTGGAACCCTTATGCACTGTTGGTAGGAATGTAAAATGGTACAAAGTTCTCTAAAAATAGTATAATGGCTCCTCAAAAAGTTAAAAATAGAATTGCCATATGATCCAGCAATTCTATTCTGGATATATACCAACAATAATTGAAAATCGGGTCTCAAAGAAATATTGGCACATTCATGTTCATGGCAGCATTTTTCACAATGGTTAAAATGGAGATGCAACCCAAGTGTCCACCAACAGATGGCTGGAGAAGCAAAATACGGTACATACACACACTAGAATAATAATCAGGCTTAAAAAGGAAGGAAATTCCGACATATGCTACAACATGGATGAACCTTGAGAACATTCTGCTAAGTGAAATTAAGCCAGGCACAAAAAGACAAATACTGTATGATTCCACTCACATGTGGTAATCAGAGTAGTCAAAAACATAGAAAATACAATGGAGGTTGCCAGGGACTGGGGCTAGGGAGAATGGGGAGTTATTTTTAATGGGTACAAAGTTTCAATTTTGCATGATGAAAAGAGTTATGAAGATGAATGGGACTGATGTTTGCACAACACTATGAATGTATTTAATACCACTGAAATGTATACTTAAAAGAGGTTCAGATGGTAAATTTTATGTTATGTGTATTTTACCACAACAAAAAATTAGAAAATAGAGATGTATTTGAGATAACTGGTAATCCCTCATGTCCTACTGTTTTACTTTCGTATTCCTTTTTTTCCACATGAATATTTTCAAATATATAAGGGAAATGATGGAGTTAAAAACTACTCCCCCTCTTCTCTCCATCTATGGAGATCTTTCCCTTAAAGCGATGAGGACCACAGATGTGTAAATCAGCATTTCCAGTAATTATCATGTATAGCCATGATGAATCCATGGCTATAACCCCACATACAGAAGTGACCATTGCCCCCCACTGCAAACAGCCTCATCCTGTCCCGGCTGCCCTGCCCCATACCCTTGAGGATTGCAAAGGTGGGTCACATGACCAAGTAGTCACAGAATTAAACCACACAGACATTCACTGCCAGAAAGAATGACAGCCACATTAAGAAGACTGTCCTGGAGTGCGAGGCTTTGGTTCACAAGGCAGCTCAAGGCAGATGCCCAGGAGCAAGACCCAAACCAGCAGGCTTTCCTTCACCGGCCTTGGGCCTGCTACACATGTCTTTCTGTCACCCGCTTTCTAACGCTCCATCCTTCTGTTTAATATGGAGCAAGAGTCAGCACACACAGCAAATGCTTCAAAAGCTCTCTATGGCCACATTATTAAAAAACTCTTAAACGCACCCAATTTTTCCTTTAAAAATAATTATAAATGTAACCGATTCATAGCACCATTTGCCAAATTCTATTTTGTGGAAAAATATTCTGGGAAGATGTTAACAAATGTTACACACACACACACACACACACACACAAAAGATGTACATGGTTTTAAAAATGTCAACAGGTTCCTTTGTTGGAGAAATTCCCAGTGTCTTTGTTATGGGAATCTTCACTGGGAATAAAGTGATAACAGTGGTGGTAATGGAAATGTTTTATGGAGTGCTTAAACTGAAGTCAGACCAGCATTATCTCACTTTTTTTTACAAACATTATTTAATTCTCAAAACAGACCTATGCAGTAGGTACAATTATGTGATACACAGATGAGAAAACTGAGGCTTAAAGAGATGACGATAACCCAGTTAGTAAGTAGCAGCACAGAAACGGAAATCCAGATCTGACTCTAAAGTATGTTTTTTCATTCATTCCTTCATTTATTCATTTGGTGAGCTAGTTAATACTTACCATGTGTAGGACACTCCTAAGATATACGATATCCTAATAATAATACTTATAATTATGACCACCATTTTTCCTCCCACCAACCTCAATATTTTTAAAACTTTTAGACCTAAACAGCTTCAAGAAAAACACAGCGATTTTCACTTTGTGTAAAGCAAAGTAGGTTTCAAAACAGGAGAATGTAAGTCATGGAAATGGGAAAAAGTACTCTGAACATTAATAAGACAATTCAAAGGGACAGTTCATTCTCCAGTAAAAATAATGCTAATTTCTTAAATCTTATATTCCAAAGTGAAGGCAGCTGTCAATGTTTTTTTATTTAGCTAGTGACTTATATAGCATCTCTTGATGGACATGTTGTAGTGACCATCAAGATGTGCTAATACATCTTTATCTCTGCTGTATCTCCAGTACCAAAAACAGTGATGAGTGATAGATAGCCAAGGGCCGACTTAAAACAATCCTGTCTGCAAATGTATGCATCATCAGAAGCACATATTCTATGATTTCTGCTGTGCCCTTCCAGATAGTACAATAGCTTTCATTACTTTTTTTTTTTTTTTTTTTTTTTGAGACAGAGTCTCACTCTGTCACCCAGGTTGGAGTGCAAAGGCATGATCTCGGCTCATTGCAACCTCCACCTCCCGGGTTCAAGCGATTCTCCTGCCTCAGCCTCCTGACTAGCTGGGATTACAGGCGTGTGCCACCAGGCCTGGCTAATTTTTTGTATTTTTAGTAGAGACGGAGTTTCACCGTGTTAGCCAGGATGGTCTTGATCTCCCGACCTCGTGATCCACCCACCTCAGCCTCCCAAAGTGCTGGGATTACAGGCGTGAGCCACCGCACCCAGTCACTTTCATTACTTTTACATCATATGAATACTCAGTCATGGCTGTGTATCTACACACAGTTGCCTCCCAAAAAGAGAGAGAAGTTATAAGCAGAAAATTAAGGTAGAGTCCTCCTAAAAGATACAAAGCACACAGAATCTCCCAGTTTAAAATAAACCACACTAAGTGAAGGCATCTCCAATATCTTGGTCCTCTTTGACCAAAGTGCAAAAGACCGTCCTGAAGATTAAAGTTACCGTTCAAGAGACAGAAGCATAGGGAATCAAAAACGCTATGTCTGTACTTGCTATACACCAGCCTGTAATTCGTGGCCTTCTATCATCCTTCTACCACATACAATACAGATGCTCCTCATTTTATGATGGGGTTAAGTCCTGATAAACCCATTGTAAATTGAAAATACTGTAAGTCCAAATGCATTTAATACACTTAACCTACTGAATATCATAGCTTAGCCTACCTTAAATGTGCTCAGAACACTTACATTAAGCCCATAGTTGGGCAAAATCAGCTACCACAAAGCCTATTTTATAATAAAGTGTGGAATATGTCACGTAGGAGTATTGTACCACATATCACCAACCCAGGAAAACGTCAAAATTCCAAAATCTAAGTATAGTTTCTACTGAACGCATATTCACTTTTGCATTATCATAAAGTCGAAAAATTGTAAGTCGGGACTGTATACAATCATAAGAATAAAAGGAATTTATTGATGGGACTCAAGATTTTATCTTCTAATTTAGGGTTTTTCTATCTTATCTGTACCCCTCAAAGATATAAAAGACAATGAATATAAATCCTGTTTATGTTTTATAGTGTTATCAGGGTAGGATCGGGACATGTAAAATATGAGCACATCTTGAAAAGGGAGGCTGCAGAGGACATCTGTCATATGATATTTTTGGGTACCCCAAGTCCTTTTCTTTCTATTCCTTTTTTAAAGGGAAGGGGCTATCACTGAGACCTCTCCATATTGTGTGTCTTTCCTTCCCAAGTCTCCCTTGCAGCTAGAGTGCAGCCTAGTGAGAACAGATTCCATCCAACAGACGTGAGTTTTGATTTGGAAATTAACTATGTAAGGAACCAAGCCAGGTTCAAGGCACCCATTTTGCTGGCACGGGTGCTGGCAGGGGTATGGGGTTTTGGAGTGAGACATGGCAGCAGCTTTGTGGATCACAGCAGAAGCAATGTGGGGTTGGCGGCAGCAGCAGCTCTCTTGTCAGACTAATCCTGTGGGGGTGGTTCTAGGAAATGTTCATGGAAATTTAGCCCAGAGCATGTTTCTGCATCCTTTCAAAGAGTCTATAAACCAACCAATATCCCATAGTAAATCCCACTTAAGCCATCTAGGATGGGTTCTACCGTCTGCATCAAAGGGCCTTGGCAGACACAGGACTCTCTGGAAAGGAAAGGTTTTGAAACTGCTAAAGTTCCCAGCCAGGGGAGCACAAATTTCATAAACCAGCTCCACACTACTTACCATTCCTCCATCTGTATTAGAGTTTGCAGGGACACTAAGTCTCTGTTTTGTTTAGGGTTATTTCAATCCAAGAAAGTAATACAGATTTCCCTCTTGGTCTCAGTAGCAAGTGGGAAACAGGCATTTGTCTTGTTAGACTAGATCCTAGGACAAATAGGGGATTTTGCCGACTACACAACAGCAGTTATTATGGGCTGAACTGTGCCCCTTCAAGATTTAGACGTTGAAATCCTAACCTCAATACCTCGGAATGTGACTATGTTTGGAGATGAGGCCTTTAAACAAGTGATAAGTTAAAATGAGAGCATGAAGGTGGCCATGATGCAACGTGACTGGTGTCCTTATAAGAGGAAATGTGGACACACAACAGACATCAGGAGCATATGTGCCCAGAAGGAGAACCACGTCAGACAGAGAGAGAAGACAGCCATCGGTAAGCCCATCAGAGAGGCCTCTGGAGAAACCGAACCTGCTGGCACTTTGATCTTGGACTTCTAGCTTCTAGAACTGTAAAAATAAGTTTCTGCTGTTTCAGCCTCCCAGTCTTCGGTATTTTGTATTGGTCGAAAAGACCAATACAGCAGCATACAGGACTTTCACTGGACACGCAATCAGCGAAGCAGGTTCTAGCCTACATTCTGCCAGTTACCAGCTAGGGTTGTTGAGTAACTAATTAAAACAACTTCGAACATCGCTGTGCATTCTCCCCTCTCTAGCCACATTCCAGACTCACTGCTACCTCCATCCCTGACACATGCCAAGCTTTTTCTCACACCGGCATGTCCTGGAGTGCCATTCCTCGGCCAGAAGCCTCTTTTCCACACTTCCTTCGATTGGCTCTTTCTCAGCCTACTAGTCCTGAGACTGCTTCTCTCTCTGGGACGCTCTACCTGACCACAGTAGCGAAAGTTATCCTCCCTCAGTGCCTTGCTTTCAAACCACTTACCACAATTTTAATTATTATTTTTATTTACTTGTTATTTCATTATCTTACCTAGTAGAACTTCAACTCCATGAGGGAAGGTACCATGTCTATGTCTTAAAAATCAGTGAACTGGCTCTCCAATTCCAGCCTACTAGATGGTGCTCAGCTGAGTATGGGAATTCTCAAGGGCATTTATTATTCTCAGGTTCCAGCCTTACGATTCTAGCTCAATTGGCCTAGGATGGTAGCAGTTTAACAAGTCCCCCAGATATTCTCATGCACAGCTAGATTTGGAGCCACAAGGATAGATGACTTCCAAGTTCCATTTCAACACTAGCTCATCTCCATGACACTTTTGTGTCATGACGGTTTCTTTTCCTCAAGTTACAAGTTATGCAATAAGACAAACACTGTTGGTGGAATTATTAAGGAGGAGTCACCGACATCAATCACCATTTGATGTAATGCCCGACATCCAAAATGGAGCTTCTGTCCAAGGATCAAAAAACGTAAGGGAGGGCCATGGCATCACCACATGGTATCACATCAAGTGTCCAGAATGGAGCTTCTGTCCAAGGACACAACCAACATACACTGACTCATACCCAAATGCCCAAAAACGTTAACTCTGGTCGTGACAGCTAATTTTAGGTATTGACTGGATTAAGGGACATCCAGATAGCTGATAAGGCATTATTTTGGGGCATGTCTGTGAGGCTGATTCAGGAAGATAACAGCATTTGAATCAGTGGACTGCACCCTCACCCACTGTGGGTGGGTCCCATCCAACTGGCTAAGGGCCCAAATAGAACAAAAGGCAGAAGAAAGACAATTTTGCTCACTCTCTCTTTTGGAGCAGGGACACTTTTCTTCTACTGTCCTTGGACATAAGTCCAGGTTCTCGGGCCTTCAGCCTCAGGACTGACAGTTACACCCTCAGCTTTCCTGGTTCTGAGGCCTTCAGACTTGGACTAAGCCATTCTACTGGCTTACTTGGTTTTCCAGCAACGGCCTATCATGGGACATCTCAGTCTTCATTTTTGCATAAGCCAATTGCCCTAATAAATCCTCTCTCATATAGCTATATATTAGCTATATATACATATACCTCTCTCTCTCTCTCCATATCTATCTATCTATCTATCTATCTATCTATCTATCTATCTATCTCCTATTGGCTCTGTGTCTCTGGAGAACCCAAATTAACATACTGGTTACCTGCAAGTGGCGAGTTTAAAGATGACTTCATGTCTCTTCCTTTTATCTTATTTAAAACTGTTATACAATGGGCTGGGCACAGTGGCTCATGCCTGTAATCCCAGCACTTTGGGAAGCTGAAGCAGGACGACTGCTTTAGCCCAGGAGCTTGGGACCAGCCTGGGCAACATAGCAAAACCCCATCTCCACCACAAAACCCAAACCAAACCAAACCAAACAAAACCCACTGAGCATAGTGGTAGGCACCTGTGGTCTCAGCTACTCAGAAGGCTATAATGGGAGGACTGCTTCAGCCAGGGAGGCAGAGGTTACCGTGAGCTGAGATTGTGCCACAGTACTCCAGAAAGAGCAAGACCCTGTCTCAAAAAACACCCAAAAAACTGTTACACAATTATAATCAGGAAAAAAAAAAAAAAACCACGTTTACTTAAGAAAAAAAAAAATGGTTCCTACTCCTAGATTTGAACTGGATACTGCCATGATACCAGACAAACAAACCATCAACATCCTGACACTGACATCGAGGTACTGGTCAGAAAGGCCATTAAGGCAGTGCTTCTTCCTGGATGGTTGGCCAGGGCAATTAAAAGCAATCTGAGATAGGAAAGAGAGAGGAGGATAGGGATGATTCAGCCAGGGTGGTGATCCCTAAGAAGGTATGACTTCAGCTAAGTTTTAAAGGGATAAAAAATATACTAGAGAGAAAATAAAGTCTTTTACATTCTCATTGGGTGATAAATGGAGGGCTAAAAAAGAAGAAAAAAAAAAGAATACTGTAAATGTCACAGTAAAGTACTGGGGCTGCTGCCTGCTTGGAAGCAGCATTACTTGTAGAAAACAGGCAGGGATGAGTTTCCTGCCAGCTCTTCTAGAACTTATAACTTTGACTTCCTTCCAGTACCTGTGGGGAACAGGAAAGCTCCCCAGGGCAGGAGAGATGTGCAAAACACACCTTCAAAGGCTACCACTTGAAATCTCCAGGAAACACTTCAATGCTTACCACATTACTGCCGTGGACAACTACAGCAAACACCTATCAGCACAAACCTTGGCTGTTTGTTGCCACTGGCACTTTAATTATTAGCATTTTTGGTGAAAGATATTGAAAAACTTAGACTGCAGGGTGACTATGTCCAATCCCAGCCCGTTAATCACTGCACTTGAGTGTTCATCTCAAAGCAGGTATGTAATTATATACAGAGTCAAGAAAAGTATGCATTTCACACACAATAAGGGAAAAGAAAAATGGATTGAAGAAATGTATAATAAGCACCAGATTGCTTTGTTCACAAATAATCTGCTGTTCTTGTTCGTCTACTTGCTACTGGGGAGTTTGCACAGAAGACTGCACTGTTGTCCTCATAATCAAGTATAACAGCAGTATGACTCTGGTCCAGGAAAAATCCTTTTGGGGTCAGTTTCTTCAACTGTAAAGTGGTAAGAGTACTTGCATCCCCTGTTGGTTCCTTGAAAAGATAAAACAATGTCAGAGCACCCTGTAACGACCCTGACACTTATAGTTCCCCAGATTGCTTTGGGTCACATAGGAAGGTAGCATAGTACTATGATTAAGAGCACACTGGCTTTGGGTGTGAATTCCAGCTCCATCCCTTCTATGTATGTGAATGTGGGCAAGTGATTTACCCTCTCGAAACCTCGGTTTCCTCATCTGTAAGGTAGAGGTAATAATATCTACCTCATAAACTTATGGTGAGAATTAAACAAAAGAACCCACATCGAGTGCTTAGCACAGCTCCTGACACATTGCAAATGCATACAAATTATTATTATTACTCTGCCTTAGGCAATGAGAAGCCTATAAGGCAACTTAAAGAGCAAAATATCTTCTCTGACATTCCCATCGGCTGCGGCGAGACTCATCTTTCTAGAGACAGACAGTCTCACTCATCTTGCATCCCCAAGCACGCCTTGTAGGCCCTGCGCTTAGTGGGTATTCACACTCTGATTGAAATAATGTCCCAAGGTACTTCTTGAGGATTCAGAGAGCCCTCAGATGTAGGATCTCTGTCTCTTCTGATTGTCCCCAAGTGACTCGCCAGAGAATAACTTTTTTAATGAGTTAACATGAAAATAACCAGCTGAAACATTTAAAAACAACAAAAAAGAGAAATATTAATGAATGATATCATTAGGAAGAATTTCCAACTTCTATCTCTAATTCTTCACTCCTGTATAAAATGTGCCTCCCTCAAAGAAGTAAACGTGCCTGACATTTAAAATGCACTCTTGCATATCCTGAATAACAGATTGGCGATTCTGAGTGCCCAAATGATTATCTGTTGCCTGACATTAGTACTGCCAGAAAATGACGGCTTGTACACCAAGCCGTCTACGTAACACCAGGTTTGTATACCAAGCAAACTTTTGTTCACTGGGCGGATAACGGCTCAGTACTTTTCTTCTGAGAACACTGAGTTATTGTTGGCATCGTAGGCTAAATGTTTTTATAACACTCACACCTTTGGTCATCTTCTCATTCAAGTACTCACTCAACCAATTATTAATGAAAGACATATTCTTGCCTTTAAGGGGCTCTCAACCTGATGAGGTAAGTAGCATCATGTCATTGTTACTAGATATGACTCTACAGTAAGAAAAACTTATTTGAATTTCATTTCTACCTCTTGTTGGAAGACTTAGAGAAAATCGGATAAAACTCTCTTGTTCTCAGTTTCCTTACCTGTAAGACAAAGACAATGGTACCCACCTGTCTCATAGGGTTGTTCTGAGGACTCAGTGAGATAACACATATACAGTACAAACAGCCTCACACAAGAGCTTTCTCTTAAAAACTTGGCTTCCTTGTTCTTGTTGCTGTTACAATTAGTGGTGGTGGTGGTGGATATATGGTGACAAGAGCATGGACTGGTATCAGAGCAAAGATCAAGAGTACACAATTCAGTGACAGTAAATAGTAAATGCCTCTCCGTTGAAACAGATCCATTGCATTAAAAAAGAAACAAGAAAAATAAAGGAAAATAGAAAATGCTTCCTAAAACAGAAAGTACCAAGCTAGAAATTGTCAAACAGGCAAGGAAGAGGGAAGAGCAAAGGTTGGAAACAAAAGGGCATGTGCAGCCACGGGAAGAGAGTTGCACAGTACACAAACTGAGTCAAGGTGGAACATCAGGGTGGAAAGAAAAGCTGGTCAGTTTTTGACAGGATAATTTTTCTTAGCCAGAAGATGATGGTGAACCATTGAAGGATCTGGAGCAGTCAAGGATGAATCACAGCTCAACAAGTTCATTTTAATGGCAGTGTGGACGATGGATTAGATGAGGTGAAAGGACAATAAGGCTAGGTAGAAAGCAGCTATAGTAGCAGGCAGGAGGAATCTTCAAGCCAAATGAACGTAAAGACAACAGTTAATTAGGGGATGACTGATTAAAAGGCTATTTAGGATGTGGACTTAGAAGTCAATGGGAACCCTTTAGATACAGGGGTGGGAGGAAGAAGGAAGGGATATTATGATTTCAGAACTTCAGGCTAAAGCAAGCACATGCATGATAATGCCATTCACTGAGAGTAACTATGGGAAGTGATATATTAGGTTAGTGCAAAAGTAACTGCAGTTTTTGCCATTAAAAAAAAAAAAAAGCCAAAAACCGCACTTACTTTTGCACCAGTTACTTCTGCACCAACCTAACATTTCTGGGGGAAATAGGAGTTAAGTTGTATTCATGCTGAATTTTAGAACCTGTGGAATAACAAGCTGAGAGTATTTAAGGAGTAGTTGAATACTCAGATTCCTGAAGCCCAGGAAAAAGGCATGCCCGGAGACGGAGATTTGAAAACTGTATTTGAAGCCATGAGTTGTTTTGGTAACAAAGTTCAATTAAAATGAACCGCTGAAAAAAACTATAAAATTAAAAATAAAAGTAAATTGAGGTCATGAGACACAGCTCATGTTAGGAAGCGAACATAAAAAGAAATCGCTTAAACATGGGGGAAAAGGAAAAGTCTTAAGCACACTGGCCCTGCCTTTCTCCTCCTCCTATTCCCTGGAGCTTCATGAGTTTGTTCAGGTGACCGTGTAAGAATCAGTTGGTGTCATGTATATGGCTGGGTTGAAGGGGCAAGAGGTAAGCAGTGACAGTGACCAAAGAGATGTGAACCATTTAGCTACAACCTTTTCCTACCTAAAAAGAAAAAAAAAAGGGGGGGCTTCAGGCAAATGCTGTAAGCAAAGCGGTTGGCAGAAGACAGTTGACTATACAGAATTCCTTGCAACCAGATCAATAGTGCCTTTGGGTTACCTCACAGTAGGAGGAAACCAATTCGTTCTACAAAATCATTTTGTTTTTAAAATACTAGCATTGCTTATAATATGATTTTATCCTTGCCTCAGCCCACAACAGAGCTCTCCTCCTGAGATATCTTGTACCTTTGTTGGTATCTGATGCTGGCAATGAATGTAAAAACTCGGACACAGATATTTTCTACTATTCTTAATTATTACTTAATTTCTCCTTTATTTTTATCTTTCAGACTTTTCCCTCATGTATATTCCACAGTACCTGGCAGAGTGTACTAAACATGTTGAAAGACCCAATCAATGCTGACCGAAGAGAAGCAAAAGGAATTCCTTAGTATTATTAAGGTTAATATTAATAGTTTGAAGTTTAACAGACCCTAACTGATTTAAACTGTAAATTGTTATTCTGTCACGTGAATGCAAACACATAAAAAATTAAAAGTTAAAAAGTTCCATTATTACTTGAATTGGAATGATTCTATTCCAATAGGAATGCAATACATATTGTAAAATTATTTACATATTCAGAGCAGTCTTCAATCTTCTCAAAGAAATACAAGTATAATCTTTTAAAATATTTTCTAACCTTTCAATTTATTTTTATTCACAATTACCTGCCAAAATCTTTTTACTTGCATGTCCTTGCCTCAGCAGAGGAAAAACTAAAAGTACAGTAGCTTTAGAAAAATGTACCAACAGCAATATGTAACACTGACAGAAAAAAATCTATTAGGAAGTTACCATCAAAATCTTATCAAAGGAAGGGTAAAGAATTATCTCATATTTCTAGTTAAAAAGATTAAACCAATGAAACTCCAGATTCCTCCTCTGTATGTTAACAATTTTAGTGAAATTTCTTGACTATCATAGATAGAAGTAAAATATCCCTCACCTTGCTGAACTCATCTTCCTGCAAACCAATGTGAAAATTATTTTTTGAGTCATAACCTGTTTGAACACCATAGCTACCGGCAATTCAAAACATCTTCTATTTTCTTTCTCTGAGGCTCTACCAAAAGAGCTACCATATCCTTTTCCAAAGCTCCAATAAACCATGATATTTCCATGTACTCAGTAACTAGAAAGAGCTCATATATTTATCACCTCTTTAGAAATTTCACGTGGAAAAAAAAAAAAATCTATCCATAACCAGATTATCAGCTTGCAAAATAACACAACAAATTAGTAAACATTCTATTATCAATTCATGGAATCTTTACTAAACTACACAAGACATTTTATTAGACCTTGTTAGACCTTGTGATCCTTAGTCCCTTATCTGACAATATTGGGGTCAGATGTGTTGTGTAATTTAGAATTTCTCCAGGTTTTGAGGATGCAGACAAAAGGGAATTCTTTTATTTTGTTGGTAGGAATGTAAAGTAGTACAGCCACTAGGAAAAACAGTACAGAGGTTTCTCAAAAAAACTAAAACTAGAGCTATCATATGATCCAGCAATCCTGTTACAGAAGGTAGTGAGGCAGACATGAGCAGGCCAGGAGAGCCCCTTACCTGGCTCTTGCCACCAGGAATTTCAGGCAACCATCAGGTGATGGTCAGGAGGTTGTTAAACTGTCTCTCTAAAATAATACTTGGTTGCAGCCAGCTCCAGGAAGTGGCCATCTCCCAATAGATAGCAACAACTGAAACGTGATCAGCAGCTTCCTAAGATCTCAGAAGCTGAGCAAGTGGTCTCACAAATGCACACTAAGAGGTAAAATGGCAGAGCTTTACTGCTATACAATCTTCCTCTGGGAACCTTACACTGGTAAGGGAAGAATGCCTCAAGTTAGTATGGGTGCAATTCCAGTAATCACACTGCGCATGCAGCCCCTCCCACCTGCTGGCAGGCCACTGTGCATGCAGAGAGCCCACCCCAAGGGAAGCATCAGGCAAGAAGGGATCGCAACACCCCCAGAAGCATGCGAATGTCTAAAACCCAAGGTCAAAGGTCAAACAGTGCCCTTGATCTCTCAGGTCGCCTGCTTGGCCCTCTTCCAAGAATAATTTACTTCCTTCCATTCCTACTCAAAAGCTTTTTAATAAACTTCCATTTATGTCCTAAAACCTGCCTAGGTCTCTCACTTTGCCTATGTCCCTCTGTCAAGTTCTTTCTTCTGAGGAGCCAAGAATTGAGGTTGCTGCAGTCATGTACAGATTCCCTGCCAGTAACAATCTCACTACTGGGTATTTGCTGAGTGGAAAGAAAATTAGTATATCAAAGGGATACCTGCATCCCTTTGTTTACTGTCACATTATTCACAACAGCTATGATATGGAATAAACCTTAATGTCCCTCAACAGATGAACAAATAAAGAAAACATATTTTCTGTACAATAATGTAACGTAAAATAATACATGTATTATTACATGTAATAAAATGTAATGTAAAAAAGGATTTCACTCTTTTTTATGGCTGAATAATATTTCCTTGGGTACATATACAAGGAAATATTATTCAGCCATAAAAAAGTGTGAAATCCTGTCATTCACAGCAACATGGATAAGCCTGGAAGATATTATGTTAAGCAAAATATGTCAAGCATAGAAAGATAAACACCACATGATCTCACTCATCTATGGGAGCTAAAAATAATTTTGAACACATGGAAGTAGAGAGCAGGACTGTGAGTATCAGAGGCTGGGGAGGAGATGGGGGACGGGGGATTGGGAGAAGTTGGTTAACAGATACAAAATTATAACTAGATAGGAGGAATGAGCTCTAGTGTTCTGTAGCACTGTAGGGTGAAGGTGGTTAATTATAATTTATTATATATTTTCAGAAAACTAGAAGATTTTAAATGTTTGAGGTAATAGGTACGCTAATTACCCCAATTTATCATTATACATTCTGTACATGAATCGAAATATCACTCTGTATCCCATAAACATATACAATGATTACATGTCCAATAAAAATAAAAGAGAAAAAACAGTTGTATCTAAAATGAGTTTTAGCATGCCTTTTGACTACTATGTAATAAGCCTGTTCGGGTACTTTCACATAAATGACTTTCATATTAAAAATAAAAAAGAATTTCTCCAGGTTTTACAAAATAATTTGGGTTAAATATCACATATTATAAACCCTCCCAGGCAGATGTGGGGGAGTATCCAGGCAGGATTAATATTTTTGCAGCAACATGAGTGAATATTACATCCACAGGTCAGATTTTTTTTCACTGTCAAATGAGTTATAAAATGATTTAGATTTTAGATATTTGGGAATTAGAAACAAAGAAGACACAACTCCTACATCAAGGGGCTCATAGCCCAACAGGAAGAAGGCATTTATTCTTCTGTGTCAGTTATTAAACCATCATCTATCAGCTACAAATTCATCCTCCTCTCTGATGCTGGGCTAACAATTCTGCAAACCTTATTTCTGCTTTGCCAGTTGCTGGCTCCTAGATCTGCCACAGGGATACCAGTGGGGGACTGCAAGGCTGAGAAGGGAAAAGGGACATACTCCTTCCTGTCTATGGATGTTTCCATTTTGCCTCTTGTCTGTCTGTGGTTCCTGTGTTACCCAAGCAACACTTCATCTGGGCAGAAGCAGTTCTCTCTAGCAGCATTTCAATCCAGTTGGCCAATTTTCTCACTTGTAAAACCAGCCTCATCCTGACCCCAGCGTCTACCCAGAGATCTCACCACCAGCTAGCTGGCTGGCCAACCCTCCTTAAAGACCTGCATCCCAGGCCCACAGGGACCATCTTCTAAAGTCAGCTACAGCAGCACTAGTAGAGCAGCATTCTCTCCTCAGAGATCTATTTCAGCTGTACAGGGTTCCTCCTCCAAGTTTCTATGTTCAAATAACCCAATCTCTTTCCTGCAGCTGAAACACACTTGATCCCTTAGGGTTCTCTTCCCGCCTTGTCAGTTTGCTAAGTATCACCTTTC
The DNA here is from genome assembly GCF_002776525.5 of Piliocolobus tephrosceles. Lineage (NCBI taxonomy): Eukaryota > Metazoa > Chordata > Mammalia > Primates > Cercopithecidae > Piliocolobus > Piliocolobus tephrosceles. Next base: position 104,693,701 of record NC_045441.1, read on the forward strand.
TACCTAGCTAACAATTCTTTATATTGATATATCTCTGTTCAAGTAACTGTTGTGGTTTCTGTCCCTGATTGGTCTCTCCTGATACACTACCTGTACTACGCTATAATAAATGTGGAAACACTGATTGTAGAAAAATATAACAGTGGGGTCAGGGAAAGACACTGAAGACCTAATAGTTGAGCCAGGCACTTCTTTTAAGAAGGTATTCACCCAGGAGAAAGTACCAACAACACACAAAATGCAGAGGCTGCTCATGAAAATAATTTTTGCAGGGAAAGAGAGGCAAGACTGGAGGAGGGACTTTTTGCTGGTGCTAAGAAATGTTTTCTGCAGGCAACAGAGAGCTATTGGGAGCCTCACATGCAGTTCCCTGCTTTGGCTGGTGCAGCACTGATGGTAATGAAGAGGACAGTTTGTAGAGGAATCATGGTCTAGAGGGAGGACTTGGAGAGAAGTTAGAGACCGTAACACTAAGACCAAGACTTTCCTCTGAAAAGTTATATAACTTAGCAGGAAATTCAGATACAACTCACTGAATACTGTATAGCTAAATACAACTAGCTCCCAAATTTTGGGCCATACTCATTGGCGGCAAACAACAGAATTTGAGCCTATCTCAAAAACTGATATGACAACATTAATTTCTGAACCAAAGATTTTCATTACAAAGTACTTCAACCTCGATGTAAACACACTACCTCATTCACATGCATAGTCACAACGAAACTTTTGATAGTGCAAACATAAGTAGGGCTAAACTTTGTCCTTTTTTAAAAAAAAAAAAAAACTTACAGGAATAACTACTATTATGGGAATTAGCTCTTCTAGCCCAAAAGAAGTGTTGAAATAATATAGTGACTACTAATTTCCAATTTTTGTGAGCTTTTACAGCACTTAAAATCGTAATACAATTACCATTTACTGATGTCCTTACACTATCTGATATTTTATCTTATCTTTCAGGCTAGATTATAAAAAATTACTTTGTTAAAAAGAAGAGCTACATTTGACACTTTTTCTATATTCTCCTAGAATTCGTTACAGTGAAGAAAAACACCTAAAATATTTGTTGACTTTAGTGCTAAAAATATTTTCAGGTAGCCATTTAAAGAACTTTATTTATAAAATACTATATGAAATTATTTTGTTGGAATAGTTTGCAGTAATTTGAAGGTAAACAGTATTTTTTTTTTTTCTTTTTTACTTTTATATCCCCTTGAAACGAGTATAACACTATGTTTATAGCAAACACACAATAAATGTTTGCTGGTTTGAGTTGACTAAGAAAAAGAATTGGGGGGTCCTTAAAATATTTAAAATCATATTCTTCATTAATTTAGAATCTGGGGAATCAGTTAATAAAGACAAACTGAATTTGGCAAAAAGTATTAAATTTTTTGGAACCCATTTTCACATTAAATTGATTATTTTAAAAACAGATGATGAAAGCTTAGAACACCTTGGCACACTTCCACAAATTATTTCATGATCAAAGACATCTGGCTTTTTTGATTATTTATGGAATTCCACCCTAAGGCCCACTTGATATTTTCAAAATATGTTTCGCAATATTTGAACATTCTCCAGGTAGCCAGTTTAATTCATGTTTCCCCAAAACCTCATCTTGTTGGGAAGTTTGATTATTATTCCTTTATGGTTATAAATGAGCACTAAATTCTACATAAAGTGTGCTCAGGGTTTTATGAAACAAAATGAGTTTTTTTAAGAAATCATTTTTCACTTAAAATTGAAATTAAGCTTACAACCAATTTGTCATAAGTCTTATTTTCAGACTATAATGTAGGTAAGAACTAAACAGAGCACTGGGTTTTATTTTTCAGGAAAGAATACTACATTTAATCAAGAGTTGACTGAATATACTATTTCTTAAAGGTTGACAAGTATATTTTCCAATAGCATAAAACAAAGATAGCATCATTTGAACATTCTTTCCTGCAAGAGACTTGTTACATATAAATGGCAAGGTGTATATAGTAAGTAGAGTACTTAGACGTTTGATTTTATTTAGTATGAAGTCAAAATGGGAAACAGGGAGAGAAAAGCCAATGAGACAGGGAAAGAGTAATTGAACGACAACTGATACTCAGCAAATAAGGTTATTGTCTGCCAGTAGTCAGAAGTTCAAAACCCCAAAGCAGTACACTTTTCTAATAAAAGTAACCTTTTGGATAAATCTTTGCTCCACCCCAGCATGGACAATTACATGGTAAATTAAGTTATCCAAAAAGGAAAAATGCTATAAAAGTTAGCCGAATATCATACTAGCAAAAACCACAACATATCTGGGCTTCTTCTGAACATTAAAGACAAAAATAGAATAGTATTTACATGGACTACTATGGGAAAGACATCTTATAAAATGAAACCCAAATTAGAACATTTTTCATTTTATGCTTTTTATACTACAAAAATATTTTAAATATTTATAGAAACTAACATGTCTTTTAAAGATACATTATTTATAAAGCAGAAAATTACGCATCATTTCTACTGTGTGCTTAAGAGTGATGGAATACGTATTTAGAAAAAGTCTTTCAGTAATAAATCATTCATACGCATTCCAAAGTGAGTTGTGGTATCATGCATTATAAAATCATGTTTTAAACCATAGTGTGTAATAGATTACCTTCAAAGAGCACCTATGATTTATTAAAATGTGTGTGTGTGTGTTTTTTAACATGCCAGTTATTTAAATACAGTATCACGGCAACATTCTAGGCTGAATGTTGATGCTAGAAAGCACTGGATAATACAGCACTTGTAATTTTCTGAATAATGCTCTCAAATTTTTATAAAATGTTATTCATTTTAATAAAAATTATAATCAGTAAATTTATCAGTTAATAGGGTTGCTAAAAACATAATAAATTTAATGTATAAAAGATAGCTAAGACACATCAAAGCTGTCCCAGAAAGACAGTAGTAAGTGTTGATCACTTTGTGTTTGGTATTTATTAGAAATACAAGCCTAAGTGAGTAAAATTCTATCATATTTATTAAATATATCAGCATAGATATTAATTGCACTAATTATTAATAATGACGAAAAACATAGAAAATTGTTCTCTACTAAATGGTATACTGATACATGAATCAACTCAATATACATAAATTCATCAAATTTTTCATAAAATTTTAGAACTATCAGGTGCATGAATAAGATTTTATCTCTCTTATTTTTTGAAATGTTAGAAGATGCTTAATTAGTTTACCTCTAAATCTGAGCTTTCCTTGAAAACAAACATAGACAGGCCTCTTTTGTCTCACTATACTCTACCCCATTTCTCTCAATACATTCTGCTCCCAGCTACATCCAAGACCACTAAAGCTGTCATTTTTTATATGAAATACAAATGGTTTACAATTCCCCCAGGTAAACACTTTTTCCTTTTATTAACTCTCTTGATTACCAAGAACAAGGTATTGTAAGTCTTATTATTTTGGAAACAAACTTTACCAAAGCTACAGCTACAGGCATGACACATAGACGATTTAGGAAAAAAATTATTTAACAAGGCAGGATCACTGTGGAATATCAAAGGAAGGTGATTTAAGAGTTTGTCAAGTTTAAGGGAGAGAAATGTTGTAACGCAGCTCCAACCTTCTTCCCCAAAGCTGAAATGGTCAAACAATATAGACACGCTGACGTCACCCCCTTGGATGTCTATTCAAGCCAACCTGGAAGAAAGCAGAGGCATAGGAACGTCTGGAGATGAGAAACAGGAGGGAGCTCACTCACTTACACACATATCTCTTGCAGAGTCTGGGTCTCTGCTCCAAACATAGACCAGTACTGCCTTTCTGATATATTATAAAGAAATATAAAATATGGCCGGGTGCGGTGTCTCACACCTGTAATCCCAGCAACTTAGGAGGCCGAGGCAGGTGGATCACTTGAGGCCAGGAGTTCGAGACCAGTCTGGGTAACATGGCAAAACTCCATCTCTACTAAAAATACAAAAAATTAGCCGGGTATGGTGGTGTGTGCCGGTGATCCCGGCTACTCAGGAAGCTGAGGCAAGAAAATTGTTTTAACCTACGAGGCAAAGATTGCAGTGAGCTGAGATCATGCCACTGCATTCCAGCCTGGGCAAAGGACTGAGACTCTGTCTCAAAACACAAACAAACAAAAATAAATATATAATATGATAGCAGGCAGGAAGAATAAGGCAAAATGAGACAATTTCTAAAAGTTATACAAATACAGGTGAATTCCTGCACATCTGTTTAAAAAAGCAAACTGCATGGGGAAACTGAGGGAGATTTTGCTTATCTGCATTTTATATAGATAAGAACCTGGAAGTTTTACCTAAAAGGTCAATCTGAGCCAACTGCATTATGCAAAAGTACCTTCCCCATTCAAAAACTAGAACGAAACAAAACTCAGGTAATCCATGGGTCACTACTTGAAATACAACTTTAGTACCAAGGCCATTAAAAATCCTGCTGTACGCTACTTGTAAATTACATGACCTATGAAGTATACTTTTAAATTTTGGCCATAACATATTTCAGGGCACTGACAAACCACAGCAAGCTGAGAGTTGAATGAGGACAGAAAGGGGTCTAGAGACCTTGCGCTAAAAGAAACAGTAGAAGGAATTGGGAACTTTAAAACTACGAAAGCTCTGGTACTTTAAGAGTTGACAGACAGATGTGGCTATGGTTAAGCTAATTAACTTCCCTGTGCTTTAGTTTCTTATTTTGTAAAGTGGAAATCAGAAAAGCACCTACCTCACATGGCTGTTATAAAGATGAAACAAATTAAATCCAATAGCATAACGCACATAACTGGTCACAACAAGTGCTGGTTATCATTAACGTCATCAGCTTCATTATTTTCTACAGCCCCCAGAGGACAGACTTAGGAGCAATGGGTAGAAATAAAAGAAAAACAGATTTTGGCTGAAAAATACGTATAAATCTTACTTTCATATTTCAGATTCCATCTCTTCATTTTTAATCTAATGTAGCTGAAGTTATTTCTGATAGGTCAGCTTTTAAATTCCTATGGTTCCTTAGGTATCTAAATTAGTGTCTATTAGAGGAACTAAAGTTAGAGCAATTAAAAAATACATTATTTTCATTCAAAAAAGAATATTCTAATTTACCTATTAGGTAAATATGGACTTTCAGTTTTTCTTAAAAGGAGGGTTGCCAGACAAAATATAGTATGCCCCGCTAAATATAAATTTTAGATTAACGAATGAGTTTTTAGTACATATACGTCACAAACATTTCATGGGACCCACTTATTCTAAAAATCTATTTGTTGTTTACCTGAAATTAAAATTTAACTGGGTATCCTGTAATGTATTCGCTAACTTTAGCAACCCTATGTAAAAGGATAAATGTTAACAAAACTCAAGTCATTAAAAAAAGTTTTTATATAAACAAAATTTTGAGCTTCCTTTTTCATGTAGGATGTTTTCTTGCATTGATAGAGAAATGTTACATATCTGCCAGCTTTTGTTTAAACATTTCAGAAATTCTTCTTTCCTGACACGTCATTTAGTCATGTCTCAGATTTCCTGTGCCAGTTTAAGTTGCTCAAGAAGAGGTTATGGTTGGCTATGTACTTGCGACAATGTGCAGAAACATCACTTCCCATTTGGCTAAAGGCAGACAGACCTTATGGTAGACTTTTGTTTTCACCTCTGTTAGGCATGGATGACATAGCTCCTCTGTTCAGCGCATACTTACACAATGGGTATATCCAAATACGTGAGACAACCACTGTCAAAGAAAACATCTTATGTCATTTTCCTCAGGCTCTACAAAAACAGCCACTGTCACCTGAATGCTGTGAACTAGCAAGTGGATGGAGACAGCAAGATATTTGATGTTTCAATAATATTTATACTTATGTCACTAAACACTTGTGTAGATTTGTGGGGTATGAGGAATGAGAAGAGACCTAAATAATCGTTCCATCTGCTCAACAATATACAAGAAATTGTTAAAGTACATGAACAACTGTTGAGGTACACTTCTAGAGGGTCCGCCAAGTAGCCCACAGGCCATGGATAGGAGGCTGACGTATGAGAAGACAAGGATAAGCCAGTAACAAAAATGCTGAGACAGGAAGGCGGGTAGTGGTGCAAAAAGCCTACAAAAGAAGAATTGAAACAGGAAGAAGGAATCCGCAGTCACACAGGAATGTGAATCCTGTGGGCAATTCAAGGAAGTAGTGAGGTTTGGGGGAGACACACAGAAGACAGGCAAGCATGACTCCGTTTCCACATGACAGTTACTTCTCAGGGCTCTAAGACACTATTTCACATGGAAATAAGACAATCTATGTGAAGATATCCCTAACACTACAAACTTTTTAGGAGAAGCTGATTATTACAGTCACAAATCAGGGTGGCTTTCATCTCAGACTCAGGGTGAGGACAGAGTCCTCGAGGGAAGCCTGAAATGAAAAGTACAGATGGGAACACTCATTATGTCCCACAGAGCAGGTCAAGGAGACAAAACAAGAACATGAAGAACCACTCTCAAGTAGGATTCTTCTAGAAAGATCCCCGGAGGAAAGTCATCATGTCTTAAAGGTCTTGCAACTTATTTTTATCCCTTTCTTATTTTATGTATTTGGTCAGTTATCTCAAATGTTTTGTAGACAGGAAAATAAACAAATTTTTGTAGTTTCAGTGCCTGTCAATACTCCACACACAGCTGATGTTTAATAAATGCTGATTAAATTAAATAATTTATTTGTAGCTGTTCTCTTGAAGGGGTCAAAAAGAAAGATGGTAAATTGGACTTTGGGCTCAAGAATAAGAGGGAAAACTACCTAAGGTATCATAGTATAATATGTGAAGACCAAAAGAGGAGGATCACAGAGTAATGCGCAAGATCTCCTAGTGCTCAGGAGTCCAGAGACAGACTTGGGTTGGGACCCTGCTCTGCCTCTTTCCAGCTCCGTGACAAATTGGGCAAGTCACTGAAGGTTCTCCCAGCCTCAGAATACTCATGTGACAAATGGATGTCATCAGAGCACCTACCATGGAGAGTCGTGGGACTTACATAACATTATACACGTAGAGTTCTTAGTACAGTGCCTGTCATGGAAAACTTTTTAAAAACTTGTGTCATGACTGGAGAGGAAATCTATGCTAATGCAATCAGGCTTAGTGAAATTTCAAATACACAGTTAACCCTGAGAGTTTCATACATTACCATAATGTCGGTAGAGGAAATCACAGCCACCACCATGCCCCCATTTGTGGATCTGGGCAATTAGCAGCAAGCCAGGTAGGAAGTTGGTAATTCCACAGGAAAGCCAGAGAAAAAAAGGAAGAATGGCTAGAAATGGTGGAAGAGGCGGGGGGGTGGGGGGTAGGGGGTGGGGGGGCGGTGGTTGCTGTGGTACAAAATCTACCTTCCCTACTCCTTTACCGGCGGATAATAAGATTGGCAACCCCTAGGCAGGCTGGGATTTCCCAGCAAGTGGAATAAATTTCATAATTGTTGTTTGTTACAAAATTCTTTTTTTCTTCCTGTAAGAAACTGGAAAAGCCTACAGAGAATGTGTTGTTAATATTAAACCCTCCACTAAAGGAGATGTAGAGGTATTTACGGACAGTAGTGAACTCATTCTCTCCTCAGATTACATTACACTTAACGATTTAAGGCTTATAGTTTACTATATAGAAAAAGAGAAAGGAGAGAAAAATACTAATCGCCACAGTACTTGCTGAGACATTTTATATCAGAAGCAACTGAGATTGGTAGTGCTATTCATGTACCTGAAAAATACATAATTTTTTAAACTTATATATTTAAATATATAGGTTTAAATATAGGGTAAAATCCTACCCATGTGACTTAGCTAAAAATAAATGTTAAATTAAAGAAGTATCATTTATTCTAGAATGTGTTTAAATAAAAACCACTTTATTACTTTTAATGTATTATGGAGATGGTTAATTTAAAGTCCACTGGGTCTATTTTTTGAATAGATTAAGCATACTTGAAATTAACACTAATTATGATTAGCATTAATTGTAGCCCCACATAAATATTCTCATTTTAATAATGTACTTCTTTTCAGAGGGTTCACAACATAAATTTTATAAATAATCCCTTTTCCCATCAACTGCACTAAGGTAAGGTAAATTTCAATGTAGTTTAGGCAGATTAATTATGAATTAGGAATCAGTAGAATTTTTTATTAATATGATCTTAACATAGTTGAAAAGAATTTTATTTGATATGTGAATACCACCACAATTGCCTCAGGCTCTCACATCTATCATCTCCATTGGTTTTACATACAGGTACCTAGAGGTTAGGTAATTTTCCCCTGGTTGTTCTGTGAGGGGGTTATAGATATAAGATTAGAATATAAAATATAGAATTAATAGTATAATGTATGACTCAGTTACTACAACATAATGAATTAACATCTGTTTCCTAGAAGTTTTTTTTTTTTTTTTGGAGACGGAGTCTCGCTCTGTCACCCAGGCTGGAGTGCTGTGGCCAGATCTCAGCTCACTGCAAGCTCCACCTCCCGGGTTCACGCCATTCTCCTGCCTCAGCCTCCCGGGTAGCTGGGACTACAGGTGCCGCCACGTCGCCCGGCTAGTTTTATTTGTAGTTTTTAGTAGAGGCGGGGTTTCACCGTGTTAGCCAGGATGGTCTCGATCTCCTGACCTTGTGATCCGCCCGTCTCGGCCTCCCAAAGTGCTGGGATTACAGGCTTGAGCCACCGCGCCCGGCCGAAGTTTTTACCTTTACATATTGAGCTTAACCCCTTATACCCAGAAGTCAAATTTCTGGCAACATCTCTGATTCTTTTTGGAACGAAATGATTAAGGTAAAAAAAAAAAAAAAAACTAAAATAAAAGGCTACCAAACATTCAAAATAGCTATGAAAAGAAAGCTTCACTCCCCAAAAGGCCTTAAAATCTTAATATAGAATTTGTCTTTACCTGAACACGATTCTTTTTTTTTTTTTTTGAGACAGAGTCTCGCTCTGTCGCCTGGGCTGGAGTGCAGTGGCCGGATCTCAGCTCACTGCAAGCTCTGCTTCCCGGGTTTACGCCATTCTCCTGCCTCAGCCTCCCGAGTAGCTGGGACTACAGGCACCCACCACCTCGCCCGGCTAGTTTTTGTATTTTTTAGTAGAGACGGGGTTTCACTGTGTTAGCTAGGATGGTCTCGATCTCCTGACCTCGCGATCCGCCCGTCTCGGCCTCCCAAAGTGCTGGGATTACAGGCTTGAGCCACCGCGCCCGGCCACGATTCTTAAAAGACATGGTTTTCTGTGGCATAAAATGAACAAGATGAAAAGTCGGAATTGATGGCAGGGATATTAAAGGTATGAATAATAACTACATATAGTATAGAAACTTGTTAGAGGACCATACCAAAGGCTTAGTTTAGTATGGTAAATTAGATTGGTATTTGGCAAATAATCACTTTTCCCTAACCACCTCATGGAATAAGTATACTTCCCTGCTCTGCTGTTAGGCTTAGTGATTGACTTACTTTGACCAACGGAATGGAATCAGATGTGATTCCAGTTGACAGGTGAAGTGCGCTTGCACAGTTGGGCTAACCCTCTTGTACTCCTACCACGACCACAGGAACAGCTTCGCTGGTTTGCTTCCTTCGGATTGGGCCCTCAAAATAAACATTTGTAGAACAGACCTAAGCTTAATCCACAGTGAGGATCTAAACCCAGACAGGCCTGCAACATGAAGTAGAGTCATGCAGTCAGGCCTGGCCTAGAGCATGCCCAGCCAATCTCTATCACAGAGAATGAGAATGAATGAAAATTAGTTTAAGCCAGAGTTGTGGGATTGATTGTTATGGAGCAACAGCTGACTGATGCAATCATAAAGAAAAAGTGAAAAGATGTTTACATTGCTTCTGCTTAAAACAGTTACATTTCAGTACAATTTATATCAGCAGCTACTAAAATATTTTAATGTTTAGTGTTTGAATTTCAGCTGACTAGAAAATTTCATTTATACGGAGGGCATCCCAAAGCCACTACTTAGCAGCATGATACATGGATCCTAGAAGTTGTGTGTCCAGCAAAAGGGAATGAGCATTTTCTTTAAATAAAGTCTGCTTAGCTTTGCTGACCATTTCTACCAGACCCTGAGTTAATACACTTTCATCTGAGGTTTTACGCTGCTGACTAGCAATAAGAAACAGTCATATGATCCTCGGGCTGAGAAAATGTTTATTTCAGTTCCCACAAATACAGCAATGCAGGAAATTTCAAGACCTGCATAATGAAAATGAAAGAAAATCCTTGTTTTCTTAGAAAATCTCCTTTCATGTTTATACAGAGTGAAGTAACAGATATCCAGATTTAATGCCAAATCACAGGGACATGACTTGCTACCATTGTTACGCTACCATTTCAAGGCACTTCCCATGTGACTGGCTTTGTGCTGGGTGTTTTCACCATTATCACTTCAAGTTAACCACACAGCTATTCTAAGAGGCAGGTATTATTACCATGTATATGTACTTTAGAAAATGAAAAAACTAAAACATACAGAACGTAAGTAAGTTACTGGGCCAAGTTGCATGGCTTGGAAGCGGTCAAGCAGGAATTTGGAGCAAGGGCTGTCTGACTTCAGAACAGCGCTCTTACCATATTCCATTCTATGAGAAAATTGTTCTAGTATATTCACTTCAACATCAGAAACTGCCACGCAGATCATATCACAAAGCTATCTTCTAATCTTTTCTCCTCAAAATGAAGAGATTTAATATGGTAACATTTGGCAAAGAACTTCACAGCTTCTCCTCAATCCCACAATACTTGCTTGAATCAAAGGGTCAGGATGCTCAGACAGCCATTTCAAATACCTTTCATAAACCAGTAAACAAGATTAGAGATTTTAAGTCCATAGCCCATCAGAAACTGACTTGGCTGTGTCAGAAAGAAACAGAGGTCAAAGTGACCTAAGATAGGGCAATTTAAGAGGAAAAAAATTCACTAGATTGAAAGACATCTAATATACAAAAACTCATGAGTTCATAATGATACTAATAGGAAAATTTCAATTATTCCTTACTGCTGATTGCCAGGGCACAAATTTATGATTCCAAAAAGTTATAAAAAAGGAGAAAGTATCAAGCATTTATCTTGCCTTTCCCATAAAAAGTGTATTTCAAGGTAATCAAATAGGAGATGGGTAGAAATTCTTAATGGAAGAATTCACCCAATAAATGTACAAGAAATGACAGAATCACAATGAGAAAATTGTGATTTTTCTAATTCCTAAGATAAATAATGGATCTTGACAGTGATCATCAACGGATGCTAAATCCATCAGGAAAAGCTTGACAGAGAACTTTCAAATGGGATCAGGCTGACAGCATCTGAACTTCCTGATCTAGGTATCTTCAGCAGTGTCCCTGAAACAGGGACAGCCAGACAACGTGTCTCTCTTGTAGGAAAAAAGACACAGCCCCAGCTATGAGATATTTTTGCCAAAAAAAAAAGGGAAATAAACAGGCTAGAATCTAATGAAGTCTCTAGAGCTAACAAGTACATCCTTGAAACCATCAGAAACATTGTAATATGGGCTGGCTGTATAGGATATTAATTCTTGAAATGATTACTCCTTATGTTACATGTCATGACAATTTGGTTAAAAAAAATCCTCAAATCCTCAGAAATGTATACTGGAGTATTTTGAGGTAATATTACACCATATTTAGGATTTGCCTAAATGTACTACAGGAAAAAGAAAAGTCAGACATGGATAAGATTGGCAAAATGTGGATAATTCTTGAAGTTCAAAAAATACGTGAATATATACTACACTATCTTTGTATATCTTTGTGTACAAATTTCCACAATAAATAAGGCAGAAAGGGAAATCCAGAAAAACTAACCCACCATAGTTAATGCCCATTTAAATATGGGGACCATAAGTCATGCGCCAGTTAACATCTGTGTCTGTCTCTTCTCTGTTTTTTCTCTTTATTCTTTAGAATTATAGTTTTTATATTAAATTACTAACTTTGGGGAAAGTTCTTAACATGAGAGTCAATGAAACAGAAAACATTTCAAAATCAGAACTGAGAACATCAAAATTCATTAATTCAATAAATATTTATTGAGTACCTACCTTCTCCTTACTGTCAAAACTCAAAACTGTGGCAATAACAGTCATGTATAAGACACAGATTTCTCCTGTTAAACCAGTGGTTGCCAAAAATCAAGCAAATGTTGGCTTCCCATTAGGATCAGAAGTAAGGATGTGGTAACAGAGGCAATTTCCAAAATCAACTTGGGCATGTAAAATGTCAATAAAACCCAACTCTGAAGTCATATCTAACCGATTCTGACAGAGTTTTATGCTGAGCCAAGGCCATTCTGCCCAAGCACACTAAATGTTGACTCTGAAGCACATGTAGGGGAATTAAACAGTAACCAAAGATTAGAAGGGAATTTTGTCAAAGTTTACACGGTCAGTAGCACCAGGATAGAAAAGCAAAGCCACCTAGGACAACCAGAAAATTCTGTCACTACCAGCACCCCCACCACTCCTGAAAAAACAAATCAGAAAAAGACAGGATTTTAATGAATAACTTTGCATGCTGAACTCTCGGTAAGAAGGAAGAAAAGACAGAAAAACTGAGCTAACCCTCAGGAGTCTCAGAGTTCTATATTTTGTGGTGCAGACAGGGCAGTCCACCGGACTAGGGCTGTGGTGAGCTACTTCCTTTCTTAACATTCCAAGATGCCAATTTAGACGATGTCCTTCTCCAGGCACTCATTTTTCTTTTCAACACCTGTAGTTCTTGATTCATTAATTCAATCAGGACCGACTTATGTTTTAACTGTCTACTTTCTTGATAACCCCTTCTGACACTCAGGTGCCTAATGTAGGCCATTTCTTCTTCAACTTCTTGGTAACACATTCCCTTGTTTTTACGGAATCAATATAACATAAGGATGCCCTGGACAAACTTGAAATTTATCTTTAGATTTAGATTTGCTCTGTTTTGAAAGACACACATGGAAATGCTTATTTGCACACAAATAGACATCCTCATAAAAATGCCCAAATTCACTGAAGACGCCTATACAGACGTGACAGTCTTCAGATTCAATAATGACAAAGCAAAATATCCTGCAGCTCTGGAATGTACCCTTAAAGTACAAAGTGTCAAAAACAAAATAATAAAATATCTAAAAAAAAAATGAGAGATTTCAGCTTTAAATTTTTTTCCTTGAAGAAAAGGAAAAAAGATATCCTTATCTAAAATACTATGTACCCTGAGACAAAATTGTCAGACAGCTTCATTTTGGGTTACTTCCTAAATAGAGTTTCACTTTTCCCTAAGTCCTTCTTTCCAGCCCCATTCAGAAATAGGGACCTAACTCCTGAGACCTAGACCATCATATTAACATTGTATTGGGACCATTTGTCGATTATGGGACAAAGGAGACACATTGTGAATGAAATACAGCCCTGTTCAGACATCTCTAAGAGATCCATGGAGTGGCATGCAGGTGGGAGATTTGCAATTACTACTTCAACACAAGGTGATAAAAACTATGATAGAAATAGTCAGAAATACAGTGGTGTCTCTAGCAAGAGGTATATACCCAACAGTGGTGAAGGGGAGATTTTTAAATAAATAGGCTGGAAAGGCAGTAGACAAGCAGGTGACCAGTGGGATCGTGGGACAAGGTCCCAAATAAGACCTCGCATGCAGACAGGGAGCACAACTAGGTGAGTTTGCAGGCAAAAGCATAGAAGCATAACATCACATCTCCAGGCAGGTCACACTGTTGGCTGGAGGATCAGTTTTAGAGTGAAGTTTTAATACATGGTCACTCTTCTTCAAGTTTAAACATTCAGTCCATGGCTAGATAAACCACCAGATAATAAACAGAATTACAAACTCTTTTAAAATGTTATTTTGGCAACTGAAATACCCCCTTATAATTCTTTGAAAGGTTACATGTTTATAGATCAGGAAATGTATCTCCTAAATAATTGATGGATTTTCTTATCCTCTTTTGGAAAACATGTAAGACAATACTTATTTGCACACATATATACATACACATAGAAATATCCAAACTCCTAAGTGAAAATTTCTGTACATATCTAAGTCTTCATATTCGGTAGTGAGAAAATCATGATCAAAGCAGCCAGTATGACCTCCTGTTTTTTTCTATTAGTACTACGGGAAAGAGCACAGGGTTTAAACATGTGCTAAATCACTTACTAGCTTTGAACCCCCTTGGCAAGTTTCCATTCATTCAGTTTCCTATCAGGCAGGATTGTGTTAACTGAGGCAGGAGAGTCTGCTGGTTACACATCAAACATTCTAGAGTTGCACTGCTGAGAATGTATCCTAGCTCTGCCACTTAGTTGCTCTGTGCCCTTAGGAAGGTTCCTTAACCCCTTTGTCCCTCAGTTTCCTCATGTATAAAATGGGGATAGCACTGGTCTCTACCACTCATAGGGTGACCGAAAGGATTAAATAAGTAATGCATTTAAAGAGCTTACAATAACAGCTGGCGGGTAGTAAGCGCTCAATACATCGTCAACGCTTGTTATTATATGTTGTCAATGTAAAAGACACACTGGATTTTGAAGACTTGGTTCCAAAAAAGAATATAAAATACCTAATTAATAATTTTTATGCTGATTACATATTGAAATGACAACATTTTAGATATACTGTGTTAAATATAATATCAAAATTAATTTTGCCTATTTTTCCCTTTTTTACTTTTTAAAGTTCTTTTTATTGTGGTGACCTGAATTTCATTTTTATTGGCCAGGGATGCTCCAGAAGGTTTATGCCTGAAACTAGAGATCCATTACCTTTCCTCCTTTCTAGGGCTTCAAATTAGGTCTTAATTTAAGAACACCTTTGCTATATATAATCAATACAAAAAAACTTTACCCACTTATTGTACCTTGCCCTGTTGACACTGACTTCCCATTCTCTACCAGAAGAAATAAACAAACCCATCACCAACAAATCACCCATCCATTTTTCCATTTTTATAAATATATTAGTTACAGTTTTTCACTTAATGATCTTTCAAGGATATACAACTTAAAACCAATGGCTTTAACTTCTATCCAGAAGTCCTTCCAAAGGACATATGAATCAAATACTAAATTATGGTTTCGTGTTTGATATGGGTTAGATTCATGTCCCTGCCCACATCTCATGTTGAATTGTAATCTCCTAGTGGGAGATGACGGGATCATGGGGATGGATTCCTCCTTACTCATGATAGTGAGTGGGTTCTCATGAGATCTGGTTGTTTAAAAGTATGTAGCACTTTCCCCTTCTCTCTCTTCCTCCTGCTCCAGCAATGTAAGTCGTGCCTGCTTCCCCTTCCGCCACGATGAAAGTTTCCTGAGGCCTTCCCAGTCACACTTCGTGTACAGCCTGCAGAATCATGAGCCAATTAAACTTTTTTTAAAAAAAATAAACTACCCAGTTTCAGGTGTTTCTTTATAGCAGTGTGAGAACTGACTAATACAGTGTAAAATGCATTCACTGAACTAATCCAAATCTTGAAAGCTGGCATCAGCTTTTGCTACCTGAGATTTCCAAATCAGGGTTTATGGTGTCAACTGAAGAATCACAAAATATTCTTAAGACCCTCTTTCTGGAGATTCTGAGTTAGTCTTTCAAGGATAAGCCCCTGGAAACTCTATTTTAGCTTCTAGTCTCAAGGTAGAGATAGCATGAATCAATCACACAAATAAATGCATAATTATCATAGGCGGTAAGTGCTATAAAAGAAAATTATATGGTATCATTAGAGGTTCTAAAAAGATAAATAACTAAAATATAAAATAAGATATCAAAACCTGAACTCTGTCAGCTAAATTGATTCTAATTATATTTTGAGACTGGGGGGAAGAAATTACGCATTTAGACATTTGTACAATATAGAGTTATGGATTATGATCCTATAATCATTGAGATATAAACATATTTTCACGAGGTAAAAACCGTATGAAAGCTAAATAGGAAAAGTCAATTCACCTCTAACATTCCAAAAATATCTGTTTAGACCAACCCTTCTTGTCTATTTCTGAAATAATCTAGCCATCTGCATATGTAAGTAACCATATTTTATAATCCGGAAAAATAAGAGACTCTATGATCTCTTTGAAGTTGAAAACACTTGTCTACATTGCAGTAAGGGCAAATTGGTTAGGTTTTGAAAAGGTTAAATATACAAGCTCATTTTGAAAAATTAGACAGATTATTTTTCATGGAAAGAAGTAAACAACATATATTGATTCTATAAACTATATTCTAGGTAAGCTATAAACATAGTGCCTGGAGCAAAGAATCACAATAAACATGCACTGAATGGATGGGCAAATTGTGACAATTGAGACAGAATTTCAAAACTAGAGATCTTTTAATCTAACTCTTCATTTTATGGGTAAATCAATTGCCGTTCAGGGTAATAACGTTATTTGGCCCAAAGAGCTAGAGGTGGCAGGGGGAGCACCACATTTTCGGTCTCCAGATTCCAAGGCAGGGCCCCCCTGACTCTACCGGGCTCACATTCACCAAACACCCTAACCCTCAAGCACACCCACAAAGGTCTGTTTACGAATCATCAGTGGTGGCACAGACATTAGACTGAAGAGGTACTGTTCAAATAGAGCCCTCCAAGGTAAAGGAAGGTCTCTCGTCTTTGTTATAAAATAAGGGAAAGACTCACCAGGGACTGTGTACTCGGGCCCCAGTTTGCCATTCACATTGCTTCACAGACTTAGTATTGACTTGACTCCCATGTTCCTACCAACTAATTCACAGACATAATTAAGATACAACTATCAGCAAATATCCCAGCTTTTCCCCTTAAGAAGAAAGAGCGGTAACATGGGAATTAAAGGATATACATGAGATCTGAACATCAGGCTCAGCAAAGATTAGCTTGGATTGGGGGTAGGTCAGGCAGAGAGGAAGAGAGATGTCTGGGCATTCCTAGGCCTTCTTCACTCTGGGAGACTTCCAGCCTTGCCCTACCTGCACACCTAAGGCCTCTCTGAATTCTAGAAAGATGTACAATACACCTACACTCTTGAACTGAAAACAGGCTTTTAGAATATTCAAGGCTACCTGCTAGAATAGGTACTCCTGGTGCCGCGACATTACCAATAGAGACCGTATCACATTGATGAATGGTTATAATTTCCCACAGACTCAGCACTATACCTGGATGCAGAAACAGATGCAGGGCCCAATGTGAAAAGAATTTAAGATACCAGCCCTGAAAAGAGCAGAGGCAACTCACAAGGGTATTTCTCAGATTTTTCCTCGCCTAGAGAGGAAGGCTGTACCCACTGATGCCCCTAGTTAACACTGTGTCCTCCCGAGATTTGAAATGAACGAGAATCCACAACTTACACCCATAATCCTTCCTGCACGTTCTGAAGGCATCAAGAACTGAAAAGTATCAAATCCATACAGGCTATTTCATAAGCCTGGTGTTTGTTTCCGAGTATCAGAAGACAACTTAATCAGCCTTCTCTTTATCCCCAATTTGACCATGTCAGTTTCACTGCACCCTGTACCAGGTGTGATGCTCTCACTGTCTCACCAGATAACCACACATGTGCAGGTGAGCACTTGGCAAGCAAACTACAGAGGCTTTTGTGTGTCAGCGTTAACAAACCCAGGACCACTTTCTCAATATTGAGCCCTGTTCTCAATATCCCACACTCCCACCCAGGCTGGCTGTGTAGTAACTTTGTTTGACAAATGAAGATGCAAGGGACTGTCATGAACCATTCCTTGTCTGACTATCACACTGTTAATATTCACATCTTCCCTCTTGTTTATCCACCACGCAGTACATTTGCCACACTGGTCTTTCATCTGCCACTAAATAAATGAACATTTATCAAGTTCCCACCATGCACTAAGCCCTATTTTAGGGGTTTTCACATTTTATTTTTTGATCCCCTCAACAATCCTGTGAAATATCTTTACCAATACTTTCTAATAGATGAAGATGTTAGAATTCAATTATATGTCTGCAGAACAGCTCCCCGAAGAGCTGACGTGTGCAAACTTTTGATCTCAAGTATTAGAAAACTCTTGCTAACAACCTAATGACGTGACAGGCTCTCTACCTGAACGGAAAGAACCTGGGTTCCTGCTTGACCTTGGCCTCGCATGAGGACTCTGGGCCTGAAGCATCAAGTCTCTTTAAAGCAATGTCTAAAAGAACTCAAGTGAAAAACAGTTTCTCCAAAGGCTATTACAGTGTGCAACAGCCAAAGATGACCCTGCCACAAAGAGATTGTGATTTGCATTAAACTTCTCTTCCTTTTCGTTTTTAACATGCCCAACAGGCAGCTATAGATCAAAAGGCCATAATCACTATTCCAGTTTTGAAACTGCACTGTCCTTCTTCCCTAAGAAGATGGAATGAAAAGCACAGACAGCAGGCTCTGGGCACCAGTAAATTACACCCTCCCACACCTCAGGATGTCAGAAAGGTTTTGCTCTCTCAGTGGGCATTTGGGAGAAGTGGGAACAGAATACTGAAATCTTTACCTGCCTAGTAACTGAAAGTGTCAAGAGAAACCAAACTTCAGTTTATCAACAGATTTATCTTTCTTGTCGCTCTCATATGGGCATCATTATGGAAGATTTGGGGGCACGTGGAGATAATTATATCAGAATGCAGAAAAGAAAGGTGTGCTGCTGCATCCTTAAATAGGCAGATAGTCACGCTGTTGTTTGGAAGAATACAAGTAGGCTCAATGTTACCCTGGAATTGCTTCATGACCACCTGATCACACATAAACATGAAGTGGCGCCTAGCACATGTGCTCTTTCTCAATGCCCACATCCCCACCTCCCATTCCCCATAAATCTCTGCTCCTGTTAACTCTGTTAAGTAATTCTTTCTGGGCAATTAACTATTTTAAATTATTATTTAAGCTAGTCTACAAATCATCATTACTATACTCTTCATGAAAATAATCCACTACCTAATATTGGGACACATTTAAAGTCATCACATGTTTAAAGGGGGGAAAACAATTATATTAATATATCAGCACACTGCAGTCCAGTCATGAACACCCCCCACTGGTGGCTTCATGTGGACCAACAATTCTAAGAAGCAAGGCTGCTTTCCCTGTTTTAAAACACTCCCAAAGTCAAAGCTCACAGTCAGCAAAAGTATTGTTCCTTTTAAATGAGAAATGCTGCATAAGCAAAATGACCTTTCTGTAAGGAAACTCTTATTACTGTAATATATCACCTCAAAAACTAGTGCAAAAAAATCCAGCAATTTTGATTCTAGTTTTTAAGGAAGAGAACATCTTACATCCATCTAATATTAAGTTAGTTTTATAAAGTTTGCCTTTTAAAAATTCTATTGAAATATTGAGATAAAAAATTGATCCACCACAACTTTAGGCCCTTATAAAAAATTAATGGATCTCTGACATATAAGGAAAAAAAAAAAAAAAACAGAAAAAGCACCAAAACTGTCTAAAATGCTTATTTTTTAAATTTAAACACAAAAAATTCAGACTACTTCTTAGAAAAGCATATTGAGCTTAGATATTACGAGGCCATTTGACTTACCCAGGGCAAGCATAAAAATACACTAAAATAATGGCAGCTGATTGGCAAATACTTACATTAAAATATATATCAATAGATTTTCTTCAAAAGCACATCATGTTATTTTTGTCTCAAAAACAAATT
This sequence comes from Piliocolobus tephrosceles, assembly GCF_002776525.5. Classification (NCBI taxonomy): domain Eukaryota; kingdom Metazoa; phylum Chordata; class Mammalia; order Primates; family Cercopithecidae; genus Piliocolobus; species Piliocolobus tephrosceles. The sequence continues at coordinate 104,713,441 of NC_045441.1, forward strand.
TAGCATTCATTTAATCCCACTAAAATAAAACACTCCTTACTTCAATAACATTGGTTTGTCATTGGTTAAATTAACAGTCATCACAGAGAAAAAAAAATTATAATGGTATCAGGTCAGGGCTCAGGGATGAGCAACAGTGAATTTTCTTTTGCGACACAGTGATAAGCTACATAGAAAAAAGTGGACTATGAGAAATAGAGCTGCATTTCAGCCAGCCCATTCCTTCCCAAATGATAGTTATATCAAATCAAGATAGTTTTAGGTCAAAATATCTTCCAAGATTGAGTTTACATCCAGGGAATCTCTAGTGGCTATCAGTACTCAAATTGGAAAATAATACTTTTCAAATTACACCAACTTAGTTGTAGCAAACTTGAAATTCAAAAAATGACTACTGCCTATTAAAATATGATGCATACCTAGGGATAAAAAAAATTAATCATATGTGGTTGAAAATTACAAAACCAACCAACAAACAAAGTTTCGAAACTTGAAATTGACCATAGCTTAACAGTATATTGCAATGACCAAACTAGGGAGTTAATAGAGTTGGGATATTTGTCCTGGCTCAAATCTCAAGTTGAATTGTAATTCCCCAGTGTTAGAGCCGGGGCCTGGTGGGAGCTGTATAGGTCATGGGGGTAGATCCCTCATGGTTTGGTGCTGTTCTCATGATAGATGTGGTCGTTTAAAAGTGCACGGCACCTCCCCCACCCCTTGCTCCTGCTTTCACCATGCAACATGCTTTCTCCTCCATTCATCTTCTACCATGATTGGAAGTTCCCTGAGGCCTCCCCAGAAGCAGATGCCAGCACCATGCTTCCTGCACCCTGCAGAATCATGAGCTGATTAAACCTCTTTTCTTTACAAATTACCCAGTCTCAGGTATTTCTTTATAGCAACATAAGAATAGCCTAATACGAGACTTTTATTGTGAACTTTTGTACAGCAAAAGGATAATCTGCAATCCTGAAAAAATCCTTCTACCTTACTTACCATTGATCAGTCTTTCAATGGTATAGGGCAGACATTTGGCTTCTTTATTTCATACGGATTATGAGCAAGGAGGAATCAAAGAAAGGCAATGAAATTGAGTGGAGAGGGCAATGTTGAATCACTGAGGAACAGATAAAGACTTGAAGTTACATAAAGGAAAATAAAAGCCTTAAGAGGGAAGAAGTTGGGGAGGGTAAGGGATTTTAATTGCTGTAAGAAATATTTAGTTTAGATTTAGTTTTAAATCAAGAGAAATGGTGAACAGGACACAAAAGGGAGTCAAACCTCAAAACTCTAATCTATTAAGAGAGAGAATATGTAACTAAGTGACCCATGACATTTCTTAAAGTTATTGGACTCTATGATTCCTACGAACAGAGAATTCAGCAAACATTTCACAGAACTCTTCTTTCTCTTAATTGTTGAAGTAATAACTGTATCAAAAAATGGTATCTTTTCTAATCCATGCATACTAATTTGATATACCTATATACAGTTCATTGATGCAGAGTAGGACAAAATAAAAGCAAGAAATTTTAAAACACAACCATGAAATGAAAGCATTTCAGTAAATTCCCTTAAGAAGATTGAATAAGCAATTTTCACGAATTTAAGAGGGCTTTGTACCAAAAAAAAAAAAGAAAAAAAAAAAAAAAAGGAGGGTATAATAAGGTCTTTTAGGCCAGGTGCAGTGGCTCACACCTGCAATCCCAGCACTTTGGGAGGCTAAGGCAGGCGGATCTCCTGAGGTCCGGAGTTTGAGACCAGCCTGACCAACAAGGAGAAACCCTGTCTCTACTAAAAATAGCCTCTACTAAGAATTAGCCAGGCATGGTGGCACATGCCTGTAATCCCAGCTACTCAGGAGGCTGAGGCAGGAGAATTGCTTGAACCTGGGAGGCGGAAGCTGTGGTGTGCCGAGATCGCACCATTGCACTCCAGTCTGGGCAACAAGAGCAAGAAACTTTGTCTCATAATAAATAAATAAATAAACAAATAGGATCTTTTGAAGAAAGTTCCTATATAAAATTGTGTGTGTGATATTTTTAGGGCATTCTTTTTTTTTTTTTTTTAAGACAAGGTCTCGTTCTGTTCTTCAGGTTGAAATGCAGTGGTAGGAACATGGTTCACTGTAAACTTGACCTGCTGGGCTCAAACGACACGCCCACCTGTGTATCTGGAACAACATGCACATGCCACCATGCTCGTCTAATTTTTTTATTTTTTTATTTTTTGGTAGATATCGGGTTTCACTTTGTTGCACAGACTGGTCTTCAACTCCTAGGCTTAAGCAATTCTCCCACCTTAGCCTCCCAAAGTGCTGGGATTACAGTCATAAGCCACTGTGCCAGGCCTTTTCAGGCCATTCTTTAACCCATGATGTAACATGTCCTGATTTTATTTTGGTCTTTTAAGTATGTGGTTCTGGAAGTAAGGATCAAGTTTCACTTACTTCTTTGTCACAACACAAAGTATTGCCTTATTCACAGCTAGTAGTCAATAAATATGTCATCAGACACGAAGAATCGAATGCCTTTGAATTCTATCCAGGAGCTAGGACTGTGTTAAATGGAAATGAGGCATTCCAGAATGAGTGAGATTTGGTGCTGCCAAGACCCAAAGACCAAAATGTAGCTGGTTAGTAAAGGCTCCAGTGAGAAGCTAACGAATGTTACAAGCCAAGCCAGCATGGAAAAGGGCAACTGGACATTCTGGCAATGGGTTACACGACATAGTACTGGGGAACACAGAACAGAACGGTAGCAGAGAAGTAGGCTGTCTGCATAAAAGAGGCTGAGCAGCAAGGCTCAGGGGCAGAATTTCTGTCTCTAGAATGCAAGGCCTTAATACAGAATAAACAGAATGTGTATCAGATGGAGCACATCAAAGCAGAGCTTGGGAATGGAACACAGGGCCTGGTTACCACAAAAAGCCAACTATCAGTTCACAGGAAAAGAGAAGAAACTAAGTTAATGGAACCCAAGTACCCACCCAGAAGAGAGGAAGTGATAGAGGAGGACTGGTACCCAGCCTCAAGCCACCAAATTAAGGATGTTTATACTTTCTTGGCTAAGAAAAGGACTGGTTCTAAATCCCAGAGAAGGTCTGAACATATGGAAATTTAAAACGTTCTAGGAGAAGCATGAAAAAGATTCAGGCTGCTGGCAGGGTGTGGTGGCTCATGCCTATAATCCCAGCACTTTGGGAGGCCATGGTGGGAGGAGCACTTGAGCCCAGGAGTTTGAGACCAGACTGTGCAACATAGTGCGATCTCATCTCTACAGTGTTTTTTAAAAGTTAGCTGGGTGCGATGGTGTGCACCTGTGGTACCAGCTACTCAAGAGGCTGAGAGGCAGGAGGATCGCTTGAGCCTGAGAGGTCGAGGCTGTACTCCAGCCTGAGTGATGGAGCAAGATCCTGATTCAAAAAAAAAAAAAGATTCAGGTTGTTCCATGGGCCTCTGATACTGGCCTTCTGTAGAATAAACATATGTTTGACTAATATTTTTATAGTAACATGCTTAGTCATATATACTTTTGCTATTCTGATGAGTATTGTTTGTAATGATCACACAGGTATATGCATGAACAGAACTTGGTCATTCCTGGGCCTATGAAAATAACTCATTAATGAATTTCCTACTACTACCCTGAGATGCAAGAGATAATGCTGAATGCCAGAATGTCAAAGTAAATCCCAATCCTAACAGAGTTTACGACACCAGAGTTTTTCATAGAAAGCCAAATTCCTTGGTAGAATTCAAGGGATTCCACTGTGTGTTTCAGCATCAACGATTTGTTATATAACCAGAGCTTTAGAGTGGTACATACAAATAGTACAGTCTTTCAAGAAATGCCTTCCTTCTCTCTCACTCCACGTCTCAAGTGTTTCCATGCTACACAATTATCAGCAACAGCATAAATGTGATTAAACACTGAAATGAAAAGTCATATGCACTAAAAATGCAAGGATAATCCATACACCTCTGCTCAAATTCTCTAGAAATAAACTATTTGCTGCTAAAGAAATTATATCGAATTTTTATAAATTATATCTTTTTTTTTTTTTGACGGAGTCTCACCCTGTTGCCCAGGCTGGAGTGCAGCGTGTGATCTTGGTTCACTGTAACCTCTGCTTCCTGAGTTCAAGCAATTCTCCTGCCTCTGCCTCCTGAGTAGCTGGGATTACAGGCATGCACCACCACGCCCGATTAATTTTTGTATTTTTTTTTTTTTTTTTGAGACGAAGTCTTGCTCTGTCGCCCAGGCTGGGGTGCAGTGGCCGGATCTCAGCTCACTGCAAGCTCCGCCTCCCGGGTTCACGCCATTCTCCTGCCTCAGCCTCCTGAGTAGCTGGGATTACAGGCGCCCGCCACCACGCCCGGCTAGTTTTTTGTATATTTTAGTAGAGACGGGGTTTCACCGTGTTAGCCAGGATGGTCTCGATCTCCTGACCTCGTGATCCGCCCGTCTCGGCCTCCCAAAGTGCTGGGATTACAGGCTTGAGCCACCGTAATTTTTGTATTTTTAATAGAGATGGGGTTTCACCATGTTGGTCAGGCTGGTCTCAAACTCCCGACCTCATGAGTCCCCCACCTCAGCCTCCCAAAGTGTTGGGATTACAGGCACGAGCCACAGAGCCCAGCCTATAAATTATATATCTTATAGTTAAATTATATATATAAAATTTCCTTTTGCAGTGAATAGGTACTATTTTATATAATATATAGATTCTATAGAGTATGTAAGATTATGGAAATTAAGTAATTATGTAATATTACATAATCTATATAATTACTTATGTAATTATGTAATTATATAGATTATGTAAATACTTATGTGATTATGTAATTGGATTATGTAAAATTATGTGTAATTTTACATAATTATATAGATTAGGTAAAATTCAGTATATGTTAATTTGGGTCTAGCATTTAACTTATGCTCTTGAGCATAATTTATATCTAAATTATATCTCATGAGTATATACCTATATATTTATATGTAAATTATATCTCATGAGCATAATTTAAATACTAGACCCAAATTAACATATGCTGAGTTTTATATAATCTAAGAGACATTTTATAACACCTAAAATGCAAAAGAAAAGAAGTTTAAATTCTGAATACTTAATTACCCCATTTGCGGCCCAGAAAGGTCAACTAATAGTAGTCCAAGGAGGCCAGATGCGGTGGCTCAGGCCTGTAATCTCAGCACTTTGGGAGGCCAAGGTGGGCAGATAGCTTGAGCCCAGGAGTTTGAGAGCAGCCTGAGCAATATTGTGAAACCTTGTCTCTATAAAAAAATACAAAAATGTATGCGGGCTTGGTGGCACATGCCTGTAGTTCCAAATACTTGGGAGGCTGAGGTGAGAGAATTGCTGGAGCCCAGGAGGCAGAGGTGGCAGTGAGCTGAGTTCATGCCAGTGCACTTCCGCCTGGATGATAGAGCAAGAACCTGTCTCAGATTAGAAAAAAAAAAAATAGTCCAAAGAAACACTGTATTGGCAATGGCCAGACCTGATAACCGTATCTATAATGCGACCCACCACACACGCCTCTCTTTTACAGTAGTTCTTTATTCTCTTAAACAGAAAAAAAAGTTTACTGTGTTCCCCAACACAACTGATAATTATGTATTTACTTGTGTTTACTCATTCAGTGCCTGTCCCCAGTACTTCACTGTAAGTCCCATGAGGTCAGGAAGGGTAACAGTTCTGCTGGCAACTCAGCAACCATCATAGCACATGGTCAGTATTCATGAAGATTGATAAGTTGGTTGACTGAATTCATGAATAAACATTTTCATATAGGTTCACTGACCTTATACACACATCATTCAGAAAAGTCAAGTATGAAGTTGGTCCAGGAACTTCATAATATGTGCATACAAGAAAAATAACAGATGTAATTAGATAGCTAGCTAGAAAGATGATGTAGAAGATAAAACGACCCCCTCCCTCATATTTATAAATATATTTGATGGTATTTGAACCCACTATAACACATTACTAATGACATAACTGTAGGTAGACTATAATAAATTAAAAACCAATTAAAAACAACGAGCAGGTTGTGTTTTTTTGTAGATTTATTACCAAATTAAACACTGATAAATATTTGCAAAACAAGAACTCACAAATAGTATTTTATCCTCTCAATGTTCCGGCTTATTATAATTTTACAATCATACCTTTATTTTTAGACCCTATGAAATATTTTAACAAAAATAAATTCTGGCAACGAAATGAGCTGTGTTGCAAACCTCCATATGCTAACTATCATACCTCCTTCCAAGTGTGCATAGGAATATTATACTATGCAGGAAGCATTTCATGTAACGTTTTGATATAGTTGAGGTATTATTAGAAACTACGTACAGTCATTCATGAAATTAGGTAACTCTAAAAAATAACTACACATAATTCTCCTCAAAGATAAATTTGTTGAGATTACTGTTTTGAGATCTCTGGCACTCCCATGAGATTCACTGGAATAGATATGCATTTGGATGCTGAGTTAATAAAATTTACCATTCCCTTTGGGAAGAAGATGAAACAGCTATCGAAAGCCAATTCATTATCCAGCAGAGGCAAGTGGACACTGATGCTCCAGTTTTTTACCTAAGCCTGAAAAGACCCCATCCTTCCCTCTGAGCATGCTAGAGAGCTGTTCCTTTCTTAAGGTTCAGCCCAAGGGACCCATTCTTAGCACCACATCTACGAGAAAGCTTTTCCTGACTCTCCACAAAACAAAAGATGGCTACGTACTTCGAGTAGCTTTCACTCAACATCCAGGATTGCATATATCAAAGTGCATTAGACATGTTGTACACTTCTATCATCCTGATTAGACTCAGAGCTCAGTGAGTTCAAGAACCAAACCACATTCACTCCCATATTCCTCAGGCCTGGAACATACTAGACATTCAAGTATTTACTAAAGGCAAAGATGAGGTCAGAAATTATGAATAATGAAAGTTATATATCTGTATGGAGAGAGAGATACAGATACACACACACATACATCACCCAAAAGATATCAGGGCTAAGGAAAGCATTTAAAATAAGCTCCACTCTTAAAGAATGGGTTATATTCCAAACTCTGAGCTTTGAATTCAGACTTAAATAACCAAGTGAACAGCCAACACTGAGAAGTTTATAGGAAACATCCATTCATCTATTGTGAGAGTCTCCTTGGAACAGAATCTGGGGTGTGTTATGGAAGGAAGGGGTGCAGGGGGGACACATAGAGTGAGATTTCCACTTTGGAAACCACTTCTAAAGATGGAAATTATAATGGTCAACAACCCATCAGAAAAAATGTCATCTACCCAGAATTAACAAGCAATTTTATCACAGGCAGACAGATCCTTGGTATAAATTCAGCTCCATTATCCCAGTGTAAGGTCATGCTGATTTACTATATATTTCACATGCTAGTTAAGAAAGGCATCTACAATATATCACTCAAAATGTCTTTTGAATCTAGACGATGGTCACCCGGTCTACTCCATAGCTCTGGTCCCCGGAGGGGTAAAATGTAAGCTAGAAAGAAGAAAGGCTTGATTTGTACACATAGTTGCTCAGCAGCAAGTACTTTTATGGCAAAAGACAAATGAGACCAATAAAAGAGCTTATTACAAACGCTACCAATCAGACCTAGAAAAGTCATGACCCAGTGCCAGTTTCCTGAAGCAATTCCCTCAGTTGGATTTGCTATTAAGTGTTGTTATGATTTTCCACACAATGAAGCCCCTCAGAACCCTCCCCCTTGGTATTTTTAAACTCCATTACCTCACTTTCCAACCATAACTATTTTATCTTTCTCACGCTGGCACATAGACTCATTTTTCCTTTTGCCCTTACATAGATCTGTAGTTCATTCTTGAACTTTCTGCTTTCAATACCTGCTGACCACCTTTTCTTATAGTCTTTTTTT
>NC_045441.1:104721479-105003523 GCF_002776525.5 Piliocolobus tephrosceles
ATTCACACGCCCGCTTTCCCCGGCAGAATGGATCTCTCCCCCATCCACCCGACCTCCCTCGGTTCTTGCTATAGCACTCCTTCTGTACCACTCTGGGATTGTTGATGGATCTATCTGTCTCCCACTTCCAGGCTGGTGTTTCTGAGGACAGAAAACATATCCATTAACAACGCCTAATTAATAGCGGGTCTCAATAAATGAAAGATTAATGAGTAAGTGACTAAGAAATTGGATAACTGGGTAAAGAAAGTTAGAAACACTGTGAAAGCTTAAAGTAGGTATACCATGGAAATAGTCAGTAAGAGGAAAAACTCTAGAGCCAAATGCCAGGGTTCAAATTTCAGCCATGCCATTTTCTAGTTGTGTGGCCTTGGGAAAGGTACCATGATGGACTGAATGTTTATGTCACCTCAAAATTCATATGTTAAAATCCTAACCTTCAATCAGATAGTATTATGAGGTGGGGTCTTGGGAGGTGATTAGGCTGTAAGAGTAGAGTCATCAGGAATAAGATGAATGCCCTTAAAAAACAGAGCTCATAAAACTGACCCCAGAGAGCTCCCTTGCCCTTTCCATCATGTGAAGACATAGTGAGAAGGTACCATCTATGAACTGGGGAACAGGCCTTCACCAGACACTGAATCTGCTGGTGCCTTAATCTTGAACTACTCAGCCTCCAGAACAGTGAGAAAATATTTGTTGTTTCAGTCACCCAGTCTATGATATTTTTGTTACAGCAGCCCAAATGAACCACAACAGGTACCTGCTTTATTGAGTGTCATAAGGAATAACTGAGTTAATATATGCCAAGCACTTTTTTAAAATGACTTTAAGCATTCTAAACACTTTGTGTCAAAAATTGCCATTTACAAAATTGACTAGCCCTTTAAAAATTCTGTTTACACCAATAAACTTTTAAAGTTATGAGTAAAATAAGAAGTTTAAAAAATGTTTAGGAGTTTTCTTATTGAACCCCACAGATGCCTAGACCTCTGTCTCTAGTTATATTGACTTGTCACCTGTTTGACATGTCTGAGTTTACCTGACACTACAGAATTCACTTAAAATATCTACAAATTAACTCAAGTCACATGAAACAGTTCCATTTCTTAAACTTATGAATCACTGTTTATTCATTTTCTCATCAAGTTATAGGAAAACAGCACATAATTCATTTTTATGTTTTTTTTTTCAATTCTCAGATAAAGATCCCCAAACTTGGAGACAAATGGAAAGCAAGAAAAGGATAGAATTTTTCTAACAAGACAGTAGGCATGGAAGTACTGAAAAATGAGTGAGAACTGGAGCCCAGAGACGTGCTAAGCACAACTCCACAGCACCTCCTTCCTCCTTTCTAGGCCCAACCCCATGTTCCTGAGAGCCGGGGGAAATCCACAGAGTGTGATCTCCTGGGCCTCGGGAAGAAGCTTTATTTACTTAGGGAAATCAGGGCTGCAGTATATTTGATCCTAGCCCTTAAAATCAAAGTTTCTATCTTGGGAAAGCATAGATTGGTGAAAGATTATCTATATAGAATTTTAAAAATCATAAACAGTCTGGGCACAGTCGCTCATGCCTGTAATCCCAGCACTATGGGAGGCCGAGGTGGATGAATCATGTGAGGCTAGGAGTTCAAGACCAGCCTGGCAAACAGGGTGAAACCCTGTCTTTACTAAAAATACAAAAAATAGCCAGGTATGGTGGTACACGCCTGTAATGCCAGCTACTTGGGAAGCTGAGGCACAAGAATTGCTTGAGCCTGGGACGCGATGGTTGCAGTGAGCTGAGATCATACCATTGCACTCCAGTCTGGGCGACAGAGGGAAACCCTGTCTCAATAAAAAAAGAAAAGAAAAACATAAATTAATGAGTGTTCTTTAATAAGAATAATCCTCAATAATCTTTCCCCTTCTCTGAGACCTGGAACCTGGTCCTGCATATGCTTTCAGGAACAAGATACAGGCTTAACTTCTGGGGGACCACCTACCAGCCAGAGCTTTATTCCAACAGGGATAGTAAAACCAAGCTCCCACCTCCCATTCTCAATCATATTCTCCCTGCTGAGGACCAATGTTTGCCCAGCCACACAGAAAGATCTCTTTCTGCAGAGACATTCATTTTGAATTTTTTCTTACCATAGTGGTCAGCAGTGAACAGGGTTAGGTAGGTTAATGCATTCTCAATCTTATAATGGTACTTTCACAACAGATGTGTTATTGCTACTGTGTGTTCTGGAATATGAATCATAACATGCAGCAATTATTACTGAATTACTTTTAAGTACATCACTGCAATAGAATGCCTCATTAACCAGCCATGCTCTCTCCATTAGCAAACTAATCATTAGAGTGCAGCCCTCCACTCTAACGGGAAAAAAAAAACTCCCAACTCAGAACCTTTACAGCCTCTTTAGGCATAATTGCAGGCCATGGCTTATGAAACTTGGCTCTCTGATTGCAAGGGAAGCGCCAAAACTCAAAATCAACCTTGGCTGCTACCAAGTTCTGAGAATCAGTTTTCAGAAGGAACTGGCTTCCCACCCCACCTCATCTCCTGTATTGGAGAGCATAATTTGAATGGACAAGTATAAAATACAATTTTTTAGGAGAAAAATATCCAAATGACCTACCGTGTTTTAAATTTGTGCTAAGGAATATAGAAAGAATATAAAAAGCATAAGGCAGAAGTTTCAAAATGTTTATAATCTGGGTGGGGAGAATGCCGGTTTCAACAACAAATACCTCACAGCTCTTGAGAATAAAAAAATAGGTGGAAAAATATAAGGTAGTATATAATTAACCCAATGTTAAATGATATATCAATAATAAGCAGTAAATGAGCTCAAAGGTGAGATCAGTAACACTGGGGGATGGTATACATTCAAGAGTAGCTATTATGACTCAAGAAAGGGATTAAAGCATCATTTTAGGTTATTCTTTAAAGACTAGTAGCTTCATATGCTGCTGGGATCATAAAAAACAGGAAGATACTGGCCATTGTCAGAAACATGTCAGAAACCATATTGAGTGCATTTTTCTGCTCTTGTATCCAAGTGGAAAAACTCCCAGTCACCATCACCTTGGAAAGTAATCTGAAATAGGTTTAGGTTAACTCATAGAGGACAAATTCCTAAGTTATTTTCTCTTATTTATCTGCCTTTATTTATTTTTAATCTTTCTCTTAATAAGTTATGGAAAATTACAATAAAGAACATAGGAATATGTTTAGGGAAACAAACTTAAAAATTGGTGTGAAAATCCAAACTCCTTTTAAAATAAAAGTATATTTTTTAAAAATAGTAGCCACCACAAGATAATGGGTAATGAGACCCCTCTATGCTGTTTTTATAACTTCTTAAGTCTTTTTTTAAAATGTAAGAAGTTTTTAAATCATCATGAGAGTGAAATCAAAATGTGCACATTGTAACTATATGAGTTAACTTGGATAAAGTACATTTCAAATGTGGTTTATGCTTCCTTGAAGCAAGGACCTAAAGACAACAAATCTAAAAAAAACAAACATTCTTATAGGCGGTTTCTTCTTTGTTCTTTCCTTTTTCTTCTTTCTTCTTTCTTCTTCCTCTTCCTCTTCCTTCTTCCTCCTCCTTCTCCTTCTTCCACTTCCTCTTCCTCCTCTTCCTCTTCTTTTTTTTTTTTTTTTTTTTTTTGTAGATTTTGAGTCTGTCACCTAGGCTGGAGTGCAGTGACGCAATTACCAATTACAGTTCACTGCAGCCTGGACCTCCTGCACTCAAGCAATCCTCCCACCCCGGCCTCCCAAGTCGCTAGGACTATAGGCATAAGCCACAATGCCTGGCTTATTTTGAAAAAATCTTTATAGAGACAGGATCTCACGATGTTGCCCAGGCTGGTCTTGAACTCCTGAGCTCAAGCAATCCTCTTTCCTCAGTCTCCCAAAATGCTGGGATTACAGGCATGAGCCACCACACCCAGCCAGAGCCTTTATCTTCTATCAAGGGATGGGAAGGCATGTAAGGGATAACGGACCACAACAGATTCTGTTTGGCTGTTCCTTTTGTGGCCTGAAGCAAGAGAATAGTGCACAACATTCAACTAACTACAGCTCTGGGGAGGTGACAATGGAATTTATGAGAACCTGGTACTTGCAGGTACGAATGAACACAAGTCCTTTAGGCAGACACTAAATTCTTTCTCTTAGGCAGGTTTCTAATAAAAGCTATTTGTCAGACAGGTTGAGCTTATACTCCAATCTGCCTCAAACAACTGTATTCTAAACCACTGATGAGGACAATTCGTAATACAGGGAAAATCAGACAACCAGATAGCAGGGCAGCACCTTGTTAGTAAAACTGAGAATTTAACCAGACCTTTCTGAGCAATACGTATACACACAGAGGTAGGGTGCTAAGGTGGCTGTAGCTAAACAAGGCTTTCTTTCTAGAACGCAGCAAAGATTCTGCTTTGACATTTAGACATGTATGTGATAGAGCATCCAGGAATCTACACCACGATGGATGGCAGAAATGCTTTAAACCTCGTATGTTTTCAAAATGGTAGTTACTGTATTCTCAGCCTAGCCAATGTTAACTTCATAAGTATTCCCAAAGAACATCCAATTCTGAGTAGCACGGCTTCCTGATGTCGCCTTTGAGGTTACTGCCCCAGAGAGCTGAATGAATTGGCTTGTTACATCCAAGCTTTATTTAACATTTGCCAGCTGAATGCAGAGAATGAAGATTCCTGTGCGGATGTAGGAGGTGGACACGTTAAGTTCCACCCTGACCTTTTTCTTGACATTGAGTTTATAAGAATGGGAGAAGATACGTATGCAAAAGAACAATGAGTATCACTTAAGTCTGAAGGGGAAAAAAAAGAAGAGTAGCCATGTTTTGTTTTATAAATGACTTGGCAGCATTTTGCCAAATTTATAAAGTAATTTTTTAAGTAGCATGTGTGGCTATAGATCATTTCCATAAAAGTCTAATAACTACACTAAATTTGTGAGGTGTTGATTTAATTAAAATTAACTTCAGATATTTAGAGACTATTTACTATGTATGGGCATTATATTAAGACTTAATAAACCCATCCGTATAAGGCCCTGCCTTCAAATACCTCACAGTCTAACGGGCGAAAGGAAAGAGGAGAAGACATATAATGTATACAAATAACCACTATTATGGGCTGGCTTGTGTTCCCACAAACTTCATATATTGAAGTCCTAACTCCTGGTATCTTAGAATATGACTGTATTTGGAGACAGGGTCTTTAAAGGGGTAACTAAGGTTAAACAAGGTCACATGGATGGCATGCCCTAATCCAGTCTGACTGGTGTCCTTCTAAGAAAAGGAAAAGACACCAGGGAGGCAGGCACACGGAGCAAAGGCCATGTGGGGACACAGAGAGAAAGCAGCTGTCTGCAAGACAAAATGAGAGCTCTCAGAAGAAACCAAACCTATGGACACCTTTATCTTGGACTTCCAACCTCCAGAACTATGAGAAAATAAATCTCTGTTGTTTAAGCCACCCAGTCTGTGGTATTCTGTTACGGCAATTCCAGCGGACGAACACAACCACTCTATAAAGGAACTAATAATGTATACTATAAGAGAAAAGTGATGCTTTATTCAATTGAAGGAAACAGGAGACACGACATGGATGAAGCACCTGGGATGAGCCCTGAAGGACGCATAAAATTCTGAAGAGTGAAGGTCAGGGAAGAACAGAAAAAAGTTACTCCAGGCATGACCAAGATCCTCAGGTAGGAAGAATTACATACAGCATCTGGAAAGCAGCCAGTCACTCACTTTGGTGATGTGTTGATTGCCTGTTACCAAGGAAGACAGGGCCTAGTAAAGCCACAAGCCAAGGGCTGGAAATGTCAGCCTGAGGAATGTGTCCTAAATTTGGCAGAGGTAGGAGTGCCCATAAAAAAGAAATCATCAATTACCCAGACTCCATGTGCAACAACAATAACTATTTCAGAATATGGAGAGTGCCTTATAGAGGGCAATGGAGCTACCAAAGTTTCTTAGTTTTCCTTTTTGTAAGAAAAACACACACAAAAATTCTAAGTTTAAACTTATTATAAGAGCCTAAGATTAGTATAATACAAACATTTCCGAAATTACATGCTTAAATATATGTTGAAGATATTATTTCACTGCAAGCTATCCTGAACCCTAAAGAGCTTGCGAAAATAAATAACACTCTCTAATAAAAAATAGTAACCCGAGTTCTAAATTCATATTCTTTACATAATCTGTTAGGTGTCAAACAAAACACTATACTAGAGTGATACATATCCTTCTAGGAACGGAATAAAAAGTGACTGATCTAAACAAAGGCCTCATTTTAGCCTGCTCTGACTTTAAACTCCGTAGGACAAGCCAAGGAGACACTCATTCTCCCTCTGAATTAACATTTCTACCTCAATGAATAAACAAGAGAGTGTAATATTTTACACCGTTAATTACACTACTTCTTATTAGACCTTTGAGGATACTGTTGGGTCACCCTGCTGGCAATAAGACATTTATTTATACTCCTTTAATTTGCAGACCCCAGTGAAACTCAGATAATTAAAAAGGTATTTAAAACTTAGATCATTAAGGGAACATTGACCAAACACAGCAAGTTTCCACATATACCAAAATAAACTAAAAACTCATTTCAAGATCTGACCTTTAATTACATCCTTTCTATTTACCAAAGACAAATGTCAAAATACCCACACGATTGCATTTCAGTGCCAATGGAAACCCAACAATTGCTAAAGAAACCTTGAAAATGGACATTGAAAGTGAATACTGTAATCCTGCTTCTTAGGGGTATAAGTAGAATGTAGGGGATTTTGTCCAGACCCCTTATTTCTGAGCGCTGCCAGGGACCAGGGATGTAAAGGTGACCAATCTCTTCCAGTATCTGGCCCAGTTTTTTTTTTCCTGGGAGAGGAGAAGAGCAGCCATGGAGGAAAATTTCCCCTATCCTAACCCCATTTCAAAAGATGGATGTAAGAGGAACGTACCTTTGCCTCTCTTGATGGATTCACCTCAATAAGAGATGTTCTCTTCCCTTAGGGGAAGACTAAAACTCCCCAGCCACATGGTGCCACACCAGTTGGCATGGCCAGCAGCTGGGGTTTCCCTGTTATGGCAGAAGCAGCATGCTGGGTACTCATGAGCATTGAGGCACTGTCCTCTTCCCATTATATCCCCACCCTCGCCCCCCCCAAAAAAAACACACAATCCACGGATTCCTTCCCAAGTGCCACCCAAGGCAAGTGCTAACTACAGTGCTCCCCTCCAGTTAGGTTTTCAGAGGACGCAGAGCACTGGCCAACTCAATTCCTCCACAGGCCCCCCAATAAGTCACAGAGAAGAAAAAAATATATGGGAAACTTAAAGTAGAAAAAGCAGGACTGTTCTTTTGAAGAAAATGCTCTATAAAGCAGGCAATCCACCTCTCACATAAATGCAACTTGCTTTCATGATAGAAACTTCTGGGCCACCTGCTCTCTCAAGGTAAAACTACTGAACTAAAAATAAGAACGTATTGATTTTCAGGGATAGTGTGCCCCTGAAGAAAAGGAAAGTCCTCAAGTTTTAAGAAGTTTGAAGAGAAGGTAGTTATTGGACAACTGCTACATATTTGTGAGTAGCCAGAGTCCATTTCTATATATAGCACTTTTTTTAAGCTGCAGTAAAATTATCTTTGAACACAGCATTGTATCCAAAAGCAAAGTCATTTGTGGATGCCCTCCCAGAGAAGCCAAAGGGCTGCCAAATATGAATAGGAGTTTCCAAGTCTCCTAGTATTGTTTTCTTTTATTAAACTGTATTATCCTAACAGATAACTTCCCAGTAAAGGTAAAAAATTTAAATACTAAAAAATCTGTTCTTAAAAACATTGCTAACACTTGCAGAATTCAATTTTGATTAAAAGTCCAAGGAGATGAGTATTTCATATGGGTTTGTGCAGTGGGATGCAAACAACCCTTCACATTCATCACTCTGTGGATTAAGTCCAGGGTGATAAATTTATAGATCTACTACTTGCCCATCCATCTTAGAGCCGTAGTCTTCAAAGACGTGGCTAGGTATGCCAAATAACTAAATAGGATAGAATGCACCGACACGTTATTACCCCTGCATCAGTGCCCTGACATGGAGCCTCTTCAGAGAGGAGCCATATGATGAACATGATCTTCAGGCCACATTCATCAGCGGGAGGAGGCAACATAAAGGACAAATCTGGCAAGTGTCATACATGGGGGAATCATCTAGGAATCTCTGAGCCAGAGAGGTGGTGGCCCTGCTTTCAGGGGAGACCTCATCTCTGCCTGGAGTGACTTCCGGATTGTAGCCCTTCAGATTAAAGATTCCTCAACCCCATCATGGGCTGCTCTGAGGACCCTCCTTCAGACACTTCCGGTATAGACACAGTATGCACTGCTCGGGGAAGTGAGACTGGTGGTCAGCTGGAGGGGTGGCTCACAGGCTGCAGGAGGAGGCTGTCCCACAAGGGCAACTCCCCTCCCCACCGAAATGTGTGGACCCTCACTCCCTGCCTGCGTCTTTCCCATTCAGAATGCACCTGTACCTCAGCAAAAAGAATCCCTGCCCAAGTTCTAACGAATCCCCAAACCCCCATTGCCCCTTGGATGTCCACCCTTGAGTGGAGTGTAAGGTGTGCAGGTGACCTACATCAGAAACAGGGTGTGGTCATTTCTGAAAAGCACCCACCCCAGGTGATGTCATTGAGGTACAGGAAGAGTGGTCTCTTTAGTTCATCACATATGGGGCATTTGGTCCTGGCACAAGCTCAACAGCTAGTGCCTGACAGCATTCAAGTAGATCACATGACACCCAGGAGGGGCTGTGAGGACCTTGGGGAAGAAAAGCCATCTCAAGTGGGGCAGGGATGCCTTGAGGTCTGAGCAGTGGGTATGAGGATCTAGGGGTATGGCCCACCTTGTGTGTGGAGCGGGTAGGGAAGGGCCTCCGTTCTCATTATTTCTGCCTTCTTCTACTTAGGACATAGGCAGGAGTCCTGGTCTCAGGTGTATCTATATCAAGCTGAGAAAAACACTTCAATTTTACAAACTGGTTGAAAACCACCAGTTTATATTGACGTCATTTACCCTATATTGAACTTATACCTATGTTAGGCATTTTCACAAGTCTTTTATTATCTTGCCATTTTTAAATTTTAATTATAGACAGTAATTTCTATTTTTCATATTTCACCATCTTAATGTTTATGAGCTCTAATTCAGAAACTGTATCACTCCCTGACCTTCAGTTCCACCTTTGACTTTTGCTCTCCAGAACTCGTGTGATACTGTCCTGACCTGCATAGAACCAAGTTCCTCATATAAGGGCCAGGGGCGAGGTCCCTGTTCTGGGAGAAGTAGGACCTGCCGGTCTAACCTGGAATTGTCAGATACTTTAAATAAGTACAGACTTCTTCATTCACGTAAAAAAGAGTTGAATGGGCTACATAAAATCCACATGGGCCACCTCCAAGGGCCTCTGTGATTCTGCTCAGACCCAACTTGGATGAAGACTTTTCCACACCCATCCAGAAAATTCCATTCACAGTAAACTGGAAGTGAGTGGAAGTGCTAGGATGCTCACACCCACACAACTGTACCAACACCTGCAGCATCTCTCTTCTCTCAAATCTTTGTTTTTAGTTTCTAGCCACCAGCTTACTTTCTCTTTGCCTTCCCCATGAGAGGTGATATGATTTGGATGTGTGTCCCCCTCCAAATCTCACGTTGAAATGTGACCTCCAATGTTGGAGGTGGATTAGTTGGCTGGGCTTGTGTCATGGGGGCAGATCCTTCATGAATGGCTTGGTGTCTTCACTGTTGTAATGAGTTCATATGAGAGCTGGTTGATTAAAGGAACGTAGCATCTCTTTTGCTCCCTCTCTCACCCTATGATACACTTGCTCCCTCTTCACCTTCCGCCATGGTTGTAAGCTTCCTGAGGTCCTCACCAGAAGAAGATGCTGGGATTACAGAAGAGGCCCTCACCTAATCCCAACACTTTGGGAGGCTGAGGCGGGCGGATCATGAGGTCAGGAGTTCAAGACCAGCCTGGCCAATATGGTGAAACCCCATCTCTACTAAAAATACAAAAAAACTAGCCAGGCGTGGTGGTGGGCACCTGTAGTCCCAGCTACTCAGGAGGCTGAGGCAGGAGAATGGCTGGAACCCAGAAGGCAAAGGTTGCAGTGAGCTGAGATTGTGCCACTGTATTCCAGCCTGGGCAATAGAGGGAGACTCCATCTCAAAAAAAAAAAAAAAAAAAAAAGGCGCTGGAGCCATGCTTCTTATACAGTCTACAGAACTGTGAGCCCAATAAGTCTCTTTTCTTTATAAATTACCCAGCCTCAGGTATTTCTTTATAGCAAAGAAAAACAGGCTCACACAAGAGGCCTCTGAATCTCATTGGCTCTTGACTCCTCCTCAGGTACCTTTCAGTAGCCTCTCATCTCTCCCACTTGCCCATACAGAAAAATTGCATATTCTATTCCAGTTTCCACCTCAAGTCTTGTATCCCTGACCTCAGCACTGTCTTCAACGACATGACAGGCTGTTGTTGTGAAAGAGCTGACTGTGTACTCAGGAAACCACAGATTTTTTCCCAACTAGGGTTTTTAGAAGGCAGGGGTGGATTACTAATAGGAAAGAGAAATTATACTACTGCATATTCAATAAAAACGAGCATGCAAATAAAGAACAACAACAAATTAGGTCAGAGGCTATGGTGAAAGGAGCCATTATTACGAAATTCCTGAGGCAAAGCAGGGTGTTAGCCAAGTTCTAGCAGTTTAAAAGCCAAAGAGATCTGTTCGTGAGTTCCCAAATACAAATGCTGGTATCTAAGACCAAGGAAGAAAATATGTAGTGTGTAGGAACAACAGAAGAATTAGGACCCTGGTAAAACAGCTGTGATGAGGAGAGGGCAACTCTGCACAAGATCAGGGGTTCTGACAGTAAGGTCAGTAGGCCAGAGGACTAAATTGTAGACCATAAAAGATTTTTTTAAAGGGAAATTATGATTATTGAGGCAGGTAAGGAGAGAAATAAATCATATTTTAAAATTGGTTTATTTGTATCTTACTCCATAAAAGTAGACAAGTTTTAATATGTTTAGCTTATTTTCCAAAATTTTTAAAAAGAATTTTTTTAAATTAAAAAATATGTATGTATATATTTCAGAAATAGGGTCTTGCTCTGTTGCCCAGGCTGGAGTACAGGGGTGCAATGATAGCTCACTGCAGCCTCCAACTCCTGGCCTCAAAACAATCCTCGTCCCTCAGGCGTGTACCACCACACTTGGGCTGATTTTTTTTTTTTTTTTTTGTAGAGACAGCCTTGCTATGTTGTTACGCTGTTCTCAAACTTCTGGCCTTAGTGACCCTCCCGCCTTGTCCTCCCAAAGTGCGGGGAACACAGGCATGAGCCACCATGCTTGGCCTGGATTTTTAAAAATGTATATCAGCACCCAGCCTGACATAAATTGAGGAAATTTTGGCAAAGCATCATTTTTCTTTACCCCTAACCCCACAAACAGCTCTTCCCTAGAATTCCTTGTTTCTTTAAAAGTACTACCGTTTTTTAAGTTCACTGGGCTTGAAGAAGCTGTGGTTTTTAGCTTTTCTTCCAACCATCCCCAATGCAGGGGCCAAATCCTGGAAACTCAACCTACTTCATTGTGTTCCTGAATGAAGACATGAACAATGAGCCATCCTGCCTCCTTGAGCTGTCCCCATCCTGGTCAAGCCTTCATGACACGGTCATTCCCCACCACTAATACTGGAAAATGTTGGTTTACCTGTAATACAGATCATCCAAATGTTGATGCATTTCATTATACAATATAAAAGTAAAAAGTCTAAAAGTGTTGGTATGCCATTATGTTCACAATGGCAGATACACGTTTTCCAAAATTTGCATTTTTCCTTGAAAGTTCAAATTTTATCATTGGCAATAAATGTTGTCAACTGTTTACCTTGAAGTGACAGGCTGTCGTTATTCATTTCCAAAAGATGTCTGTCAAACACCCAAGCCTGAATAACTATTGTGTGTCAGTCTACCAAGTAAAATGATGTTCCATGAAAAAAGTGACTAGTTCACTCGTTTTCACTCTGATATTTGTGGAAGTGTTTTTCCTCAAGACAACCAGAATTCTCTAGTACACAGCAGAAGTAATTTATGTGTGCTTCCTATCTCATCCCACAGAATATTAAAAAGATGTGAACCCAAGGGACTGAGATTTTTATCGCTTCATCAAGGACGTTCTTAAGTGAAACTCCTATTTTTTTCTGCAAGAACAAAAAGAGGTAAAAAATACAATCACTACAGTTTGGTGCCAGGGTCTTGATTCACACTATGGCACCAGACGATTTCCCAGTATTGCTTTTGCACCATCGACACAAACATCAAATCCAAAGTAAAAAGGCAGACATCTTAAAATTATAATGAAAATAATTTTACCCTTACAGACTCTCCAGAAGGGTCTCAGGGACCCCTAGTCTCCACCTTGAGAGCACCTACTATAGACCATGAAAACCCATTCCCAAGAGGCCTCCCTCTCTCCAGTCTATCAATACTGCAGACATTTTTATCTCTGGCTTACCCTAGTATCTAGTCAAGCAGAATAGCTGGGCATTTGCCCCTAAAACTCCCTCTGCCCAGAATACACCTATCTATATCCGACTGTTGTTTCAACCTGTGGTTTGCACCAATGGCTGCATAAAAGAATCACTTGGCAATCTTTAAAAAACATATACAGAAAAAAAATATTCCAAAGCTGTTCCCTTTAGAGATTTTTACTTAATTTGAATAGGGCCTAGCCTAGGAAAAAATATTTTTCAGTGCTGTCTAGGTGACACTCAGTTGAGACCCAGTGAGTCCATCTGATGTGCTACTTCCTGAAAGAACATCGTTTAGATTCTTCCAGAACGGGTGCACTCCTGCTTTGGACACCTGCAGCCTACTGTTCTCACCTCCTCCATGGCACATTTCATTTCTATCTTGCAGTCTAACTATAGTTCTGTTTATCTCATCTTTCAAATACGCTTCAGACTCCTTGGAGATAGCACCTTGCCTCACTCCTCACTGCATCTTCTGCAGTGCTAAGCATGGTGCCATGCCCAGGACAGAGATTCAACATATGCCATCTATCAATTCATCCATCCATCTATCCATCCATCTATTTATCTATCTATTAATAGAGTCTCACTCTTTTGCCCAGGCTGGAGTGCAGACTATACAGTGATCATAGGTCACTGCAGCCTCTAACTCCTAGGCTCAAGTGATCCTCCTGCCTCAGCCTCCTGAGTAGCAGGACTACAGGTACAAGTCACAGTGCCCAGATTATTCTTTACTTTTTGTAGAGAAAGGGTCTAGCTATATTGTCCAGGTTGATCTCAAACTCCTGGCCTCAACTGATCTTCCCACCTTGGCCTCCCAAAGTGCCGGAATTACAGGCATGAGCCACCATGCTCAGCCTATTTTTTAATTGTGGTAAAATACACATCACAGAAAATTTACCATCTTAATCATTTAAATAGTGTACAACTCATGACACTAAGTACATTCACAAGGTTGTGCAACCATCCCCATAATCTAGTTCTAAAACTTTTTCATCACCCCAAATGGAAACTCCATACCCATTAGCAGTCCCTCCTCATACCCTCCACCCTCCCCTCCCCTGCCCCCAGCAACCACTAACCTGCTTTCTGTCTCTATAGATTTATCTATTCTGGATATTTCACATATATGAAATCATATAATGTGTGACCCTTTGCATCTGACTTATTTCAATTGGTATAATGTTTTCAAGGTTCATTCAAGTTGTAGTATGTATCAGTACTTCATTCCTTTTTATGGCTGAATAATATTCTATCATACAGAAACAATTTGTTTATCCATTCATCCCTTATGGACATTTGAATACATAGTTTTACTAAAAAATGCTCACCTTATGATCATACATCAAAGAAAAGCAACTGCTTGCCCCGCCATCTTGCCCCATTTTCCCCACAAATAATACGTGTCACTGAAGAGGAAACCTAAGATTAGCAAGTGACTGCAAACATCACATTGTTAACTGCAGTAAGGATGAGCTCTGGCCACAATTCTGTTTATAACATATTCACAACTAAGGTGATGAAGAGTGAAAAGCCTATTCTTTAGACTCTAAAGGACTTGCATTTATATTTTTGTAAATATCAAAGAGAATAAACAAAGTCAAAAGAATTTATTGTACAGTTTTCTTTTCTCGTAGAGTTGGCTGTTGTTGCCCAGGCTGTTCTCGAAATCTTGGCCTCAAGTGATCCTCCCACTTCATCTCCTAAAGTGCTGGGATTACAGGCATGAGCCACTGCACCCAGCCAGTAGAGTCACTTCTCTCTAATGCTTGTTTTGAAAATACAAATTTGTTCTAATGCAATTGATTTTAAAAGGGAACAATTTGAGCACAACACAAATTTCATGTTTGTTTAGTGTGTTTCCTCTGAAAGAAACACTAATTGAAGAATCCCAGGTGAACCAAGCCATGCAGCAACAAACAAAACACACCTGTGTACACACTTTAAACCATCCAGCAATCATCTCAGTTCACTGCCTGTTTTGTAAGCCACACCCATTGATACCTGGTGTTAACAGTCTTTCTGGGAGGCCCATAGCTTTCCTCCCAGCTTTTCACAAAAACTCACAAGCTGCAGCCCTCTAAAGCCCTCATTCATAAATAAACTTCAGGTCTTTTTAAAATCAAAATGTCACATTTATTGTAGTATTTGTGTATTTCATAACCATTAACATGTGTACAACCATGTTCCCACCTTTTCTTTCTTTTTCGTTTTTTTTTTTTTTTTTTGAGATGGAGTTTTACTCGCTCTTGTTGCCTAGGCTGGGGTACAATGATGTGATCTCGGCTCACTGCAACCTCCACCTCCCGAGTTCAAGCGATTCTCCTACCTCAGCCTCCCAAGTAGCTGGGATTAAAGGCACCAGCCACCACGCCCGGCTAATTTTTGTATTTTTAGTAGAGATGGGGGGGTTTCACTATGTTAGCCAGGCTAGTCTCGAACTCCTGACCTCAGGTGATCCACCTGCCTTGGCCTCCCAGAGTGCTGGGACTACAGGCATGAGCCACTGTGCCCGGCCACCTTTTCTTTTTTTAAAATGTGTTGCTGATTAAGTTTTTGAATGTTGCATCTATTTGCCTCATAAGTACTGTGGTTTTGTTGTGTTACTGTACGGCATGGTGATTTTTTAGGAGAGCAGCATTTGTGTTATGGCAGAACTGACTTATGGTTTTGATTTCCAAATAGAAGCTTAGGTCTAAGACCAAGCTTCATGACATGCCTCTTCCTTTACCTTGAGTCAATCACTGCACTTTCTAAAAGCCTCTCTCCACTCAACTCTTTAAAACCTTTCTTCTCAAATCACCATAAGAAAGAACGGCCTCCTCCTCCAGAGCCAGGAAAATCCATGCAAGATTTTCTACGCAAAATACAGAGCTATTGTGTAAGGAAATTCATTCTGCTTATTGAACCATCCCCATTTTCCACAAAAATCTCTGATCTTCTTGCAGACCTCTTGTTTAAAATATATATTTTTTTTCTCCTGTATTTTTTTCTCCTCCCCTTGAGACCTCTTATTATAAAAGAATAACAACAGAACCAAGGAGACAAGATTGAAGAAATCATTTCTCTAAAAATCCCTGGCACGTACTTGGGCTATATTCAATTTTCTCCTTCTTATATTTTAGAGAATTTATAGGAATCACTAAATAATTTATTGTTACACTTAACAAGATTTAATTGAACTGCTTCAAATGAAAATCATTCAAGAAGAGACAGGCAAGATGATGACAAAGCAAGGAAGTGAGATTTCAGAGTAATTTGAAAACAAGATAAATATTTTGGCCTCTCAATCTACCCAAAGATACCACCAAAATAAAATTCACACTTCATATAAATACAGAGTAACTAATACTCAATGACTATATAGAAACCATTGCCAAAAAAGCCTTCCTTCTGTACCTCACCGTTGAGAGGCCACTGGGACTTCTCTCCATACTTCAGACTCCCCTTCCTACCTTTTTCCCTTCAGTAATGTAGACCAAGATGCTAAGATCATCTTCTCTTCTAACCCCTTCAACCCCAGTCCTTAGCCTGTCCTCAATCCATGAATGAAACAAGCCAGTTTGGCAAACAAGCCTGTCTGTCAAGGGGAGAGGAAGCAGGAGAAACTGTCAGTCCTCCAGCTCACGCCTGCCATGCTCCCAAACTCTCCATCTGTTGTACATACAGAGTCAGAGCCTAGTTTCTTCAATGACCACCCAGAAGACTCAAAACTTCTTCATTTTTCCCAAAATGTAGATGTGCCTTTCCCTATAAGTCTGAATATTCAGTGGCTTACATATAGCTCATACGCATCTTCATCTTTTTCTAATGAAATTGTTTATCTATGTGAAAAAAAGGGGCAGGGATGGGATCGGAGCTAGTTACTTTAGCTCCCTGTTTCCAATCATTGTTGGCAGTAAAAACACCCACAGACAACGGCCAAGTCATTATGTCATTCCATCAAGGACCCAGAGCAGCAGAAGAGATATCCAAAAGGACTCATTCTCCAAGACAAGAAGTGAAAACAGCAGGGCGGGAGGGAAGCAGAGGAAGACAGAGAATTGGATACATGGAGAATCCCAGAAGCTTTGCCAGATAGAAGCCTCCGCCCCATTCCACCCCACCCCACCACTTTTAGCCTGTGCCCCCACCCTGCTGTGGCAGTAGATCCCCACCAGTCCAGGCAGCAGGTGAAGGGGTACAAGAAAGGGCAAATATGTCCAAGGCAAGACAACACTGAGGAAAGACTAGTTCTGGCCCTCCAAAGTTAAAAGCCCAACACCATCTCAGGATGGCTTTAGATCTACAGTGCTGTTGGCACTCAGACACCTCTAACATATTAATATTGACCCAAACATCTAACACTGATTGAAATATAGGTTCTATGGCAACATGTGTGCCAAATCCAAGCAACTATGCCCTAAACAAACATTGAAGACACAGCCCTTGCATAAGGAAACAGAACTGGGTGGTTATTAAGTCTGAGTTCTGAAGTTAGAAACCTGGGTTCACATCCCAGGTCCACCCTTCTGTGGCCTTGGGGAAGTCACTGATTCTTCTGAGTCTCAGTTCCCTTATCTATAAAATGGGGATAATAATGGAAACCATCTCATGGAGCTGCTGTAAGGATTATACAAAGGCAGGTAGCACAGTGCCTGGAGTATATTTAGTGCTCAATAAATGGTTAGATTGCTCTTTTTAATAATTTAAGCTTTACTTAAATTATTACAGATAATTCCTAATTAGTTGCCTTGCCTCAAAGCCTATGCATAAACACCACCATTACTAAACAAATAACAGCTAAAGCTCTGAACTGTAAAAACATCTATTAATAACTGCAGAATTTTTTTCATTCGCTGGGCCACATGTCGTTTGTTGTAATTTTTTGATAAAACTGTTTAGTAGCACTGTTTTAAAGTAATGTTGTAATGCTATGAAAAAGAAATCTGGTCTCAAATTTCACAAATTTTGGGTGAGGTTTACATTCTGTCTGGATTAGTAATCTAGACAAATAAGAAAAAATCCTTTTTTTATGTTTATATCCTCAAAATCAGACACTAAAACCCCTACGTTCCTGCTAGTCATACTAAAAGTAAATGAACATATCTAGAAGAGGACAAATTTTGGGGACACATCTGAATTATATAAACCTGGTTTGATATCAAGTCAACTTCTAATGATTCACCCTCATGATACAGACTTCAATACACATAAATACAGATATATACACATCTGTTTAGGAATTTAGGTTGATACCAAGAGCAAATACTACATTATACTATATAAAATTGCAAACCTCTCCTTCCAGGCTCATAAGCAATATATCTACTGAATAATATGACCTCAGAGGCCTGATTCCATGATCTTGTGAGTTTCTTCAACATGTCTTTGCTAATTTTAGAATAATTCAACATCTGGAGGAACATTTAGACATCCCAAGGCCTGAAATACATAATTATCAAAGTTAGGTCACAGCAGCCATTTGACTGTAGGGGGATTGGGAAGTACCTTTACATTTTTCATTCTTTGAGAACAGAGGATTCAGCCCAGGAGACTGGCATCAAGGGAATTCATCCCATGCTCTCAGTCATCTTAGCAGAAAGGAGACATTTATTACCTAGCAGGTGTCATTTTCTGAGTACCTACTACATGCCAGACACAGTGCTAGATATTTTTATATGTTATATCCTCATAATAAAACTGCAAAACTAAATAACTCTCTACCATCTCATATGTGGAAGGGATGGGATCTGAAGTTGGTCAGCCTGACTCCAAATCTCATATCCCCTTCCTGTCTCAAGGTATTTCTCCACCAGATATGATATTTTCTGTATCCTTGGATAAAGAGTCTGATCTCCAAGAAGTCTTCTTCCTTCTAGGGAGAGTAGCAGGATGCTATCCTGTTATTAGATTCTCCACATCCCCCTATGTGTTCTGCTGAGCACAGGCTCCTAGTGCTTCTTCCAAAGGTCCATCTCCATCAACAAAATGTTTAACATAGCTTTAGACAAATCCACAGGGGCAAGGTTCCTTCTCTCTTTTGTCCACTTTATGTTCTCTCAATCACTGACCTCTTAGCATTAGGTTCAATTTTCTTTAACTTTGAGAAGCCTTCCCTTCTAGGCTTCCGAGCCACATTATTTCATCACCCTTGTCCAGGAAATCTTCACCTCACTCTAATATGAGAGAGAAGAGGAACAAATTGAATGCTTTTAACTTCTAAAACTTAGATTTCATTTGCAGACAGCAGAGAAAATAACTCTAGGCAGGAATGCTCATACACCAACATACAGATATTCAGGATCTATGGACTCCCTTTCTGGTTTCCTTTTATTCTTTGACAGACCAGTGGTTTTGACCCCACTCATGCATTGAAACTGCTCTTATCAAAGTCAAGACCTTCCTGGTGCAAAATTATATCTGATCTCTTGCTAAACACAGATGATACTCTCTTCTTTTTGAATTACAGAGTATATAGTTTAGAATTCTATATACTAAAATCAATTTCTCCAGTTACTTCTATAAGTATTTGATTTACATTTACTTCTGACTATAAAAAAAATGCTGCAAAAATTCCACATTTAAGTTTTCCCTTGGATTCTGCTTTGTCTGATATTAATATTGTCATACTTGATTCTCCTCTGCCATTGCTAATAGATCTTATCCTGTCTTTTTATTTTTAATTTTGGTGGGTCATTATGGTTAGTATTTTTATAAAATTGTGGTAAAAAAACAAAACAAAATTTACTATCTTAGTCATTTTAAGTGTACAGTTCAACAGTGTTAAGTACATACTCATATTGTTGTGAAAGAGATCTCCAGATTACAAAACTGAAACTCTATGCCCATTAACTCCTCTTTCCTCTGTCCCCCCAGCCTCTAGCAACTGCCATTCTACTTTCTGTTGCTATGAATCTGACTACTTTAGAGGTGAGTCATTATGTTTTAAGATTGTCCTCTTCCTCCTCTTCCTCCTCCTCCTCCTCATTTTTAATAACACAGATGGGGTCTTCTTGTGTTGCCCAGGATGGTCATCAACTCCTGGCCTCAAGCACTCCATACACCTTGGCCTCCTAAGTCCTGGGACTATAGGCGTGAGCGACCATGCCCAGCCAAGATTGCTTCTTATAAACAGTATTTAGTTGGATTTTTTTAAAGCTCAATCTGAGTTTTAACCCTCTAGTGTTTAGCTCAAGTGCATTTATTGAGATGACAGACATATATGAATTTGTCATTTTTATTTCATCCTTTTGTTGCATGCTTATGTGCGATATACTTTATCTTCTATGTTGTTATAAAGACCAGTTTTTTGTCTGCTTTAATTAATTTTAGTATTTTGAACGCTGAAACATTGTTTTTATCTTATAAGTAACTATCTTTAAGTTATCAACTATACACTGAAGCCCATGTTTCCCTAATTACGTAATCAAGAACAAGATCACTTCCCGTTTTCTCATATGCAGGTGTAGAGGCCAAGGGAAACTTCCCCTCTGAAGGTCTGCTGAAAAATTAACTCACAGAAGCGAATTACTCAGGGCAACGGCATACAAACTTTATTAATGTATACACAGGGAGAACCGCAAAACCCCAACTAGAGTCAGAAGCTTCTATGCCTTTCTGGCAAAACAGGAGGGAGAGAAGAGGAATTCTGTTAAAGGGATTGCAAGGGAGAATAAATGGATCAGGGAGCAGGGATTATCAGACATTATCTAGTGAAAAGGTCCATTCGGGTGTGGTTACATTCTTGGTCTAACAAGATGGAGAAGATCTCCTTGTTGGGTCTGGATTTTAGGCAGATAAAGAACTTTAACTTCATCCTACGCTTTGGGAGAGATGGTGGCTGAGGACCTTGAGGCTTCTTCAGTGCAGCATGTCAAAGTGCCCTATTTGCAGATATGGGTTTCTGAATCCCAACACAGGGATAAGAAATTTAACATATATCGGCCGGGCGCGGTGGCTCAAGCCTGTAATCCCAGCACTTTGGGAGGCCGAGACGGGCGGATCACAAGGTCAGGAGATCGAGACTATCCTGGCTAACACGGTGAAACCCCGTCTCTACTAAAAAATACAAAAAACTAGCCGGGCGAGGTGGCGGGCGCCTGTAGTCCCAGCTACTCGGGAGGCTGAGGCAGGAGAATGGTGTGAACCCAGGAGGCGGAGCTTGCAGTCAGCTGAGATCCGGCCACTGCACTCCAGCCTGGGCAACAGAGCGAGACTCCGTCTCAAAAAAAAAAAAAAAAAAAAGAAATTTAACATATATCACAAAAAAGTAACATGAAGATTCATAGCCTTTATAAAAAGGACCATGAACACATCTTTGACTCAAAGTCAAAATAAAAGTCTAGTTAAGTGATCGCAGTTTATACCAGTCATTTCAATCATTCAAGCAAAGAATAGTATCTGGAATTTTAGCTATCAAGTCAAGAAATCTCTTAGCCCCTGCATAAAAGACGAAATAATTTTCTAAACGAGTCTATCCAATGTATCAACTATTTGCTCAATAAATTTTCTACTACCTACCTGTGTAATATCCATGGTAAATTGTATATTCTGGAATCATTACGGCCTTGAACTATCTTCTATCACATTCTTCTGCTACAACTCAAGGCAGGCAAATTATTTTCCATTATTCCCAGAATCAGCTATCATAAGGAAGAAAAGCCTGCTTTAAAAACTAAAGAATATATCCTAAATCTTAATAGACAGACTCTATCTAGATAAAAGGGATCTAGTTATATGGCACGCTTACTACTCTGCCCTGGCACTAGCTGCAACCAGAAGTTCAGAAGTGTATCATGAGGATAGGGTATTAGTTTTTCTGATCATGAAGAAACTTACATTTTTATTTTTTATTTTTATTTTTTAGAGATAGGGTTTCGCTTTGTTGTCCAGGCTGGAATGCAGTGGAGCGATCATCATTCTCTATACCCTTGAACTCTTAGTCTCAAGCGATCCTCCCACCTCAGCCTCCCAAATAGCTGGGACTACAATATTCCATCACCACACTTGACTATTTTATTTTTTGTAGAGGAGAGATCCTGTTTTGTCGTCCAGGCTGGTCTTGAGTTCCTGGTCTCAAGCGATCCTCCTGACTTGTCCTTCAAAAGTACTGGGATTAAAGGCATGAGTCACCATTGCCTGACCAAACATTTTAAGTGACACAATGAAGCAACATTCTCCATAACTCATTCTTATATATAAAGCATAAGTGAGAAATGGTTAACATGGACATACCTTTGTCACTATTTAAATAAGAAATGAATTGATTAGAGTATTCTACCCATGTCCTTACAGCCACACTGAGGATATTCCACCCAGCCAAGGACCAAACACAAGCTCTTTTTCTCCTTCCTCCAGTGTAATATAGGAAAGAACACAGCTTAGAAGCAGAAGTGTAATAAGTGAAGAGAGGCCTACCCACTCACTGTCCATGTGACGTGAAATATCATTTCCTCTTTTATAAAATGGGAATAACATAATTAACTGCTTCATAAGGCTATTTTAAGGATAAAATAAAATCATGTATTATCAACTGTCTAGCGCAGTGCCTGGCCCATAGTGTTTTAAGAAAACCACTTAGCTTATTTTTCACTGAAGGAACCCACGTTCACTAAGGCAATAAATACATTTACTGATACATTTCATATATAATTGGTTTTTTTTTTACCACCTTCCTAACAATAACCTGCTTAAACTCTCAAAACATAGGCTGTATTTGAATCTATTCATGTGCTAAGAAATAAATAACAGACTTAGATGAGATATTCATGTAAACATGAGTTTGGTTTACTATGTATCAAAAAGATGTTTTCATAAGAATGCTTCAGGGCCCTAAGTCTCAAGCATGGCCCTAAAGCACTGAGTTAACCAAGGCCCCACTGTGAAAACAACAAGCCTAAAATCCCACAGCATCACTAAATTTGAAATTACATATGAATGAATAAAGGAATAAGTCGGTTTACTCTCAGGTAATGATAATATCCACTACTTTCTATAATATCTTTGTGAATTAAATTACAGTGTGTGGGGAAAATCATATGTTTTCAGAGACAATGCTCCCCCCCACCGGCCCCATCAGGATGATCCCAAACCCTCTCTATCATGTCATTTAGAGTAATTGTCTCGCCTCTCAAAAATCCAAACTAGCTATTTAAAAAATACCAACATTATTCAGAGTCTTTCTTTCTGAAACGCAAGGTCATTTTGTTTGTGTGGTTGCTTCCATTGACCTATAGACAAAGCACAATTGTACTTCTTACAGGCTGTCTCCCAATGAATGCAGCAGTGTATCCAGTGTTGCTTAGTATAAAGTCACTTCAGTTATAATTTATACCGTGCAGAGAATGGCCTTTGAAGAAGCAACCCACACTAAGGAATAGATACAGGTACATGATTAAAACTAGAGACAGACAGACTGGGTTACAACTTCAGCTTCACAAGATATGTGACCTTCATTAAGTTATTAAACTCTCTAAGCCTTGGTTTCCCTTATCTGAAAAACGGGTATTGTAAGAGTATCTAGTCATAGATTTGCTAAAAACCTTAAGTGAGACAGGTAATTCACACTTACCAAGCACAGCACTGCACTCAATATATTCTCAATAAATAGCAGGCTCATTATCACTATTCTTTTTTTTTTTTTTTTTTTCTTTTTAGACAGGGTCTCACTTGTCACCCAGACTGGGGTACTGTGGCATGATCATGGCTCATTGCAGCCTTGACCTCCCTGTCTCAGGTGATTATCTCACCTCAGCCTCCCAGGTGCCTGAGGCATGCACCACCATGCATGACCACCACGCATGACCACCACGCATGACTAATTTTTTGTAGAGATGGGGCTTCGTCATATTGCCTAGCTGATCTCAAACTCCTGGACTCAAGTGATCCACCCTCCTTGGTCTCCCAAAATGCTGGGATCACAGGCGTGAGCCACGGTGCCTGGCCTTCACTATTCTTATTGAAGAATCATCAATGGAATTTTCTCTCTTCTGCAAAACGAGTGAAAATATTGGCTATTTCTAATCAACATAAAAAATAATCAAAATGGCATAACATTGAAATCTTCAAGAACAGAGGCTCTCTGGGTGCATATCATAATCAGGAATCATGCTATTTATACTACTTAGTCCTCACAGCAGTCCAGAGAATTGGGTATTATCATCTCCACATTAGAGATGAAGGCAAAGCTCATAAAAATACCTACAGCTAAAATGAGTAAGAGTGGTGAGTTAAACACTATCTCCCTGACTTTCAGTTCCTCATATTAGATCATGTTCCCCTCTCAGTGTCTGGTACCAGCAGTCTCACACTGAATATCTGCTAATGAAAACATTAGAAACAACAACAACAAAAATACCAATACGACATCGCCAATGAGTATATATGCTTTGTAAAGAAAGCCTAAGCTTGGCTGGGCGCAGTGGCTAGCACCTGTAATCCCTGCACTTTGGGAGGCCGAGATGGGTGGATCACAAGGTCAGGAGTTTGAGATCAGCCTGGCCAAAAGTGTGAAACCCCGTCTCTACTAAAAATTCCAGCTACTCAGGAGGCTTGAGGCAGGAGAATTGCTTGAACCCAGGAGGCAGAGGTTGCAGTGAGTTGAGATTGCGCCACTGCACTCCAGCTTGGGCAACAGAACAAGACTCCGTCTGGGGGTGAGGGTGGAGGGCAGCCTAAGCTTATGCCTCATTTACTTAAAACAACATTCAGTTAGACAAACGGCACCATAAACACACAATTTAAAGAGTCCCTTAATATCTTCTGGCAAGGGTAGATTCCAGTACTCTCTTTCCCCAATCCTAAAAGATTCTAAGTTCTGTAACCAGATGACTTTCTCAGTGTTAAATTACTCTCCCCTTAAAAACTGATCCCTCTCATATACTGATGGTAAAAATGTAAAATAGATAGTCACTGTGGAAAGTAGGTTGGGTGTTGCTTATAAAACTAAACATGCACTTATATAACCTAATAGCTATACTCTTGGGTATATATCCCAGAGAAGTAAAAACTTAGGTGCTCACAAAAAAATCTGTATACGAATGTTCTTAGCAGCTTTATTTTTATAGTCCCAAACTGCAAACAACCCAAATGTCCTTCAATGCGTGAATGGTTAAATAAGCTCTGGTGCCCACTACGGGATACTATTCAGCAACAAACGGAGTGAACTCTTTATAACAACTTGAATGGATCCCAAGGCATTATCTCAAAAGGTTATATACGTATAATTCCATTTATATAACATTCTTGAAGTGACAAAATTAAAGAGATGGAGAACACACAAGTATTTATCAGTGGCCAGGGAACAGTGGAGGGATGGGCACACTTATAAAGGGGCAGCATAAGGGAAGATCTTTTGTTTGATGGAACAATTCTGTATCCTGATTATTGTGGTGGTTACATATACCATACATGAGACAAAATTGCAATGAACTATACACGCGCACACACATACACACTAGTGTGTGTACAAAATGATTATAACTGAACAAGGCATATACTCTAGCTTAACAACAATGTACCAATATTAATAAACTGGTTTTGATATAACTGTATAAGATGTCACCATTAGGGGAGCTGAGTGAAGGGTACATAAAATTCTTCATGTGGAAGTAGACTCTTGTGACTCTATAATTATAATTATTTCAAATGTAAGTAAAAGAAAAAAACAAAAGATCCCAAGCAGCTTTGAAGCTCATTCATATGTAGGGACAACAATCCTCCTTTTATGGGGTTGTGATTTCCCCCAAGTTACTTACCCTAGCAGCAGAACAGAGACTAGATCTCATGCCACCTAACTCAAAATGCAATCCTCTGTCACACCTTTTATAATGGGATAAAATGAAGAAGCAAATGCATTAACATATCCATAATATTGGACTTTCAGTAAAGCCATTCCCCCAGTGACAAGTCTTTGGGGTTCCTTATCCAAATGAACAGGGCCTTGAACACATCTAGACATGCAGCCACTTTTAACTCTGCCTGGAAAGGTCAGGGGAGGCTTCCCGCATTCAGGGAAATTTGAGCTGAGTTTGAATGTTGGGTAAGAGGTCACCTGGCAACCTGGAAGGAAAGAGCAATCCAGGAAGCTGCAGGCCTGGACAGCATCCCAGTCTTGGAGCACTACAGGATGAGGATAGGGGCTGTGTAACAGTGCAGGTACCCGTCGGGGAGAGCCAATATGAGCCTGGAATGAAGTGGGTACCAGGTCAAAAAAGTTCCTGGTGCCATATGACAGGTGGTAACTCTCAAAGCTCAAGGATAGACACTCACTATGCTCACCAATGACAGGGAGTCTCTTAACACTTCTCTTTATATTTTAAGATGCGTACATTATATTTCTCTTCCTGTATTTCTCTTCCTCACATGAATGTCTTTTGCTAGTTAATATAAACAAGATGTCATGGTTCTCCCAGTAAGTATAATAACGTGATGCTTTTGTCAGTTGTTTTTTCTATCTAAGCAAAGCAAGGGATTCTACGTAAAGCAAGTAAAATTAAGCTAGTGATGAAGGATGTCAAAATCACTATTCCAAATAATATACAAATTATAAAGGAATCTCAAGAGCAGGTTGAATCAGAAAAAATACACTCTGAGTATGTACTTCCTCAATACTGGTCTACACTCTCAAAATAAACACAGGTCATGTTTTAAGTTAGTAAATGTAGGGAAAAATAAAATTACAGAGGCTGAGTAAAAATACAGACGCATCCTACCAAAAGGAACCAATAATTCTTGACTTAAATTTAACAACTTTGTTCACTGTGGCAGTAAAATATTAATGGCATTCAAAGTTGAATTTACATGGGCAGTAATTCACAGTCTCTGGAACAGAGTCTTTATTTTATGTCAAGTCATTACATCAGCAAAAGTTACCAAAAATAAATCCATTTGACTTCCAGTATTTTAGACAATAAATAGGGCCATTTCTCGCAATGTCAAGTTGGCATAGAAATACAGAGGCTGATAATAGTGAAAACCTACATGATATAAAAGAAATGGCCCGCCGTATGCCATAAATATGTCTTAAAACTAACAAATATGATCCTGCTTCTTGCAGTTTTTGAGGGGGCTTCTGTTCTTTGAAATAATCTAAAACTCACAGCATGAGATATATGCTGTCCACGAGATGAGATCAGCTCTCCATTCAGCACTTGAGATTGTTTTAAAAGTGCTGTGGCCCATGACTAATAAATCACTCCATGATGACTACAGTGTCAAGTATATGCAGCCATGTGATTCCCTGTGTACCTGGGAAGGACAAAAGGCAAGCAATTCAGCCAGGATACAGGGATGCCAACTCAAAAACACCAGGGTGGATCCTTCACCCGTATGTGAAACTTAGTTGCCCTTGGTTTTATAGGACAAGGAGAGAGGAAACCAACTACTTTCACATACAATAAACCATGGGCTCCTTAAGGGTGTCCATGTCTTATTTCTCCTCATATCCCCAGCTCCTAAGACAATACCTCTCAATAAATGTTATTTGACTAAATGAATCAAAGGTAGAGTGAATGTATGCATGCATGCTACAATGCAGGAAACAGCTAAAATGTGATACATACATTTATTTATTCACTTTTTTTGTTATAACATATTTATCAGGTGCCTATAATGAGTCAAAAATCATGCCAGCTAATGAAAAAGAGGAAAAAAAAAAAAATCGTATAGCACAGTCCCTGCCCTTAAAGATGTAATAGGAGAGACAGACATGAACCCTAATGACACAAAAAAAGAGGAAGGGAAAAGCATAAAGTGGGGTTGTAACACACTTCATGGTTTCAAACTGAACTACTGGTATTGTGGGGGGAGGAGATGCTTTTAAATTCTATCCGTGGAAAGACGCCAGTGTCCCACAGGGAAAATACGCAGGGTCTGGAGGCAGAAGACTAAGTCAGACAGAAGAAAAAAGGGACCTCTTCATATAAGCATCATCATAGTGAGCCTAAAAGCTTTCAAAAATCTCATTTCGGGCTGATTTATTAATATCTGCATTGAAGGCAAGGATGAAAGGAGCATGGGGTGGGAGGCTGGCAGTCCTTAGACCATTAGGAAAACAGTGGACTCCCACAAAGGTTACTTCTCACTTTGATAGGATCTCATAAATCCATGTAAACTGGCCCCCTACTTTAGAGCCGGAGGACATTTTCTCTGTGGTTGCTTAGTCTTAACTACAGGGATTGCTGAAGAGGTTTAAGTCACACTGTTTCAAAGGCACAGTTCTGCTTGAATTTAGGTTCATCACAGTTAATGAAGCAGAAACGAATCCTTTTGCCATCCCAAAAGGATTTCTAGGTATCACAAACAAAAGAATGGAATTTAACCAGGAAAAATCTGAGATAAAAACAGGACATTTGGTCATCCCAGGCTTGTGGCAGCTCACACAAAGGATGCAATGTTAAAAATAGCATCAACAACATTAACACAGAGATGGTATCTAGAAACAACACAAAGATTGATTGCATACCTGCCCTGAAAGGACCTTAAAAGAGGAAGCTGTAGAGACCAGGCATGCATATACACAAGTAAGGCAGTTAAACAAATGCTTTACTAGAAAAAAGGGGCTGGGGGAGGTGGGGAAAGGCCTTTGGTCTTGCTATTTCACCTCCATTCAATATCCTTGGTTACAAAGTAGGAGGGAACATGGGACACATCCTTTAAAGGTTATTAAAGGATGGACAGAATATTCTCTGGCCTTAGGAAATTTACTCCTGGTTTAAACTTCTCCTTGGGCACTTGGCCCACTTTCGCTGCAGGATTCATGAAGCAAGGAGGCTCCTACAAGCCAGTCTTTACTCTTTGTCAGGAATTCTAAGTTTCACTCCTGAATTTGAACTGACAATGGACAGAAGTGAAATGGATGAATCCAGAGATTGGTATTCGGGGCTCTTAAAATTTAGAATCTCAAATTTCAGGATGACCAATTCCCTTTAAATTCTAGAAGAACTTTCTCTTCTCTAATTGAAGTCCCTCTGAGACTTCTAGGTCTTCATTCCAACCTAAATCCCAGAATAGGGATACAGGTCATACCCCATCTCTCTAGTGTTTTGAGGAGAGGTGACAGGCTATACTGACAGTGGCCAAGTGGGTGCCTGCAGAAGCTTCTGAGACCTTCAAATGCAGAAGCATTTCGCAGGGATAGTTTTTCCTAGCCAGACAGAAACCAAAATAGAGTCCAGGGCTGACTGAGAGAGAATTTACTGTTTCCCTCCACGAATGTTCTTGTTATGAGATTTTTCATATAAATGAACACACTTTCCTGCTTAATCTTTTATTTAGGCTCTTTGATTTTACACCTCTTTGCCTAAATGAAAAAAGTATGCTATAAAAAGGCTGCTTGGCCCAGGTATGGTAGCTCATGCCTGTAATCCCAGCACTTTGGCAGGCCGAGGCAGGTATGTCACTTGAGCTAAGGAGATTGAGACTAGCCTGGGGAACATGGTGACACCCGTCTCTCCTAAAAATACAAAAATTGGCCGGGCATGGTGGCGTGCATCTGTAGTCCTCGCTACTCCAGGGCTGAGGCAGGAAGATTGCTTCAACCTGGGAGGTCAAGGTTCAAGGTCAAGATGTCGAGACGGCGCCACCGAACTCCAGTCTGGGTGCCAAAGTGAGACCCTGCCTCAAAAAATAAATACATAAATAGAAAATTTTAAAAATTAAAAAATAAAATGGCTGTTTGGATGTATGGTTATAAAGGACAAAGACTGTTTCTTTGGAAGAGTGCTGTAAAAAGGCAGGTGGTTATTAATTAAGTGAACCAGTGTTTCTCAAACCGTGAGTTATCTTATATTAAGGCTTCCTGAAATAGTTTGTGAAATATTTTTTTTTTTTTAACAGACTGGAATGGAATTGAGTGGGATGGAATGAAATAGAATGGAAAATAAAATACTGGAATGTACCACATGTTGTCAGATTAGCTCTTATTTAGTAAAACTTGTGCCATGGTAGGAGGCCAGAATGATGTCAATTTGACATTCAGAACAATGTAAATGCAATGTTCATATTACTTTGACTACTTCACTGCATTACAATGCTTCAGAATCATTTCAATTGTAATTAGACTAAGTCTCAGAGTCCATAGTTTATAGAGTTAAGACAGATTAATAAACAGGGTGGAGCTTTCACCACAATAGCAATACTTCCTCTCAGAGGCACGGAAAGCCAGCAGTGACACCAACAGCTTGTGAGAGAGGTGAACTCCCTATCCCAAACCATCAAAACCTTATATCTCAATCTCTTCCACAAGCATCTGATTTCAAGATGGCAGACTGACCCAATAAACTGTGGAAGCTATAAAAAGTGTTTTTACTTATATCTTTAAATAACCCTGAAAATACAAACTTAATGGCCAGGCGCGGTGGCTCACGCCTGTAATCCCAACACTTTGGGAGGCAGAGGCGGGCAAATCACAAGGTCAGGAGATCCAGACTATCCTGGCTAACACGGTAAAACTCCGTCTCTACTAAAAATACAAAAATATTAGCCGGGCGAGGTGGCTGGCGCCTGTCGTCCCAGCTACTCCGGAGGCTGAGGCAGGAGAATGGCGTGAACATGGGAGGCGGAGCTTGCAGTGAGCCGAGATCGCACCACTGCACTCCAGCCTGGGTGACAGAGGGAGACTCCATCTCAAATAAACAAACAAACAAACAAACTTAATAAAATATCTAAGACCAGAAAAATAAGGAAGTGGATTCTAAAATGGTAAGTATATCAAGGTGGGTTTCAAAGTGCCACAAAGCATTATCCTATTTAATAAGAAAATGCTATGCTTCAATGAGGCATATTCCATTTCTCAGAATAAAAGTAATACATCATAATAAAACACATTTACTTCAGTAATTTCCTTAGCCAGTATTCATCCATGATTGCTATAAAATTTATTTCACCAATAAAACATGTATAAGTGTGCGTGTGCTGTATATATACCAAAAAAACCCCACAATTTTTTGTTTAATCAATAAAGTCCTTTCTGTATAATTTACTATTTCTAAATCCTTAGTCAGTTTAATTTTGCCTTAAGTAAGGCATAATGTATTTTAACTGAGACATAATTGTCCTGATTGTGGCTCTTTAAATTAATTCTTTTATATTACTAAATTGAAAGTTGGTATATTTTTCAAGTAAATATGATTAAAGCTTATTGATAAATATAGATTGAATTTTAAGTCATTTAAAAATAGTTAAAACCATGGAAATAAATAGCTTTTCATTAATATATTTAAGCTTTACCTTTTTAGTCTTCTTTACGTTTTTGTCAAAACTAAGCGTTTATCTCTTCGTATTTCCTCTCATTATACTTCCCTGATGCAGTGGCATACACTCTGTAGGTACTTAAGAAAAAAATTATTTTCGGAATGGAAAGACTACATAAGACATGATAAATTTATTCCAATACCCAATTATAATCCAACTTATTTATTAAATTTTATTCCCTAAAGCAAATTCGTATTAGCTATATAATCTATGTCCTTTAATCAACAGAAAGCCATCAATCCAAGCATTCAGTATCACATCCACTTGACTATGCTGCCGCCTTGATTAAGCTGCCTGCAGACTGCTGTGCAAGGAATTAAATACCATCTAGAATAGAAATTCAAACACCAAAAACTTTGGAAAAAAAAAAAAAAACAGGTAACCAATAGCTTTTTCTATTTCTTTTTTCCAAGGGTTCCATTAAATTGTAATATATTCTCTCACCAAAAAAAAAAAACAAATTGAACCAGTACAAATTACCCCAAAGTTTAATGATAAAAAAAATTGAATTTTGTTGATTTCCTGGTGGAATATCTGAAAGGCCAACAGGAAATAATAAGAGAAACCAACCCTTATTGATTCCGTTTCACATTCTTCTTAATTCCAGGCCACCTGCCCCAAATGATAATCTAAATCTTTAGCCAAACTGAGAAAACCAAGTATTTGGCAAACATCAAGAGCTAATCCGATTTTTCTTGTGTCATACACCAGTGCCACGGGTTGAAAGGGGAATTATTTGGGCCAATTTCCAAAGATGTAGTGAAAATTAAATACACTCCCAGAAGTTTTGGCCTCAGTGTGGCTTATAACCCAAATCAATAGCTTGTAAAATTTCAAAGCTCTGAAGATATTCAGAATGAAAAGAATGAAACCTGTTTCATTTTATAGCTAATATGTTTTAATATCAAAAGAAACACAGAAACTATGAAGGACTAGCAACACACATAAAGCCATTATCTTGTAGATTTTTCTCTCTGTGGTTGACTTCACATTTGCAATCCCAGAGTAGCTTGTAAATCACTCAACCTAACATCACGCCAGAAATCCCACTCCCACAGACAAGTACAAAGGGAACAAGCACTTAGGGAACACAAAATAATTTTTATTACCTTAATCCAGACAATAATGAGAAGATAAATCTGCTACGAAATGCCATAATTCACTCATTCACTCACACATGTGTAACACCTATGTGTCAAGCCCTTTACTGGGGGACGGTGTGGCAAACAGAATTGTGTCCGCCCTCAGGATTTATACTTAGGCGGAAGACAAAAGACTGGATACAAATAACTAGAGTTCAAGGTCAAATGTTGTAACTACTATCAGGCTGGCATAAACAAAACACACTAGGAGTCAGGAAGGGACAGAAATTACCTCTAGTTTATGTGATCAGGCAGGGCTTTTTGGAAACAGACCACATTTAAATTGGGTCTTGAAGGATGAATAGGATTTTGAAAGCAGGGACTGATGGATAATTTGAAAAATGAAAAGAGAGGGGGGAGGGGGCTGACATTTTCCAGAAGGCTATATGTATGCTAGCCCTGTGCTAGGAGCTTCTATTTATGATATCTCATTTATTTTCAATGGGAAAGCAAAATGGTATTCAGCTATAGAATTTGGGAGAGAGGCAAAAAGGCAGTGAAGATTGGTTGGGTGAGAAGGCAGAATGCCTCCAATACTGAGCCAAAAAATCTGAACTTTACCTGAGGAAAAAATGGTAAACTACCAACCATGTTTAGAATGCCAAAAGAGGAGAAGAGAGAGAAGACAGCAAGAAAGAAAGGGTATTGGGTCATACATATTGCTATGGATAACTGGGACAAATAACTGCCAACCACATTTAAATAATTTTCATGATTGCTTATGTGATGCCTGTATGCTATATTTCATTAAAAGTTTTGGAAGGATTCTAGAAGATAATTTATTTTGCTTTCTACTCAACTGAATAAATCCCTCTACATCATCCCAGAGAGACCCTCCAGCCAGTCTCAACACCTGCCCAACAGGGAACCTCACAGTGAGCCCCTGCTATGTGTCAAGGCCTCTGTCAGGGAAGGTTACATTTCTCCACAGCTTGAGAGGTTGCAAAGCATTTCTTTGAGCTAAAATCTCCCTTGCAGCTTGGTCCTTTGGTCCCAGATCACACACAGAATAATTTTCCATCTATTCTAAGACATGCTTTTTACACATTTTAACAACTATAAAATCAGAGGGAGGCTTACCATCAATTCTGCATTATAGCTTTAATAGGCAGCAATTTTTCTTAAAGGCAAATAAAATAATGATGCATTTTATAGCCAGTGGTATCTCAAATGCAATAAAACACAGTAAGATAATATTTTACATAAGGTTGGCCTAACCCCTCTTCAATGGCTAATAGCTTATCTATATTCGACAAGTGTCCTCAAAAGTAGAGATACCTAGCCAAGGTTCTGCAGCCAGACACTCCTCAGCCCAGCAACAGTCTCCCATTTACTAGCTGAGAGACCTTGACCTGACTCACACCTCTTTATAATTTTAGTTTTCTCATCTGTAAAATAGAGCTAACAATAATACCTGCTTCATAGGCTTTCTGCGTGTGCATTACATTGGATAATATGCATAAAGTCTTTTGCACAGTGCTTAGCACACAACCAACATTCAGTAAATGTTAGCTATGATCATAATCCATCATCATCATCATCCACCTCTAGATTAAATAATTTCCTCTCTACAATCATCTCCCATATGACATACTTGCTAAAATTTTTGTCTACTTTTGGGTCCACTCCAATTTGTCAACACCCTCCTAAAATATGTTTTGTCAGTTCTCCTGCTGCCTTCAAACCTCCTATTCTGCTATTTCCCTTTTACTCTAAAGACAATGATTTTACTATCTTTTCAGTTCATCTGTATTGGTCACTTTAGTTGTGTCACCTTGAGTATAGTTTTTAGGAAAACTCTTAATTCTCACTATTAATCTGTAAAGTACTTACTATGTTGTCACACCTGGCTACAGAAGTATTTTGTTGGAAAATGGACACAATATGCTCTCACTGGTTCGGCATACATATGATATGGGAGGACAATTACTGCCCTTACTCTTGATAGCTGTCTCTACTTACACAGCCTAGGTTACAGTCTCTCAGATACAGATGAAGAAGAATGGCCAAGAAAGTATTTGCAGAAGAAATTTTTACAATTTATGTATTCAGGCAACACATGTTGAGACCAAGCATGAATACCAAAATGACAGAACAGCCTACAGGAAGAAGGCAAGGGCAGTTCCCAAACGCCAGGCAGTCAGAGCTATTAACGACACGCCTGCCCATACCCAACTCCCCCATAATTCTCTGTTCCTGTTACCAGCTAAATGTTTGTGTCTCTCAAAAATCCATATGTTGACATCCTAACCCCCAATGTGACAGTTTGGAGATGGGGCCTCTTTGGTAGGTAATGAGGTTTATATTAGGTCCTGAGGGTGGGGCCCTGTTAATGAGATTAGTGCTCTTATAAGAAAAGGAAGGCAGAGAAAGATCTCTCTCCATGCACAAGGACCAAGAAAAAGCCACAGTGAGAAGGTGGCTGTCTACAAGCCAGGAAGTGGATCTGCATTGTAATTTCAACTTTGCAGGTTGGTCTAACCCCTCTGCAGGTAGGCAAGAGTCAACTGTGCAGGTACATTGATCTTGGAAATTCCAACCTCCAGAGCTGTAGGAAATAAATGTCTGTTTTTTAAGCCCCCAAGTCTGTGGCATTTTGTGATAGCAGCCTGAGCAGACTAAGGCAGTAATTGGTACCAAGAGTCAGGAAAGAGATAAGAAACTGGTAGCTTCAACAGCAGCAGCAAATCCTCCTGTAACCAATTTGTGTACATTAAGAACCAGGGCCTCTCAGATCTAGGAAACAACTGCAAATGGTATGGAGGCTGGCTACCACTATATCAACAAAAATCTACTGCAAGTAGCAAGCACAAAAAATACCCCCAAAAAGGGCTGAGTCTTTTGAACAAAGACATTAATTCCCAAAGCAAATCTGTTTGCTATTTAATACAAGGAAAAACAGGTTCTAGGTCCAGTAACCACTAATCCCAACAGAAGGCACTCCCACTGGTCTATTAGGCAGCAATTTCATAAACAGTATATTTTTTAAAATATAAAGGACAATGTGTGACTAAAACAGAGCTTAGGAAAAGGGCAATATCCAAGTCTAACCTTAACAAATGTGAGGATGGGATTTCATTTTAGCTAACCTAAAATGAGAGGGAACAGGGAAAGTATCAAATTAGCAAATTCAGTGGCAGCCTGATACTTCTGTAGCCAGGGGTGACAAAATAGTAAGTGCTTTACAGATTGACAGTGATAATTGAAAGTTTTCCTAAAACATATACATGTATAGTCAAGGTGACAAAACTAAAGGGACCAATGACAATGTATTAAAGAGACAGAAAAAAATCATTATCTTTACAGTAAAAGGGAAAGAGCAGAATAGGAGGTTTGAAGAGGGCAGGAGAATTGAGATATTAGCATGTCACAGACTACAGGCCTCCACTGAATAAAGAGTGGATATTAGTTGAAGAAGTAGAAGAATTTAGGGACTGTGAGGAGCTCCAACCAAGCTAAAAATTTTTGCCGAGGTGCAGTTTAAAAAGGAAAATACAATATCTCCAGAATTTTAGTTACCATCCAGCTCAATCCCCTTGCAGTTAAGATGAGGAAAAAGAGACATCCCCTAAGGCCTCAAAGCTAAGGCACTAACAGAACCAAGATGGAACAACACAGGTCCCAGGTCTAGATTCATGACTTTTTCTTCCCAAAAGTTTGTGATCTAGTCCAAGAATAAAAACACAGCTGGAATTATCCCATGAAAAACCAAGGATACTCATGTAAAAGACTGGTCACAATAACAAACCAACTGACACAAGGCTCTACGCTCTCCCTAGAATGGGGAACTCTGAAACGTGGAGATGTCGGAGTCCCCAAC
Source organism: Piliocolobus tephrosceles (assembly GCF_002776525.5). Taxonomy (NCBI): domain Eukaryota; kingdom Metazoa; phylum Chordata; class Mammalia; order Primates; family Cercopithecidae; genus Piliocolobus; species Piliocolobus tephrosceles. The sequence goes on from NC_045441.1 coordinate 104,757,326, forward strand.
CCCCTGCCCACCTGCAGGACCCTGTTCTTCACTCCAGTGCAGCAATATCCAGACCACACCCAGAGCTGATGATATATTCCGTCTTCAGCAGTTGACTATGTTCCACACAAAAACATACTTTCTAAGATTAAAACTGGGAGGCTGAGCTGTTGGGTTTTGGGGTCATTCCCTAAAATTAATATTTTTGGATCTTCTGGTCAGTCTACTGTTTTTCATGGAAACAAAACACATTTCAGTAGGTTAAGTTGTAGTGAATTCTCAAAATACATACAGAAATGAAGTCTTGAGGCTTTATTCAGATCTCCTGCTCCCTCTGACAAAAAAAAAAAAAAAAAAAAAAAAAAACTAAAAAAAAAATACACAAGAAAAAATAATCTTACCTGATGCATTTTTTAAATGCAGGAGAAAAAACATACACGGAAGAATTTTTTTCCTTGCCTTTCAGCCTCTCGATAGCTGCTCTGCACAAATCTCAAAGAATCAAAGAAAGCTTTGGGAGAATTCCTTTTAAGCCTTGTTGGCAACCTTCCAATGCACAGAGCCCCATGGCAGAGATGTTTTCAGAACCCGCATTAATACCTAACGATGGAGATGTTTTCAGAACCTGCATTCACACCTGATCTTGAGCAGGCAGAGCATACACCTGTACACCTGGTTAGCATGAGGCTCTACAGCTGGTAAAATAAAAATAGCTAAAATGTCTTCCTAAATGCCCTGTCTTCCTCCAAAATCCAGAGTCTACACATGACTATTCTCAACCCTGAATGACACACCCAGAACTACCAAACCCAGCATCTCTGTCACCCTCTACTCAGAGAAGCATCCTGCATCATCAATCACCAACATCTTGCCTCTCCAATCAGAGGCACAGACACAGCAGCTTTAATTGCAAATCTCAGAAGTTCTCCGAGCTTTCTATATTCAACCCCTTTGAAAAATCTCAAGCCCCAATCCCACGGCAATCCTCTACCATAAGGAACAGAAAAGTACAGTTGCCACACTGTTATCAGAAGACCACTCAAAAACTTGCAATCTGTGATGGTTCACTTCATGTGTCAGCTTGGCTAGACTATAGTACTCAATTACTCAATCAAACACTAATCGAGGTATTGCTGTGAAGGTATTCCATAGATGTGATTACCACTGACAATCAGCTGAGTTTAAGTAAAGGCAAAATTATTCTTGATAACGTGAGTGGGCCTCATCCAATCAGCTGAAAGGCCTTAAAAGTAAACACTGAGGTTTCCCTGAAGAAGAAATTCTGACTCAAGACTCTAACATCAACTCCTGCCCAAGGATTTCCTTATATAAAAATGATATAATAGATACATATGCAAAATCTCCCACAGGTTCTATTTCTCTGGAGAACATGGATTGATGCATAACCCAATTCCCTCTTTGCATCACTACGACCTCTTTAAATTAGGGTTGCAAACTCAAATGTTAATGGGGGCCTGGCAGGTAATGTCACTGGTGCAAATGTCTGTTGGACAATAAATGACAATGAACAGGCTGCCTCAGTATCCAGAGGACATGAGAGTGTTTTGGAAACTACACTGAACTGGGGACACTTCCACTTACAAGGGACAGCAGAGTTGCCAGATTGCAACTGAGGCCAGTCCTACTAAATGCTCCATTTGATCAAGAGAGGCCAGAAATCCACACTTCTAAAATGTAACATCCCCTCACTCATTGAAATTCTTAACTACTTGCAACTAATTCAAATTTAAGGCACCTAGTAATTTAACTCTATGAAGAGCAAATACAATGAGTCCGGGAGCCAGATGGGAGAGGGAGAAACAGGCTCTATGCGTTCTACATGCATTAATTCATGGTGGTCCTCACACTGTCCCGATGAGGTAGGTACTATTATTAAGCCCCTTCTACAGATGAAGAAACTGTGGCATAGAAAGAATAAATAACTCAGGCAAGGTCATATAGCTAGAAAGTGGGGCTGGCGGGATGTCAACCCTGGCAGAGTACAGGGCCACAAACAACATGGCACACCTTTTCTATCATTATTGAAGAGTTGTGTAGCTCTGAATTTTCACTTTTGTATGTTAGGCTTGTAAAGGCAGTCATGGAAATTTCATAGGTAGAGAAAAGGTGACCCAGGAAACTCAAAACATGTTGAATGTCTAACCCATGTAGAAGAGCCAAGAATTCAACTGAAGCCTTACTCCTTTGCCTTTCAACTCAGCAGGTACAACACTGTCTCAAGAAAGCTCATCACTAATGCACTCCTAACGAATGGCCTTGCTGAGCTTTTGTTTGGTATTATTTACTATTTTTTAAATCAAACATTTTAGTCCTTGAATGGTTTAGAAAAAATATAAATATCCCCAGAGTGCCTACCACTCAATTTTTAAAAGTAAATGTTACACGTACAATAGAAAGCTCACATGTGTTCTTTACCACTACAGAACCAACCAGGATCCTGAATTTTGTGTATATCATTCACATACATGTGTAAGTTTTTACACTGTTATTTCACATGCACACACAGTATCTAGTATTGCTTTGTACACTTTTAAACCTGAAGTAGGTGGAAACATAAGGCATATACTCTTCTGCAACTTGCTTATTTCCTTTATGCATTTGACATTTATTTATTTTTACTACTGCATAGCACAGGATATTTATCTATTTGTTTTTATTAGACATTAGGTTGTGCCTGGAAACAAAGCACTTTTGTACATATGTCTTTTTATGAATAAGTGTGAGGCTTTCTCTAAGGGTGGATAAGTGGGGGTGACTAAAATAATTTTATTATAGTTATGTAAAATGCTTACACTGGGGGAAGTGGGTGAGTTAGGTAAGGGTACTCTTTCTATGATTTTTGCAACTTTTCTGTAATTCTAAAATTAGTTCAAAACAAAAAGGTTAAAAAAAAAGGAAAAGAATGTCTCCTCTGGGCCACTCCAAGCAATTCACCATAGGATCACAATGCCTCGGGCTGAATCCCAGACACAGACAAGACCTCCACAGCAGTGGAAACAGGAAAAGGCTAGCTCCAGGGCCCTCCATCCCAGAAAGGCCACAAAATTGCCATATGAAACTTGTTGTTTAAAATACCTCAAATAGCTGAGCTTATATATGGTCAAGTATGGTTAACTAAAATCAAAGCAATTCTTTGAATATTTATAAACCAAGGCAAGCAAATGTTATTTAAATTGAAAAGGCAATTTAAATTGAAAAAGTCTCTCAAACTACAACTCTCTATCCAATATATGACATGACTTGTCTTTAACCTAGGTTTAAATTGTATCTGATATATTTGTTTAATTCTATGCATTTGGGGGCACATCTAAAAACTTGCGGCCCTGCACCTATAAGGAACGGGAGGGCCTCTTGGAATTCAAGCATCTATTCTTCGTCTTCCTGTTCTTTCCAACCAGTCAGATGCCTTGTGCCAGGAGAAAAATGTGTTTATGTAAAGTCTCCTGAGAGTGGGACTAAGAAGAGCTACATGGGCCAAACCCATCTCCTCTAGGAAGCCTGCCAGGGCTAACCTCATCTGAACCACATCACTCATCTCCTCCTTTCTCCCTTTAGACTTACACATTCCCTTTGGTCTCAATCACTTAGCACTTGCAGATGTTTTGATTGGGATCATCTGTAAGTTCCTGTTATGTCTTCTCTTCCTACTTGGATTGTAAACTTTTCAAGGCATTATGTCAATCCATCAACAAGTGCAATTGCCAGAATAGAGCAGAAAGAAGCTGAAGTGGAAAGAGTATGGGGCTTGGTAATATCTCTGCAATCACAATTTAAGGATACTACAATCTTTTGGGGGACTCAGTTTCCTTGGCATTCTTCAATTTCTAAGGTAGTTTCCTCCCATTAAATTCTATTGGAGGAATCCCTTCATTTCACCTTCCTCTAGTGACAGTATTACATACAAGATACATGGACACAGGAGACATAATCCTTGCCAATAAGAACCATCTGAGTATTTTCTTTTCTTTTTTTGGCACCTCACACAATATAAGTAGTCCACTATGAACTAAGCACTATTCAGTAAATGTTGATGAAAGCAGCAAAGTGATAAGCCAGTTGCTGGGGAATAAACAGACTCAGCAGCTTCTTTATCTGAAGTGTGTGTTCTCTATCTAGCCTTCTCCATCATGGCCCACACTCAGCAACGGTGTGACATTTTAGCACCATATGGCTGAGTGAGGATCCAAAGGCCACACAAAAAATTGCCAGCTCACTTGGCATTTCCTACATTTGCCCAGACAGATGGCACTAGGTACCCAGCTCACAGCTGCAACCAGATCTAGGAGGACCAGGGTCTCTCCAGGATGCCAGGTCAGCAAGGACGCAGGGCAGCGGCAACAGAGCTTTGCAGGTCAGCACCTCCATGCCAAAGCTAATACTCTAACACTCATCTACCCAGATTTCTGGCACAGCTGAGAAAATATCCTAGCAGTTTTTGCAAACATCTTTCTATCAGAGGTATCCTGTAACTACACTCTGCACCAAAATACCATATCTCTAAAGCACACTGCGGTATGCACACTCTCCTTGGGATGCTTGGGAACACAGTCCTACCAGGACTACTGACACAAAGCGAGCAGAGAGGTGTGTTAAGAGGGATCCCATCCCAGAATATGCCTGGATTTCATCAATAGGAATTTTTGTTCCACTGGGTTATGAAACACTCTTGCTTGTTAAAATTTTTTAAAATACTACACTTAAGCAGAAATTTTCTGATGCTTCTCTAAAAGCAGTTCCCTATATGATGAAAAAATATCTATCAATATGTTGTAAAAAGGAGGAAAGTTGTAGGTGGTTCCAAAGCAGGGACTGGACACCTTAGGGAGGTACAAAGGCAGCAGGTGCTAGAGAGGTTAGCAAGCATCAGGCAAGCACCACAGAAAGGAAAAGCAAATGTGAACCAAAGACAATTTGTCTCAAGATCTGCAATGAGGATATTTTATAGGCATAAGTGTTCAGACTTAGACTGAGATCCCTGAACCAAATTCCTAAGCAAAGCCTTGTTGTAACTCGCCATGTCTCAGTTCTCCAGACCCTAAAATCTCTCTTAAACAACGTAAGAACATACACATACTAATAAACTCCCATATGCTAGGCCTAAGATTGGCTTGGCTCACATAAAACTGAGCCACATGCAGGCATATGTTGTTTAGGAAAAGGGCCGTGGGGTTCACACTAATGCAATATTATATATTCAGAGATACAACAGAATTCTTCCCAGTTTATAGTGCTAAAGCTGGCTATTCAGAGGATGAGAAATTCCGAACGGACATACCATTTCTTGTGTAATAACAGTTAATCTGTATAAAAACCTAACAGGATCATTAAGCAGGATTTTTATATTTCCTTTAACGCTCACCAAATTTCATCCTCCCTCTAGTAAGCCTTGCATTCCACTAGACATACATGCACTTGAGGGATGATTCTGGAAACATGATTTGCATGGAAATTCTTTTGTCATCTGACTTCACCACTAAAGTCCAAGTCACAGCATCCAAGTCACAGAACTTAGTTACTTGGAAGAAAAAAAAATGGGGCAATGGGTGGGTCGAGGAGAGTGTGAGAGCAAGTATGTAAAAATATATTTATGACAATCTATTATTCAATGTCATCTAACTTCTCTTAAACTGCATACTTTATTGGAATGTGCTTAAATGTTTTTTTGTGATATAGAAAATGAGAGAAATACACCGGAAGAGATAATATTCTAACAGGATAAAACACCTCCCAAAGTCAGAAGTCCACACAACAAAGCCAAGGATCCAACATCTAAAATCACAACATGGCAGTACTCATCAAACACTTAGAACAAAGATTGGTTTTTGTAGCAAGAACCTGAGGTGACTTTACAGAGGAACTCAGCTTTGAAAAGTAGCTGGGTCTTAAATGCTTTGCCAGAAAGACTTCATTAAATCAGCCTTTTTCTAAGGTTGGCATGGGAGGAGTTTCAAAGTCTCCAACCAAAAGCTACAGAAGTCCCCACAGCATGGTCATCCTAGAAGAGGCTTTCCAAGGCTTTCTTTAACAAGCTGGCAAAACTTGATCCCCTCCTTCCTGGTCACTGTGATTTCAGAAGTGTTAAATGAAACAGAGGAATTTCAAAGCCCCACAAGCTGCTTTGTTACCAATATAACTAAAAGAACTTTGAAGCCAGGTGCAGTGGCTCATGCCTGTAATCCCAGCATTTTGGGAGGCTGAGGCAGGCAGATCTTTTGAGCCCAGGAGTTTGAGACCAGCCTAGGCAATGTGGCAAAACCTCATCTCTACAAAAACTATAAAAATTAGCTGGGTGTGGTGGCATGCACCTATAGTCCCAGCTACTCAGGAGGCTGAGGCAAGAGGATCACCTGAGCCTGGGGAGGTTAAGGAGGCAGTTAGCCCTGATGGCACCACTGCACTTTTGCCTGGGCAACAGTGTAAGATCTTGTCTCAAAAAAAGAACTTTGGCAGAGGAAGAACATTTAACAGAGATCTAGGAGGCTTCAACATCCCTTCATCCCATCTAATTTCTTCATTAAGTTTGAAATTAAGAATTTGTAATAATTTAGATGAGTTTAACAGGATCCAAAATTTGATGCTATTTTCTCTAAAGAAAGGATATGCTAGGGAAACCAGTAATGCAAATAAAAATGATGTTTTAAATATTTAAGAGAAGTGACTTTCTGAAAAGTCCCAAAGCACCTTATAAATACATCTACCTACAAATGATATATAACTACCATGTATTTATTTTTTAAAGCAGGACTCCTAGTAATATATACTAGGCAACACTTTGTCATATTAATCCAGATATTAAAATTATTTGAAGGTAACAGAGTTCTTATATAATAATGTTTATAGATATTGTCTGGTACCTAATTTAGATTATCTTCAGTCTGAATTCAGTGTTGTCCTTAGAAACATACACAGGTAAACAGTAAATTATTGGGTTTTTAGAGACTACAACCTACATAAGTCTAATTAGTCATTAAAACTATCTTTTCTAAATGGCAAGTAAGATATGTTTTGGGAGTTTTCAAGGAGATCCAAATCTAGATGCTACTAGTACCGGAATAGACAATTGTTTTAGTCTCTTAGAATTACATTTAAAGCACAGACATTTATATTAGTGCATGTCTGCCACCTTAAGCTCTATCCTGGATCCACCTGACCTGTAACATTTCCCTTTGGGCTTAACAGAGTCAACATTCTTACAGTTATCAGATATTTTGCCTAAAAATATTTTATTGTGAAATTGTTTTCACCCTTTGCTCAATACCTCAAAATACCCTCAAAGGTATTTCCTATAATCGAAAAAGTTTGCCCACTTTCCTGTGTTCAGTATAAAATCTAGAAATACTGCATCAGAAGACCTGGCCACAACTATCACAAAAATAAGGTGGTTATCTGAGAGGTAAGCTCTGAGTCACAAAACCTCCATACTGAATTCAAGCAATTGAAGACATGAGTGAAGAATCCACCCTTAACTACACAGGAACAATTCCCAGGAGCGAACGTAGATTTTTTTTTTTTTGATAAACAGAAGCCTCCACCAGGAGGAGGCTTGAAAGTCTCAATTTAATTACTTCTCCATCTCCTCAGTATTTCACCCAACTCTCTACTTCCCCATCTCATTTCACAGCCTCCACCAGCTCTCCCCTCAGGCCTCCTATCATCCCCCGCTCAAGCACACACACTCTCTCCCTCTCCTCCACACTCCCACGGCTTGATGTTATCTGCCTTCTGTGTCTTGCTTTCACAGCACCCAGCTTTCTAGTAAATTGTCACTGAATCAACATCTTCCACTGGAAGTCTGTGTAGACAGCATTGTCCTGGAAAGACAGAAAGCTAAAGAAAGCCTCCTCCTTTAAGACATGTAAAGCATAGACACAAATGGCCACAGAATCTTCATTGCTGGAGTCAGGATTACAATAGGGATTCCAGTGATTGATGCTGGGCCTTTCAAAGCCACATCTCGGGTCTCCAGAGTGCAGGCAGAGGGACAGGGGAGATGTCAGAAGAATGGCTAAGAGCCAGGACTAACATAGAACCAACCCCCTTTGGAAAGCTGGTGAAGCTTATGGACTCCTGGTCAGAATAATGCTTTTAAAGGCATAAAAATCATGTAATGACAATGAAAAACAATTAAAATGAAATACAGTTATCTAACCCTTAGAAAACAAAGTTCTGATAGAGGTGTTTTGTGCTTCTCCATTAATAACACTGAATAATAGGACTACTAGCATAAAATCTAGAGGCCAGTAGCATGTTTCACAAGCACGATTTCACATTTCAAATACAATCATTATTTGCTGTCTATATTCATAACTGAAGGAAATGCTAAATTTCAGTTAGGGAAAAGTGAAAATAAAGGGTTTTTTCCCCCCCATCCAAATTCAGAGACCCTAGAATTCTATCCAGGGGCTTTTTGGTTAAGAGTCCCTGCCACAGAGTTATGCTTCCCAGATCCTAAAATGATTCAGGTTTCTGAAAAGAATTACCCTGAAGTTCACTGTCAATTCAAATTGAATGTCAAATCCAATTCAGTGAGAAGGGAACACACAAACCACTGGACAAAACAGGTAACATGAACTCCAATGTTTTGTGGATATGATAATGCACCGATAGCCCTGAAATCTGATTTTCTGGAACTCAGGTGAAGTCTCTGGCCACTGAGCATGCTGCTCCCTCCTGCAAGCTTTACTGCTTCATCTTGCTCTGTTCCTATTATTTGAACTTTTAAAAAATACCATTTTAAGAAGTGCTTTGTTAACACATCTCTTTTTGGCACATACATCATAGAAACTCTCCATGGAAATTTTTCAAGAGGGACTTATGATTCATTAATGCCTATGGCGTAAAAGATGGTGCAGCTGCGCAGTCATTCCCAGGCTGTGCAAGAGGATGGCGCTGCCATCCCTTCGTCATTATGGTTTCTCAGCTTCCCACTTGAACATACCACCATTTCTATGCTCAAGCAAACAGCCCATAGGCTGATATAAGCCAGCTCTAGGGAAGAAAAAAATGCAGGACAATCACGTTTTCAGCAACTGGGCCTTTCAGAGTAAGATTCTGGGCACACGTGATAACTTTTCTGTTATCACGCCAACATGGGTCTGATAACCCCTCTGTGTATGAGAATACAAGGTCTTCATAAAATCTCTGTAGGGAAGAAAGAAATGACTTACAAAGAGGTTTTAAAAAAAGGAGGAGCAGACAACATTATAAAAAACATACAACATATCCTTATTTTACGGAAAATAAAAGAAGACTATCAAAGAAGAGAAGGTCAACCATCCTATCATGGACAAGAGAATGCAAGTTCACATAAGCTATAAAAGGAATAATAAAAGAAAATTCATCTGTCACCAGGAGATATTATTTCTAGTGTCTCTCTTCTGAATTCTTTTCATCTGGAAAATGGATGAAAAATATTGGCAGAGGAAGCAGGAATGAGCTTCCAGGCCAAAACACCTGATATGCTTTTCCCATCAACAGGCTTCTGAAGAAGCCCTCATGCTCTGAAATATGCCCCAAAGGCAGCCCCTAGAAAAAGGTTATGGGCCAGGTTCAGTTGCCACATGCTTAAAGGATGGGGAGGATGTGGGAAAGGCAACAGCTGCTGACATTTACTGAACATTTACTGTGGGCCAGGCAAGGTACCAGCTGCTTCCAACACATTGTCTCATTGAATCCTTCCAAAAGCACTTTGTGGAAAGTCTTATTATTGTCCACCATTTTAGAAAAGAAAATATAGGCTTAGAGAAGTAATGTTCCTAAAATAACAAGACTAGTAAGAGCCTAGGATATAATCTGAACTTAGGTCTGACTCCAAGCTCATGCTTTGAAATGCTTTTCTGCCTGAGAAATTTCTCCTTCTGAGACCCTAACTCTACCTTTCTAATCAAAAATCTCCCAAAATGTCTAATGCAACTGCAGTGGTAAATGTATATTGTCTTATTATGGTTGGCAGAAATATCAAGGTACAAATTAGCCAATGACTAGGTAATTTACAGGTACAGCCTCAAGTTAATCAATGAAACATCCATCAAGAATGAGCACTTGTCTGCCAACATCCCGCTCCAAGCTCTTTGAGTCTGCCGATTCCGTCTATGCCCCTCATACTTGGAGATCACCTCATCCTGTCTTGCTTTACCCTCACACGTAGTCCTGTGTCAGGTTATTTCCTTCAAACACTGAGACAAAGTCCACCTATTCAAAAGCAAGTCAATCCTTGTCTGCCTTGCAAACCTCTTGAGGTTTGGACTGTTCAGCATCCTAATCCCATTCACAGATCTTCCCCGAGGTGGCTTCAACATCTGTTCAGCTCATCCATTGCCATCCTTTTCTTCCAGTTTTTATTACAGCTCCAAGCCCTCCACTCCAGCAGTTCTCAGAGCTAAGCGCCAAGGTGACTTAATAAACACCATCCTCAACCTCCCCAAAACTTAAAAAGTCCCAATGTGAGACCATGGTCCCTTCTCAGGACTTCTATACATCAGACACCATTTCCTACCCACGTTCTTGGAAACATCAGCAAGAGCAACATAATCCCCATAGCTTAATTACAAGATACTACTTGTCCCCAACCAGAGTGGGGATGCTAAAAGACTTGCGAAGGTTTGTTTGTTTAAGCCACAAGCATCTCCTAAGGATGATTTTTCTGGTTATTAAGTGGAAGGTGAGCAGCATTTCCTTATCTCCACTCAGCACAACACACATAAAACAAGTGACTTTCCATGATAGGAGAAGTAACTTAATTCTGTATACTTCTATCACACCCTGGAGCCAGTTCCTAGGAGATATGATGTAATACACAGCTCTACAGAAGTAGTTTTATAAGGGGGAGGATTTATACCTGCAGCTGGGGCAATTTAGTGGTTAACGCCTGGGGCTTTGGCATCCAACCGGGAGTTGGTGGCCCATCTTCAGTAGCTACATTAGCCTCTTGCAGTTTCAGTTTCCTCATGTAGAGAATGGCAACGGTAACAACATCTACCTCATAGGTCTGTAGGAAGCCAGTAAAATCATGCATGTTAGGTACTCGATACAGCACCTAACTAAAAAAATGAATGCTCCAGATATGATAGATAGTAGCAGTAAAAAGGAGAGTGACTCAGGGGCATACCCACAGCACCTCAGTTGTCACACAGCTAGGGTAAGAAAAAGTCCATTTCATTTTTAGTTCGCTGTGAAGGCAGGCACTGTGGAAATTCAGAAGGATATCACTTGGTCTAGAACTTGTCGCCCATAAGCATCTCTGAGTCATATGCTGTAGTGGTACAACTTTCCCCCATTGCATTTCGACACTGAGGTTAAATCTGGCAAACACGAAGTTCTGCTATTGTGGGTCTCTGAATGCTTTTCTTTCAGAGAGCTCCGTTGTTTTTGTTTTATTTAAATGAATGTCTCTTTTCAATAATGAGGAAAGTTCAGCAAGAAGTAGAGATGTGGGGGAAAAAAAAAGGCACACATTAACGTGAAGATTAAGAATGACCCAACCACCTACAGAAATCTGATGACCAAAAAAACAAAAAACTTGTATCTGGCTTTAGATTCAGCATGAGGGAAAAGAAGAGCAGCCACACAAAAGCAGAATGTGGAACCATGTATCTTTAACTGAAGCACCAAACTGCTACTTAAACACACACACACACACACACACACACAAATTCTAGCTCACTGAAGCTAATACGCAATAACTTGATGCTTAGTTGCATTTGAGACAGAAAAAAAAAAAAACTAAAATTCATTAAAAGACATACAAATGAATAATGAATGCTGTTTTCTCAAACGCTCTATTCATAAAAGAATACTTATATAAAGGCACATGTTCAACTTTAATTTTAGAGAAGCTGAAGAAAAAATAATTATTCCATTTACTATGTAACAAGCTCAGAAAATGGACAATAAGACCATTCCATGACAGAGAGTATTAGCATTCAACTCATCTATAAATATAAGCAACAAACAGTTTCAGCACAGCTGGCTGCTAAGGACTTCAATATTAACAAACAGACTTAATATTCTTGATTTACTACAGATTTCCCATCAAATGAAATAGTCATGGTGATGATAATTGGACCCACATGCCACACAGCACGCCTCCTAAAGATACAGCTCTGTGGTGTGATGGGGTACAAGTCACAGAGTCCAACAGGCAGGCAATGTGCACAGCAATTCTTAGCTTGCAGCACTGAGAAGGTTTCTATGTCCTTGATTCAACTGAAAATGAACAAAAAGGGTATATGCAGTAAAATGTCTCTGCCATAGATTTTAAATCCCAAAAACAAACTCATCCACCACTCAAAACATACTAAAGTCTGGATTTCTTGATTTTTTTGTTTGTTTGTTTGTTTGTTTTTGTAGAGATGGGGGTCTATGTTGCTGATGCTGGTTTCAAACTCCTGGTCTCAAGTAATCCTCCTGCCTCAGCCTCCCAAAGCACTGAGATTGTAGGATTGAGCCACCGCATCCAGTCTAAAGTCTTGATTATTAAGAGTACATTTATAATTTCCACACACTAAGCCAACAAACATATCTTAAGTAGTAAAATGTGAAAAAAAAATGAACATTTCTTCAAACTAAGAGCCTGTAAGAGTAAAGGTATAATCTATCATGTAATAAAAATTTAAACATATTTTTGTGTTTAACCATTTCAAATACACGTAACAAATAGGATCAGTGGTCACACAGAATGGCAATATCACTTTCAAAAGTAAATTACAGACGACAAAGTTTGGAATGGCAAATGAGTAATATATCATAGTCTCATATCTCAATATTATTTTACAATAAATTGTATTTACCTTTGCAGAATGTAGCACAAAAAATTCTTAGACATATGCCTTTGTTACCACCATGATGTACTGACTTGCTGAGTTTTTAAGTAATTCTCTTTATGACAAAGAAAAACCAGTGTAAATGAATCAAAGAACACCATTGTAAATGGTAATTTAAAATGCACATTGAACCTTTTTAAATAGCCATTTAAAAACTACATTTAAGTGGAAGGAAAATACTAAAATCTCAGTGTTTTTAATAGTCGGCACAACTTTGACATATAAGTAGACAAAATTAAATTTAGTTCCACGTCCACCAGCTGCTACACTTTAGATTTAAGGTTAATGTTCCTATGAAGGGAGGAGGCTCATTCTTGGAGATGTAAGAAATAACTTAAAATTGGACAAATATAATAATAATCTGAAATTATATTTTTAAAATGATAGGCAGTTCCCAGCTTATCAATTTAAGTTTTTAGCTGTGTAAAATTTAGCTCTAAGTCAGTTGTTTGTTTCTCCATCATGTATATTTCTTCATGAGCTAAGCCATATTATGGGTTAATTTTGGTGGACCATTCCGGGAACCAACCCATTATTTACAACATTATTCCAACTAGAAAATTAATTGCCAATTCCAATATAGAATGTGGGATGTGTAAGAAGGACACATTGTCCTAGCGAAACAAAAGGATCACCCTCCAATTTCTACCAAGCTCAGTTATTGAATAAGCAAGCAATGTGTGCAAGGCATCATACCAGGTACTTCAGAGGATAGAAAGTAGCAATATTTCCGCAACGTCAGCCTCTAAGTTAAAAGCTAGCAATCATAAAAAATGGACAACTACGACAGAATGGCAAACTTCTTGTACAAACAATAATGTAGCAATTTTTGTTGTTGTTATTGTTGGACAGGGTCTAACACTGTTACCCAGGCTAGAGTACAGTGGCTTGATGTGGGCTCATGGCAACCTTGACCTCCCAGGCTCAAGCGATCCTCCCACTTCAGTCTCCTGAGTAGCTGGGACCACGAGTATTTGCCACCATGTCCAGCTCATATTTTTATTTTTTATTGGCCTCTCAAAGTACTGGGACTACAGGCATAAGCTACTGTACTGTTGGTTTTTAAAAATACATTTTTAGGTGAGAAGAATAAGTAACCTTTAAACAACATACTTGAAGAAAGCATAGGTCTGAGAATTACAATAACCACTGAACAAGAGACTGCTGCCTTCACAACTAAGAGTTGTGTACGACTCCATGCTACTTAGACATTGTTTGACTCCTTTTTCTTGGCACTTGCTTTCTGAAATACAGATTAATGTGAAGTTCTACAGTGATGTTTTACATTTGTCACAATGTCCTTCCATGCTTCACAGGTATTAGACAACTTCCTTCTCCCTTGTTGAATCAGGATGGCAGCTGATACCTAGAGTACAGTCTACAACATATCAAGACAACTGTCCTCTGCTACAGATCTACCAAGACAGACACTGATATGTTTTCCTCCATGAGATACTCTTTCATCTCCCAGGAACACTGGCTTGGGGTTGACAAAGGGAAGACAGTTCATGCAGCCCATGGCATCAAGAACTTCTCCTACTCAAGGTATTTTTCATCACGTCAATCTCATTACTACTGCCCCTCTAGAAAGAACAAGATCCTGCACTGCAACTTCAGTCAGGCCATAGGCATGCAATAGCAGGGAGCATTCTTCAGGAGCTCTGGCCTGACACAATACCTTGCTGTTCTTCAGATTTAAAACAGGTAGAGAAAAGAGAGGATCAACAAAACATCATCACATTGACATATGCACAGCACGCGACTCATTGGTAGTTTCCCAAACACTTCCATATTCATGATATCATTGAGTCTCTATTGACTTTGACAAGCAAGGAAGATGTTGTTATTCTAATTTATTGATGAAGAAACTGACAAGAAAATTGATAAAGCTCAGAGAGGTTAAATGGCTTTTTAGAGATCAGCAGCGTAGTGCTTTTTCTTTTATGTGATACTGTTTAACCCATCAAAGTGACCTGTTTTCCACAACTACTTTTAAAAGCCATAACCAAATATATACACAGTAGGTTAAAATCTCTTTTATGTATCCCCAAAAGAAGTCCTTAGTCTATTCCCTGTATCATTAAAATTTCCTGAGGAGAATACTAAGGATTAGTTTAATATGTTCAAAATGCATCAGAGTATATATACCCTGAATTTTGATTCCCACTAATTCCTCCCCATTTTGGTTTACCCTTCCACAACTGAATTAAAAATGGGTGTTGAGTAAATATTAAGAATATGTGAAAAAAGTAACTTGCACCTGGAAATACATAGTTCATAGCATTAATCATGTAAAGAAACAGAAATCACTACTTTTCTCAAGGCCTGTCATATTCAAAGAAATGTTTTTGGGTAATATTCCATCTAAACTAGTATATGGTTCTGCTGCAATCACCAACCAGTGGGTTATTCAAGTTCTCCTCCCCTCCTTCAGTCAGGAGTCCCAGACTGTGGACAGTGTGGACCCCAGAGTTCAAAAGATGTGAGTCAGAGTCCCAGGGAAGTATTTGAGTTTGTCAGTGATTCTGCTAATGAAGGTAAAGGAGAGTAGTATTTAAGGACTTCTCCAGAGGCAGCCTGTCATCATCCAAAAGAACTTTCTGTGATAATGGAGATGCTCTAAATCTGCACGATCCAATGTGACAACCACTTGCTACAGCCACTTGCTACAGCCACTTGCTACATGTGACAACTGAGCACTGAACAGTGTATATAGTGCAGCAGAGAAACTATTAAGTTTTTAATTTTATTTACACTTAATTAGTTTAAATTTAAAAATAAAGAGCCATATGTGGACAGCAAAATTCTAGAATTATGACATCATTCCACACAGGAATCATAGCCCAGTTTGTTTTCACGGGGCTCGCAGACCTCGAGACTGCGAGGTGAGAATATAACAGAGCATGGGCTTTGGAGGCTGACACACTAGAGTCTCTTACCCAACCTACTCAACCTGGAAATTGTACTTTACTGAGCCTCAGCTTCTTCACCTCTATAACGGGAATCTCAACACCAAACTCTCAGGATGGCCTCCCTCGCACTCTGTCCAGCACACAGACACTGTAAAAATTAGTTTTCTCTTCAGTCCTCCTTCATCCTTCTCAGTCTAAAAGAACTACATATGTGAAAGTTAGCGTCCAATTATGAGATGTAATTTCATGAACAATCTATAAAAATGTTTGCATTTCTTAGAAGTAATGAAAAGAAAAATATCACATTGGGGTTATATTATCATTTGGTAAAAATGGTATGGAATTGAAGAATTATAAACTGTATTCATGTTTAAACACTTGGTTAGTGAACCAGAAAGCTAAAGTCTGCTCTTTTCTTATCTTACCAAGCATGACATTCTATAACAGAGACAAAAGCCACATAAAATTGTTCAAGTGCTACTTTCTATGATGTAGTATTCACAAATAGCAGATCTGGAGACTCTCTACATTCTTGTGTAAGGATGTGTTACCCAGCATTATTCTAGTGTTCAATAAATATTTGATTAATGTTAAATAAATGAAGTTCAGGAGAAATTACTGACATACTTAATTATATACTTGGCTAAAAGACTAATAAAAAACCACACACACACAAATTATTCACTATGTATTCAAAGTAGTTTTATTTACAAAGAAAGAAAATGGACAACCACCTTAACCTTTCATATTAGAATATATAAGCAAAGACAAATTAATTCAATAAAATATCACGTAACTACTAAAATATGTATTGAGAATTTATGAGACAAGTTTATAGTATAAAAAGGAAATCAGATTGTAAAATTATATATAGCTTGATTTTAAAAGTTAAAAACATACATTAAAAAAGTTCTTTTAATGTTATCTTCATTAGCAGACAGGGAAACATGTAACTTTTCTCCTTCATACTTTTTCCTATCTTCCTAGATTTCTATGAGTATGTATGACTTTTATATTGGGAGGTGAGGCTCAAATTTTTTTTTAAGTTATTCACTGTGGTTGAGCCCTAGTCATCTTTCTTTCCCGTCATTTGAGAGCAGCTCACAGTATTGTGGGAGGATAACAGCTCAAACCACAAAACCTCAAATGTGTTTTGGCCTCCAACAGCCTGGCAACCAAGCAATGAGAGTAATTACAGAGTGCTTATCCAATACCCACCTTGTAGCGGCCATGGGAGACGTCATTTTCCCCTTCCTGCCCTGGACATGGTACACTGTTGGCCAGATTCTATGCCAGCTGTTGGCTTCCTCTCCAGAGGTATGAACATTTTAAGGGTTTAAAAAAAAAAAAAAAAGCACCACTCTGTAGCAACTACATACCTATGTAATCCATTTGCAAGATCTTCATTTAGTATCAAAGATTTTTAAAATAGGAAATCTGTGGTCAAATAATTTTTATAATAATTATTTGGAGATAATGTAAGGGAAACTCTGACAGTTCAGGGATTAGAGCACCCTAACTCTCCCCTGGGATGCTGATGAGCATCTGGTTACGAACAGAAGTTTACTAGGAAAGGCAGAAACAGAGTGATACTTCAGATGGAGAGAGCTGTCGATGCAAAGATTTGGGTGTCCTGGTATAATCAAGGAAGTGTGGCATGACTTCCACTAAGGCTACAGCACAGGGCATGTCTGAAAAGCATAGGAGGAGATCTTGGAAAAGCAGACAAGGGCCAGGCCATGAAAACACCTTGCAAGCCATCCTAAAGGATTTGGACTTGATCCCGTGTGACCAATGACAATGATTTTAAGGATTTAATCGATTAGCACATACGGATGGTCTCTTTGGCTACAGTGGAGAGGATGAGTCTAGTAATGCCTATACATTCTCCTCAAAATGTTTTTAAATGCATAAAATATATAGAAACTATATATATACTGAAATGCAGCATATAATACAATACTGATTATAATAATACTGAAATGCAGTTATCTCCATGGAAGCCCACGTTAAATTTCTGTGGCTTTCAACCTTTAAACTTGTATCAGAATCACTTAGGAGAACTTGTAGGAACAGATTGCTGAGCTGCACCTCCATGTTCTCAGATCGTGCTGATGCTTCTGGTCTTGGGAATAATACACTTAGGAACCATTTACTAGGGTGATGCTCAGGTTTCTAGCTAGAAACCTATATGGACTTGGTACTACTCACAGTCTTACTCATCTCTGTATCACTAGCATCTATTGCTTGTACATAGTATGAAATTTTCAATAACTACTTTTTGAACAAATGAAGTACGAATATAGACACAAGAGTAAATCTAGCACTGAATCTGTGTGGAAAAGTTATACCTTTGTTTGGTTTTTGTTGTGCTTTTTAAAATAGTCCTTGGAATTCCTAAACACAATGAATTTTGATCAAATACAAGAATTGATAAGGTTCATAAAATAATCTTCAAGATACCAGTTATATATGTATAGCATTGCATTTACTTTTCAAAATAATACTTGGGCAATCAATGCTGTTAAAATACGAAATCCTCTTTATTCATATATAAGAAATCTCTTTTACTAATGTTATCAGTGTCAAATACTGAAAATTTCAAAGAAACGATCACTTTTAATATACTTAGCAAATTTCAAAGGGTATTTCAATAAAAGTAGTTAGAGAAGCTTTGCAATAAATTGCTACAATCTATTTTTAATGAGCTTCTCAATTGTTTGGTTATAAATGGATGTTTCTCAAGCTCCTGACAGTACTTAAAAACCATTTGTTTCCATAAGTATTTTAAATATTCCTTGCCCATTGTCTTTTACTATTACCACAGTTTAAGGTTTACACGGCAGGTAAGGTTCAGCCTAGCTTCATCTAAGTTATTACAAGCCAACTAAAAGAATCCCATTACTGAAGCCAGCAGTATTTACCAAGTGGCCTGTGTTGGTTGCTATGAAGGATGTAACAGAAGCCAAAGAGTCGGTCACAATGTATACTTGTGAATGTAACCAAATGCCTTCAGTATCCTCCCTATCAGTATATCACTGCAAATATGCCCTTCTAGAAATACATTATCGTTTCATAAAATGATGTTCTAGCATCTTTTCAAGTCTCTACCACTCTACAAAACCCTATCACCATCCCATTATTTGACTGGGGCTGCCTTTTGTCCTTTCACAATCTTTCTCACATCTGCATCTCTTCTTCCTCCCGCCCTAATCATCCCTGTTCAGGCCCCTATCAGGTAGCCTCTGCAGCAGTCCCTCAACCCTTCTCATCCTCATTGCTCACTGGTGTATGTCCACCACCTTTATCACCATCACTCCTATCCTTAAACACATTCATAGCCCAACGTGGTCTGGCATAAGTCCTCCATTATTTGATTCCATCCTGAGTTTCTGACCTGTTTTTCCTACTTCTCTAAACACACTCCTCAACTACAGACAAACGGCCCTACTTCCTCCTGTCCAAACACAGTTCATACTTCCATATTTATTTTGCTCTGACAGTTGTCTCCCTGACAAGGATGTGTCACATTCTGTCCAAGTCTTACCCATCTGTTGGGATCTAGCACTTATATGATCCTCCTACCCCAGACGCTTTCCCTATCCCAATAACAATTCTGTTTTCCCATATTTCCACTAAATAAAGTCACAATTTGGGGTAACTGTATACACCTTCCCTCTGTAGCCAGGATGTAAGCTTCTACAACAAGCATTGTGTATTATACTTATTACAGGCTGAACATCCCAAATCCCAAAACCTGAAATCCAAAATGCTCCCAAATCCAAAATTTCAGGAGCACCAACATGACACTCCAATGAGCATTTCAGGCTTACCGATTTGGGATGCTCAACCAGTAAATATAATGCAAATATTTAAAAATCAAAAAAAAAAAAAATCTGAAATATGAAACGCTTCTGATCTCAAGCATTTCAGATAAACACTACTCAACCTGTATTCCCCTCTGTCCATCTCAGTGCACTGCAGTCGAAGCAAAGGCTTCATGTATATCTGACTCTGTGACTCAGCTCACCTGTAGACAGAGGCTCCTGCTGTACCTCTCTCAGAGGACTTTTGTGAATATCAAATGAGATGATAAAATATATCTTTTGAAAACGCTCTGCAAATTGAATTGGTGGTATAATTTAATTGGGAAGGCAAATGTACACTCACACAATGCCAGAGAACCAAATAAGAGAACAGTATGATATCTAGCTCTTAACAGTATTAGAATGCCACAGGAATTCAAAGACAGTACAGACCATGCCAGGTTCCATGGGATTGTTGGGGGAAATTTTCCCTGAAGAGGATGATTTGAGGCAAGCTCTGAGGGAGGAGCAACTAAGACAAAGAAAGCCTATCAAGCTGGCCCAATCTCTGGAAAGCATCTTAATCTATTCAGTAAATCAGCAAGACTCTGAACATGGCAGTCAGAGGTTACACAGAAATCTGAACAGCCCTGGGTTGTCTGCTTAAGCAGGCACCCCCATAGACATAGCCAGAGGTCAGTGGCCACTGCAGGAAAGAAAACAGAATGTTCCTTCAGCAGGGAACAACAATGAATTTGTCAAACTTTAGCTTTCTATACACTTATCTTTCTAAACAACTTACTTGTACTTGGCTATAGCCTCTATTAAAGATCCTATCACTGCACTCATCAGTTTACATTTCATCACTTTTTCCTGAGAATGAAGACTGAGCAAATATTTTCACGGACTAACATCGACTCTGAGCTCTATCAAGCAAGACTCGAGGTCCCCCATCAGGATCACCATTGTGGCCCTGTACCTCTTGTTCTCTGGTATAGACATTTAACTACTATTTGCAGGGGGGCAGAAAGACTTAACAACTCAAGTGAGCCACAGGACTTTAATAATTAAGTTAGCCTGTAAAGCAGACATGCACAGATAAGGTGTGTAAGTGGCAACTTTCCTACTGATTCCTTTCCTGTTATGTCTACCTAGCGACAGCTAGTCAGTCTTCAAATAGACCCCATATACAAATATTTCTAGAACACTGAACATATTTGTTACTACCTATATAAGTCAAATATAAAAGAAAAGGTGGAGAAAAAAAAGTCTGCGGACTTGCTTTAAAACTTGCTGCACTTGTTTTAAAAACTGAATAGGATGTATGTCCATTGCAAAATCCATGTAAGAAAATTTCATACACTGTACCAGCAACCTGGATGCTAACAGCATGAAACAATCTGGCCAGGCACATAGTAACCGGAAGGAAAGATACATAGATATTCCATGTTTGGCATGAAAAACCTAATAGTAAGCTACACTTTCTAAAAATTTTAATTAGACTAGAAAGGGTAACCAGAGAATTTTGCTTTGATCCTGGGATCTGTCTTTATCATTGTATCAACCTATGAAACACAAAAGCAGCATATTCTTTCTACATTCCAATGTCAAGCAGCAAAGTTTTTTAGGGTGGAAAAAAAGGCAGTCCGTACTGACTAGAGAGGTTGGGCTGATTTATGTGATATCAGAGATGCTTTATTTATGGAAGGAAGGTAGGTTAAGCTCTCCTGGGGATGACTTGAGCTCTGGTACAGTCTCTCTGGACCACTTAAACAATATCAATAGTTCACTTATGACATTTACACATCTTGGTTAATGTGGCATAACAAAACTGGAGAACCTTTATGTCGAGGTAATTTTTTCCACTGTGACTGTAAGTAAAGGATAACAAACAGCCTACATCCTGAGCATCCTAACTACAGAGAATTCTGAACTCACTACTCCCCATCCAGATTGGTTTCAACTTCCCAAGATCTTAAGATCTAGAGGATAAAAATGGGAGTGCACTGTTACTACTGTGTTTGTATAAAAGCTTGCGAAAAAGGTTCCCTTTGTATGACAGTATAAGTACAAAAAAATGATTTAAAAAATGATAATGTAATTTTTAAAAATGTGTCACAAGTTTTATTTTGCGTGTTCCCAAAGAAAGTAATTCCAAATAGTGTGAAACCTCATTTATCTGGCATCAAGAGAGCAGAGCTCTGGAGGAGTGGTTTCCTGAATAACAAACACTCTGCCATTCATTTGCCTGGAGTGGGAAGTGTTGTCTCTGCCTGCCAGCACTCCTCCCCTGCAGAGCCTCCCCTCCTCCACTCTGCAGGGCCTGGGCTGGGCTGTCACCCATGGTACCCCAGCCCCCTTGCCTCAGAGGAAACACATGACTGGGACTGGACCAGTCTCTCATCATCCCCCTGGATACAGTGGTACATCCAGAAGTAGGAATGTGACCCAAGCAGGACCTGTGCCCTTTCACTTAGTTTTGTGTATAGATGTTGGGAGGAAGAGGGTGTCTGTCTGTCTCTTTCTCTCTCTCTCTCTCCTCCCCCACACCCCCACCCACACTTCCTTCTGTCTTTTTTTTATCCAAAATCCTAACCATGTAAACGTGGAGCAAAAGCAACGGACTCCTAAGAAACTCCACATAACCTCTGCCCCTGGACTACTGTGAGGAGGGTTTTTATCACTTTCAACTAAAAGAATACTGGTTCACACAATGTCCAAAGTTCATCTGGCTAAACTTTACCTGATGTTAAAGGAAACCTTCTCAAAATGAACTGTATCCTTCTCTACCTTGAAAAATGAAGCCACAGTACACACGATTTTATCTTTTCTATCTAGTCACCTACTTAAACCCTAACATATAACGTTCTCAAGCACTATTGAATTATCCAAGGATACTTGACTTTCCACTAAATAGGCAGACACTTCTTTGTAACAGATTTCTTTGTTCATTATACTGTATGCAACATAACACTGCCTGAGTATGGGGGGTCAACTTATCCTCCCAGACGTCAACTTATCCTCCTTTGTAGCTGCTACTGCCTCTACTGCCATATCCTACAACAACAGGTGGGTTTTTCCTAAACAATTAACCATATACCAAAAAGGAATAAATTAAGATATGGCAAGCTAGTTATTAGGAATGACTAATCACATCATGTCCTTTGTCTTACAAGGACAGAGTTTCACTCAATTTATAAGACAAACCAACAAAAAGAATGGGTTTGGGGCAACCACTCTGATATGGCCTAACCCCCATACCCCAGCATCCTACCTTCCTTCGTTCCCTCCCCATTTTCTCCCTTCGTCTGTGCACAACACGTTCCACTCTCATCAATGCCCTGGCCAGCAAGGCATCTTTGTTGCCTGCATCCTCTAATGACTACCCTCTTCCCTGGGCTATAAATCTCCTTTCTCATAGCTAACTGACTTAATCTCCAACTTTGCAGGTATAACTTCCTAGAAGAGAAATTTGGCCTAGCTCTTTATGACCTAAGCCAAAATCATGTCAATGTCACCAAATGAATGGTTGTCTTCCGGTTGTGTGCACATTCCTGGCACAATTAGCATTTATTGACTTATTATTTATTTAATTATTTATTTAACAATTGCATATAGCATAGTATGGGCAAAGCAGATACTCTTCTCAGTGATTTACAAATATTCATTAATTTAAGAGTCATAATAAATCAATGAAATAATTATTACCCCATTTTGCAGATGAAGAAACTAAGGCTTAGAGAGGTAAGTAAATTGCCCCAGACCCATAGCCAGTAAGTAAATTTGAACTGTCTGGTGACAGAAGTTATACTGTCAACCTTTATGCCACGGAAAAATTCATGATCAGTTAGAACTGCAAGGGGCTAAGCAAGCACACACATTGATATGTGTCTAGTACATATTCATCCATCCTTCCATTCCAGTGTTTTGAGCATTTATTATGTACCACACACATTTTAGTCTCTGAGAAGACAGCAGTAAACAAAACACACAAAGACCCAGTCTTGGCCAGGCCCAGAGGCTCATGCCTATAATCCCCAACACTTTGGAAGGCCAAGATGGAGAACCGCTTGAGGTTAGGAGTTCAAAACCAGCCTGGACAACATAGAGAGACACCATCACTACAAAAAAATTTTTTAATTAACTGGGTGTGGTGGTGCATGCCTCTAGGAGGCTGAGGTGTGACAACTGCTTGAGCCCAGAAGTCTGAAGGTGTAGTGAGCTATGATCATACGCTATACTCCAGCTTGGGTGACAGAGTAAGACCCTATCTCTCAAAAAAAAAAAAAAAAAAAAAAAATAGACTCTGCCTTGAAGGCATTTGTATTCTAATCATATTAGTATCACCCTGCACATCTTTATTGGTTATATAGCAAGCTTAGTGTTCTTTAAATATATATACATATATAAAATTGTCTTAAAGTCTGCACATAACCATAGTGATAAAGTACACATTTTGTACACGTTTGAAAACTGAATTAATAATAATACTCATAGCTGTTATTCTCTAATCTATCTGGATTACTTACTCTGTGTCAGGAACTATACTAAGTATGTACTGTTTCATTTATGCACTCTATACACACACACGACTTTGTGTTCTATCTAAAATTCAACAGAAGGAAAAGTCTGTCATCTCACCAATCTTAGAATTAGTCAGAGAGCCTGTTTTACACTCAATACACAATAATTTTTAAAAACCTTTCTGGGGCATTGAGTATGCCAGACATCATGCTAAATGCATTGCATGCCTTACTTATTGAATCTTCATGACCATCCTGAAGTGGGTACTGTTATTTCATTACATAGATGAGGAAGCTAAGGCTTAAATACCTAGTAAGTGGCAAAGCCAGAATATAAACTACGCTCCATTTGAGCTCCACTGCAGAGTACTGGGAAAATGTCTCTTACTGGTAATGGACATGTTATTACAACCTGGTGAAACAGAGAACTACGCATTAAGAAGTAAAAGTTTGTTATCTTTATAAGAACTAGCACCAGCAGAAATTGCCTAGTTAAGATTAATATTATTTAGAATATCAAGTTTGGGCCTCAATCTATGGCTAGAAGGAAAATATTGCCCACTACACGTGTACAAAGTTAATCTCTTTAAAAATTATTTTTATGTGTACAAATTTATGGGGTATATGAGAAATTTTGTTACATGTATATAACATGTAGTGATCAAGCCAGGGTATTTAGGGTGTCCATCACCACGGTACAGTACATTTTTGTGAAGTACAGTCACCCTACTCTGCTATCAAACACTGAATTTATTTCTTCTATATTTGTGCATGTTTGGAACCTTTAACTTCTCTTCATCCTCCCCTCTCCCTTCCACTCATCCTTCCCAATCTCTCCTATCTATCTTTCCATGCTCTACGTCCATGTGATCAGATTTTCTAGCTCCCACATATGAGAACATGCGGTATCTGTCTTTCTGTGTCTGGCTTATTTCACTTAAGATAATGACCTCCAGCTCCATTCATGTTACTGCAAATGATATGATTTTATTGTTGTTCATGGTGGAATAGGATACGTGTGTGTGTGTCTGTGTGTGTGTGTGTGTGTGTGTGTGTGTTGTGTATCCCACCTCTTTGGACACTTAGGGTGATTCCATGCTTTACATATTTATTTCCCTGGGTTACAAATTCCAAGATGATAACCATTACTCCCTTCTTTTATCTTGATATTTAAATATCAAGTACATTTCTTACAGTAATGTAAGGGGAAAAAATCAAGAGGTACTTAACTTTTGCTAAGAAACTGAATAAAACATAAGGATAAATTCTGTTAGAGTAGATCAAGGTAAATGAGAACACCTAGGAATCATTCAGTAACACAAAGTTGATCAAAGGACCCTACTGCTTAAATATCCTCGTCACGTTTCCCATCCTGTGTCAAGCCTTGGGACCCCTTTGACATCCCTGGCCCCCTCCAAATAACTGCCACTTTCTGTATCTCTAGCACTATCATGATCCTACAAGCACCACGGCTGTGAGGAGTGACGGGAACAGGCCATCGTCCCCAACCATTTCTGTCACATCTTTTCTCATCTTCTAAGAGGAAAATCCCATGCTAACTGCTGCTGCTTCTTTTTAATGCCATATCTATAAGAGGCAAAGAAAGTGAGGAGCTTTTAAACATCAATGTCCACTATACAATCTGAACTAGGTTTCTTGGGAAACTAAAAGGCATATTTTAAGTATGAAATAACCTAGAACTATGCCATTAAAGAATAAAGAAAAAAATGCCAAGAATAAGTGTTTTGTTCTTTTTGTTAAAAAAACAAACAAACAAAAAAAAAAAAACATGCACTTGGGGTATGACTGACAAAAAAAAAAAAAGCTGTACATATTTAATGTATAGAACTTGGTAAATTTGGAGGTAAGTATACACCCATGAAACCCTCACTACAATCTATGCCATAAGCATATCCACCACCTCCAAAAGATTCCTCCTGTCCTCTATTATTCTCATTACTATTTTCTGTTTATGTGTGTATGTTATTCTAAGTAATCGCTTTGGAAGACTTACACATTTACTTTGCCCGTATCATGTCACAGGAGGTACCTTCAGAGCCTACAGTGAATTTCAAATCTAATCATTTCATAGAGGATTGATTTTAATTGTTTTTTTTTTTTTTTTTTTTTTTTTTTTTTTTTTTTTTTTTTTTTTTTTGAGACAGAGTCTCATTCTATCACCCAGGCTGAGTGCAGTGGCGCGATCTCCGCTCACTCCAAACTCCGCCTCCTGGCTTCACGCTATTCTCCTGCCTCAGCCTCCCGAGTAGCTGGGACTACAGGCGCCCGCCACCATGCCCAACTAATGTTTTGTATTTTTAATAGAGATGGGGTTTCACCGTGTTAGCCAGGATGGTCTCGATCTCCTGACCTCGTGATCCACCCGTCTCAGCCTCCCAAAGTGCTGGATTACAGGCATGAGCCCGGCCTTTATTTTAAATTTAAACCTCAATTCTCTCAAGGGAATTGGATATAACAACCCAACTAGAACTATTAAAGTTTTGTTTTTTTAAAAAAAAAGAGCCTGACCTCGTTGGGCTGAAAGAAATTCCTAACGTTTTTACTTGATAATGGTGGTATCACTGAAAACCAGTTAAATGGTTAAAGTGGGTGATAATAGTTGCATGGAAGAATAAATTCTGGTAGCTATATCTGTTTTCAATTCTTATCACTTTTTTTTTTAAGAGACAGAGTCTCGCCATGTTGCCCAGGATGGACTTGAACTCCTGGGTTCAAGTGATCCTCCCACCCCAGTCTTCAGAGTAGCTCAGAATACAGGTGCACACTACCGTGCCCAGCTTAAATTTTCATTACTTTGATGAAATCCACTGTGTATTTGTTGGGGCTGTATAGTGAAGGAAAAGTAAAATAAATGGTTTGTAATTTTCAAGGTTACCATCAGACACATCTCCAATAGTTCTCAACTACAAAAGAATTCATTAGTGGAGAAAATTCCTCTCAGCCAGTGGCCTATGGCTGGACCAATGTCCCAGCATCTCAATTAAGAGATGCTGTTCTTCAGGGAACAAAACTAATAACACTGATCAACTTCTTGCCTCCCCTTTCCAACTTCTTCCAAGGAATGTTTTTAAATTGATGTTGATGCCAGGAAAAGAACAAACACCCTTCATTTGCAAGTGGAACAGAAAAACAGAAGCAGGTGGTCAAGTAGCTAAGCTGGCAAAGCCTCTGGCCTGTAGCCAGATGGCCTGAATTCATTCTTGGCTGACGTCACCAGTGACTCCCCAATGCACAGCTGTATAGTAGTCAGTCCCACCTTTACAAAAAAAAAAAAAAAAAAGTTTGTGAAAGACAGGAAAAGGCCATGAAAATACTCACTTGATTACAGAATCTGTGAATGCCATGAAGAATATTAGGAATTCTGTCCATTACTTTAAAATGCTCATGGCAGAAGGAGGAGCAGCAAAGACACATACTTACATTTGGTGAGGATGGTGTCATACGTATTCAAGGAACTTACTTTAAGATACTGATAATCAAAACTGCCCATCCCTCATTCTTTTTATCATCCTTTAGAGTTTATGCTTTGGGCCTTTGTACTATTTCCTTAATTGCTAATTCAAGCCAACCTGAGTAAACTTAAGTAACTCAACCAACCAGTATGTGTCTTGATTGTTTCTTCAGAAAAAAATAAAGTACTATACTAAACAATCTCTAAGATTTTTTTAAAACTTTTGATTTTATCATTATAAAATTGAAGCTTCTTTTTACTTTCTCCTATGCTAGCAAACTTCCCACCAGCTCCCTCTTATTCTTCATAGCTCTAAATAACAATTGTCTACAACTTAAAATGTATTCACTTCGATATACAAATACAGTGATAATCACAATTACATCTAAATTAAAATTTGAAAACTGTATCCATTTTTTTGAATCATTGAATCTACCACATGTCGCAATTTCTGGCATATAAGTGTTTAAAATAGTTTCCCAGTTTGAAATAAAGGCTCTCTGGTACTTAACTAGTAAAAATCAGGTATTAATCAAGTTTTGGACTACCTTTACATCATTAATTTTGTTGTAAAACAATCTAAAAGCGTGTTTTAAAAATTCTTCAAAATGCTGAATGATTCAAATGTCTTTCATTTGGACTACAATGAATGAGAATGAAATGCTTTGGCTCTTAGATCCGTCATACCTATTCTGATATCTGTGCTTTCACCTGGATATGTTGTTTGGAGCTATGTAAATTAAAGTCTCAAAGTCACTCCTTTTGGGTAACCTGCCAGCACACATACAAAGAGTTCCTTTAAAACCATAGTTAACGAGTCAGGCACACTGGTAAATCCTAGCACTCTGAGATGCCAAAGTGGGAAGATTGTTTGAAGCCAGGAGTTCGAGACTGGCCTGAGCCACATGGGCAGACCCCCCCACTCCCCCGCCATCTCTACAAAAAATTTAAAAAGTAGCCAGGCATGGTGGCCCATGCCTGGGGTCCCAGCCACCTGGGAAGCTGAGGTAAGAGAATCACTTGAACCTGGGAGGTCAAGGCTTCAGTGAGTCAAGATGCCAAGATCATGTCACTGCACTCCAGCCTGAGTGACACAGTGAGACTCTGTCTCAAAACACATAAAGTAAGTAATATAAGGAGTAATATAAGGACTTAGGCCAGGTAAATGCTGACCATAGTGGATGAAGAGAATAATTTTGAATTCTACTTACAGCTATATTCGTCAATCACTGAAGGGGAAAATCAGGTACATCTGTTGTCCCAGTTTGGATCAGAAGTCCATGAAAAATTACATTTTAAGTATGGCCAGCTTAACAACAGTATCAGCAACCTGGGTGGTCCTTTTAGGAAAATACACATATATGTGTATTAGCACTATTTGATACGATTTGGATTTATGTCCCTGCCCAAATCTCATGTGGAATTGTAATCCCCAATGTTGGAGGAGGGGCCTGGTGAGAGGTGATTAGATCATGGGGGTGAATTTCCCCCTTGCTGTTCTCATGATAGTGAGTTCTCATGAGATCTGGTTGTTTAAAGTCCATCTTTCCCTTCACTCTCTTTCTCCTGTTCCAGCCATGTAAGTTGTGTCTGTTTCCCCTTCACCTTCTGCCATGACTGAAAGCTTCCTGAGGTCTCCCAGCCATGCTTCTAGCACAGCTTGTGGAACCGTGAGTCCATTAAACCTCTTTTCTTCATAAATTACCCAGTCTTAGGTATTCCTTTATAGTAGTACATGAATGGACTAATACACCATTGCTCCAAAGCTATACCTGTCCAAGCAAAACTGGTGGTAATACAGCTTGAAAAATGAAACTTCAAACACAAAAATTGAAATGTCACTCAGAACAGAATCATTTAATTCTTTGAGGGATTGAGAATTTGGTGACCCAAATATCTGATGTTTTAAAGGAAGTGTTTTCTATGAGGGTGGGGGGATTATAAATTATTCTGTGGTTGACTCACAAAGAAATTTCTGAGAAACATCATGCCACTAGTTAAGGGATGAAGAATGTGGCAGATGAATCCCAATTATGCATCTGTGGACCATCCAAGGCCTTCTTGTTCCACTCCACCTTTCTCGTGTAGCCTTTAGTGAGAATTCTGGCCTCGATTCCAGCATACAAATCAAGACTAAGAGAAGCAGACATTTTTATTAACTGCAAAATCTAAATGTCATGGCTGATAAGGGAGGAGGATGACAAATCATCTTTGTGCTTCACCAGTCCAAATTCGGGGAGCCGAGCAGTCCTGCCACTGGGGTGGAGCTTGCCTACAAATAGGCACCCAAGAGAAGTTATATTCATCTGAACAGTTGTGCAACTTCAACTAGTTACTACACACTCCACCAACACTTTTTCTTGAAACAGAATTTCTTAGGCCTCTCAGGTTCCTGATTTTTACACAACCCCTATAAGTTCAACTGTTATCTCCATTCTCACAAGCAGAGTAAAAGCAAAATTTGAAAGAGGAATGAGGCTACAAAAAGCAGCAAACAAAATTATAAGTGATGGTCTTATGACAAAAGAGAAGAGAGAAAAAAATAAAAGGCAAGAAAAATATTGAAAGAGCATATATGGTCGGGCACAGTGACCATCGGTAATCCCAGCACTTTGGGAGGCTAAGACATAAAGATGGCTTGAGCCCAGGAGTTCAAAATCAGCCTGGGCAATATGGTAAGACCCCATCTCTACAAAAAAAATTAAAAATTAAAAAAAAAAAAATTAGACAGGCATAGTGGCACACGCCTATAATCCCAGCTACTCAGGAGGCTGAGATTGAAAGATCACTTGAGATCGAGAGGGTGAGGCTGCAGTGAGCTATGATCACGCCACTGCACTCCAGTCTGGGTGACAGATTACCCTGTCTAAAAAAACAGAAAAAGTATATATATTTACAGTTACTTACTATAGGAGCAGACCATACTTATCTCAATAGCTCCAAAGACATCATTACAGGCAGAACAAGAATTACATTCATAATGATGGCCTTCATTAGTTACAGAAATGGTCAAGCTATATTCAGAATACTCTAAGATGGAAAGGATTATTTGACATATTTTGTTAAAATTTTCTTTAAAAATATTTTTAATTAGGATGCTAAGGAGAGTTGTACATATCCACAAAACTTGACATAGTACTTAAGCAATCTAAGAAATTTTAAAGACAAAATGACTGCCTATGAACAATTATGAAGATACTGAGATACTATACACAGAAATATGGTTAGCTATTGCCTCAGAGGCTAGAATACACTCAGAAGTAGCACTATACATGCTAAAAAAAAAAAAAAAAATTGCTCTTTTAGCGCAATGATTCCAGTCAGACCTTATAACCACTGCCATGCATTTCAAATGTAATTCGGCAATGTGAAAAATCTCTCAAATCACAACACACACACACACAAAAGGAAGGCTAAACTAACATGAACATGGATCAGACCTGCTTCCACCAAACATCCACAACTTATTTTCCAGGACACAATAAATATTTCCAATTCTAAATGTTAGAAAAACTTTCACAAACAGTCCCAACCCTTCTCCAAAGCTTAAATATTTCAGTATCACGCTTCAATAGCTTAAGCTTCCACATTTTCATATCTCATTGCCAAGGCTGAATGGCTCACTTCTGATATTAATTTTCCTTTTAAATGGAAAAATAATTAACCTATTTTCCATAAAGAAATAACTAATGAATACAATTACAATCTGCTTCACAGAATAGAATGGCTATTGAGAGGAAAAGCAATATTTAAATGAATTGTAATAAGAATTCTGACCATGTCATATTTTATTTCATTAAATATAATCCATGTAAAAAAACGTTTTTTTTCTTTTTTATATCTAACTTTTTTCCTTTATCTTTTTTTCACTTGTCAGGGATTTGAAGCTCACTTTATCTTTAATATAATATTTGATCCATGGAAAAAAAGCACATAATGTTACACAGGTGTACGTTATACAGCATAATAATGTAATGGAACATGGTGAACCAACCACATGATATGGGAACTAAAGTTTTACCATAAACCTGCACATACCCAGGTACCCTGCACCCCTATTGCATCTCTGTTTGCTAAGGTGTTTTCTTCATATCCACATTGACATTTTCTCCACATTATTAATTACAGCTGGAAAATGTATTCCCAAATATTTCAAACAATTCTTCTAGCTGTCTTATTAGTTTGCTAGGGCTGCCATAACAAAATACCAGACCGGGTGGCTTACGCAACAGAAATTTATTTTCTCACAGTTTTGGAGGCTGGAAGTCCAAGATCAAGGTGCTGGCAGGGCTGGTTTCCTCTGAGGCTTCTCTCCTTGGCTTGCAGATGGCTGTCCTCCTGCTGTGTCCTCACATGGTCCTCCCTCTGTGCACACGCATCCCTGGTGTCTCCCTGTGTGTCCAATTTCCTCCTCTTATACAGACCCAGTCAGAATAGATTAGGGCCCACCCTAAAGGCCTCATTTTAACTTAACCACCTATTTAAAGGGTCTGTTAGTCACATTCTGAAGTGCTTGGTTAGGATGCATATGAATTAGGGGTGGAGAGACAATTCAGTCCATAACAATGCCCAGATGTAATTTAAAGCGAATATTCCACTATGTTCCCTGTGCTGTGCATTTTGGGATCCTTTATAGCAATCCGGGGAAATATCCTCTACCTAGAAGGCTAACAACTTTTTGGCCAGAGGGAATGCCCACAAAAATAAGAATACTTCTCGAATAAGAAAACCAGAAGCTTTATCTCTTCTTGGTGGCCACCAGCCTCTCTTGTAGGGTCCTATTTTATCTCCCCATGAGAAACGAATTTGGGCCATATCTCTCAAAAGACTTGTTCTCTACTTCTAATGGGAGGTGAACTATTAGAAAATATCTGACTTCAGATACAAGCCAGGTAATCTCCACTTCCTTCATATCAAGAGAACCAGTGACTTTTAGATACTTACTGCCAGTATTAAAAACGAGGTAAAAATGAGGGCAATTGTTCCCTCCAGAACCAGATGACACTAATTAATTAAAATTACAGTAATTCACATCTTCAAGTATAGAAATAAATTCATGAGCAATATGTCATTATGTGGGAAAACCATAATGCCAAATGGTAAATATTATATAATCCTGTTACTGTAAGGATATATCAAATACATAAGTAAAAAATGTAAAGCCAGGAAGAATAGTAGGTTATTTCTGGCAGTGGGTTCTAGATAGATTTTGATACTTTTTCTTTATACTTTTTGTTATTTCCAAATTTTCAAACAAAAAGTATTAAATCTTATTTTCTGCTATATAGATGCACAGGTAAAAATGACAACCTTATGTAATGAAAGACCCCGTGACTAGACCAGAACCCACAGGATACAGTCTCAGATCTAAACAAACAAGAAATAAGCTTAATCACCTCGTGTGAGCCCTTCATGACTACCAGTCTGTTCACACAGACATTTATCATTTCACTGGTAGCAAAGACATCTGGCATGTCAACAGCTCAAAAGCCACCCAATGATACCCAGAATCCAGGGTAATCCCTTTAACATTCTATACATTTGCCTTATTACTTTAGCGTCAGATTTTACAGACATTCTATCCAAACACCAGGGAGAAAACAAACCGCTAAAAAGCATGATTTCCCTCGTGCATTGTATGAGAAAGAAACAGCAAAAGGGATGACTCCCCAACCCCTCCCCAATTTATAATTATTTTTCCATGTTTCAACACAACTGTTTCAACTCAATGGAAGGAGGGAAATGTCACTTCCGGACAATAGCCCTTGCTGTACTAAATTATTTTCCATTGTCTCTTTCTAAAGACTTAGTGGCAAGGCAGCTGTTTTACAGGCAGCGGGCCCTCTTACCCTGGTTCCCTAAGGAATCATTTCCTAAAGAGATTAATAACAGAGCCAAACAGAAGTGGCTTTGAGGCCTGCGCTGCTCTTTTAAAGGCAGTCAGCAGCTAGTTCAAAAGGGTTCCACTGGGATCTAGTGTGGCTTTCCAAGTAGGTATTAGTTGGGTAATATTTAGGAATCATCTGCTCCCAAAGACGAGGACACACATTGAAAACAGCGTGAAGACCTGCAGGAGGCCACAGTCACAGCTACGCCAGCTGAGGAAAAACCTGGAAATGCCCAAGGGCAGGTGCTAGCCCAGCAAACCCCACAGCCAAACATTTTCATTGGCAATTCTATGTGGAAAATAGCCCGCAAGAAAGGCTACCTAAGCAGCATTATGTCCAACAATGCAGTGACCAAAATACGTAAGAGAGAAAGCAGAGTACCTGTGTGGCCTGATAACAGCGAGGCACTGACAGGACCTGGACGGGCGGACCAGCCCCGGGCAGGTAGCCCACAAGGAGCACTTAGAGATGACCACTCCAGCCTTCCCATGCAGGGTTTTCCTTCCTCATTGCCTTTCCCTACCTCCCCATCTCTGCAGCAATTCCCTCCTGAGTCTCCACCTGCGTCCTGTTCTGTCCTGGTCTACCCAGGTAGGAACCATTCCATCTGCTGACTTCCACCTGGACCAGCTGTGGACCTTCAACTCTTCGGCTGGCTATGAGAGTCTGTGGTATCCCATCAGATGTTAGTACACAACCTGAGGTAGCTCCTATCATCCAAAAGCAGAAATCGTTCTCTCACACGCACAATCTGAAAAAAACTGACACAATCCTCAAAACACACTCTGCCTTTTCTAGCTTGAGCTTTTTTCTCTTAAGGGCTTTAATTCATTCAGAAGTTCATCCAACTCACCACTTAATTCAAGGGTCAGTTGCTGACATTCTATCATGAAAAGGTATGTGGAGTAATCTTGCACAAAATCACAAGCTTACTGATTTTCTGCCTTTATCTAGTAAAAGGACCAAAAATCTCCTCTTTATCATCACATCGTAATTACACATGCACATACACAAACACACACGGACACACACCCCACGTATACACACCACCATGTATGTATATGGAAGAAATCATGATTACAAGGAATAAAGGCAGGATTTTAAATAATAACAGTAAGTATTATTGTTACTATTTTAATTAAAAGTTCTCATCACCACCTTAGGATAATGAAAGATGTTCTTCCCAAAACCCTCCCCTTCATTATGACCCCAAATGGCTCCAGAAACCTCTAATACCATCTGATTTTAGAGCTCTCACTTCCATATTCTACTCCCAGATGACTGATCTCTCATTTTCACTAGATGATGTTTTATCTCAATGTTTTAAAAAGTGGGTTTTTAGTTTGTTTGTTTTTGTTTTATGTAGTTTTTTTTTTGTTGCATGCTTACTAAAATAATTATGGCCACTATGTTTCCCCTGGGACATTTTTAATGTGACATCTTAATCATTTCTTCATCTGAAGTTTAAACAGTAAAAAAGGATATCCAAAGTGTCCTATTATGACATTTGAAAATTAAACTATAACATGAGTCTCTAAAATGTATCCACTGAATCAAAATACCAAGCTGTTTGCTCTCTACCATTACACGTTTTAAAAAACCTGAAAAAGCTCTTGTGTAACAGAAATTTTTCCCTGATTTGCCCTGCCTTTGTATTTCCATTTCACTATCCTCACAAAATTTTATCTTAAGGTAAAATATTTTTATGTTTGAAGGTTGTATTAATCATCCTATTATATATCTTTAAATTAAGTATACATCATATATAAGCCTAACTTACTAGAAATTGACATATGTATACAAATGTGAATTTTCAGAAGGTTTTGTGGCCATAAAACTCTCATATTTTTTTCAGCTGGATTGATTTATATTTGTTATTTATTGTATACAATTGATAAAAACATAAATATTACATCTTTATAAATGATTAAGAAAATTAGTTTTTAAAATCTCTCTCTTAATGAGACAGATGAGATTCTTTTTCCAATTAGGTTATGCATTTGCAGATGAATACTGCTAAAATGTGCATCGATTTTATTCCTATCTGCCCCCATCCCCTTTTTTAATCTAACGGCTAACAAAACTTATTTACACAAATAACTACATGGAAATTTAAGTGTGCTATAATAATTTTCCTTTATAGTTTGAATTCATTCTGGGACAAATGCCAAAAAAACTCAGGGTGATCTATCATCAAAATTATTTTTAATGATCAACTGACAAGTCAATTAAGTCCTTTCTCAATTTTGTGGAAAATAAAGAATTGGATGCCACCTGAATTGCAAAAGTATTTGTTATCCTGTCATTAGAGTCATTAATTTTCATCAACCAACACCATTATTTCAATCATTCCTTTGTTTGGAGCGCAGATGTTTTTCTACCCCACAATCCAAAGAGCACCCTACTAAGTACGGGTGTGTGGAAGACTGACCTTTCTCTTACTGAGTGAAAGAAGATCTATTGGGAAAGGAGAGAACAGGTACTAAAGAAAAAGAACACAGGAAAGTTGAGATCTGGAAACAGAATTCCTTAAATCCACCCATACCTCTTATTATCACCCTCATCCAATGTGTACCCATTAGAAAGCCTCTGGGTCCATGAACCTGTCTGCAGATCTCCACTTGACTTTACAATGCTCTATTTGGTTGTGATTCCAAAGACAACATAGAACTGGGAGCTTTGTTCTTCCCTCCTACGGTAATGCAGCTCTTGTCTGTGTGACCTCTCATTATTAATAACAATATAAAATTTTTAGTGGCCCATTTCTTGGCACAGAAAAATGTATTGGAAAAAAACTACAAGCACAATGCCCTTATTTGGCTTCTTCAGGATCAAAACAGAAAAACCTGTAGTTTGCACAAATCTGCCAATTACTATATTTTAATTACATTAATTTTTACCCCCTAGAGTCTACTAACACCAAGTCCTGCTCAATAACAATATGGAAACTGACTCATTACAGTAAGCTGTCTCTTGAGTGCCTATTTCTTTCAACCAACTGCATTTGCTGTGAAAGTACTGTATTTAGTGTTGAAATTGCATATAATATAAAAACAAGTTTGGTGTGGTGTTGTTTGTTTTTAATGAAGTCACTGCACAGATGTTGATCACTGACATGTGAGCAGCCTTACATGCCATTTTCAAGATCTTGGCCATGGCGTCCTCTAGTGACATAAGTTCCCTAGGTTACAAGGATAATGAGGTAGAATGAGGGTAGGAAGAAAATAATTCTCCTGCCAACCAACTTATAATTCTAGTCATCACTTCCAAAACTCAAGCTCCAGAGCACAAAATATAGCCAGAACAAGTAGTTGGGGAAAGACACTGGAAATCTATATAATCCTTGCAGAGTGGTGCCTGTCCCTGCTGTTACAGACAGCAGACTAGGCTGAGGTATTTGTTAAGAGTTAATTCGCAGGAATCAGACAGCCCTGGGCTCAAAGTGTGCTATCACCTTTACTATACCTGTGTGATCTTAGGCAAGTAACCTTTCTGAATCTTAGATAGCTCTTCTGAAATACATAGATGGTAACGATAGCACCTACTTACCAAGGCTATTGTGATGAGTGGAGAAGCTAATAATGCATTTAAAAGCACTTAGCCTGATACCTGGCAAACAGAACTGTTCGTTTAATGGTAGCTGTTGTTAAAATATCTTTATGGATTTGCAAACCAATTTCTGTGAATTCATAGTTGATATGTCAAATGCTATAGGAGACTACTGATTTTTTAAGAGAAATCTGAAATAAGCCCTTTTATAAGATTAAAAAAAAAGAGTCACCCTTTATAGGAAATCTAGATCTTTATCAACACAGCATTAGGTTTACTTAAAGGAAAGGACACCTGCTTTGCAGAAAGGCTGTTCTTCTTCATGCTATATGGGCACCATGGGAAATCTCATGGGCATGACTGGCCACCAGCTCTCATCTGCTTAGCACAGGCTACACACCTATACCCATCCCCTGGGACTTTCTTGATGCTAGTACCATGGCTGTGGGACCATAATCAATCCAATAAACAAATTGTATTAAGTCCCCAGCATCCAGATGTAGAAGAATCCCAAAATGCTTACTAACATCAGTATCACTCTCTCATTCCCTGAGACCTTTCTGAAGGTTGTTCCTGGTCTCATTTTCTTTCATCACAGTTACAGGTGAAATGCAATGTCCTGTGACAGCAGTGCATGCACTAAGAGAGTTGTCATGTTCTTGCTTCAAGATCTAAGAAGGACTTCGGCTGTATCACTCATTTTGTACTTCTGAAGTGACGCTTACAGTATGCCTTTCTTCTTATTCAATTTTTAATGGTCTCAAGTAATTTTATACTTTAAATGAATCAACTGTTTTTGCTATAAGAGAGTTAAGGAGAAAAAAAGAGGAGTGGGGAGCTAAAAGGGGGTGGGCAGCTATGAGAAATCAAAAAATCATCAGTAATAGCCCCTCTCTCTCCCAGCCACACCTGCTCAAAAGACTTGCTTTGTCAAATACTATACCTTCGTATCTGCTTCCCACCCCTGCAATGTAGCCAGGAAATACCCACCATGAAATAACAGTGCTAGGAAAAGAGCTAAACTGAAAATACATGGTTTCCTCACATCATTCCTCAAAACCAGTCACACACCAACATAACCTGAGTTCCAATCCAACAGAGAAGCTGCCTCAACTGTGATGACAAGCACATTTTTTTTGGTTTCCGATAGCAGCTAGTTACATGGAAATGACTGGTTTTGCACACTTTTTTAAAAAGGGATCCAAAAAATAAAAATATTTTTTCTATGCCTCATTCATCATACTTCCCTTCATTCCTCTCGTTCATCCTCTATTCAGAACCAGAGAAGATGAGCTCAGATACAGAATAAATGTGCACATGATGCAGGCTGCCAAATTAGAAGCTTTTGTGCACATCCTCATAGGCTAACCAAGCCATGAGAAATCAGGACAATACCTATTACAAAGGTTTCCTGAAAGACACAGCAACTTCAGATATAAAATGAACCTATGACAGGACACAGAATGAACATTTTAAAAAACTGTGTTTGAGCTTAGCCAATTCCTCAAAAGTTGTGATGAACTCAAAAAGCTACTTAAGATGCTTATTTATTTAACAGAAATAGAAATGGAGGCTGGATGCACTTGGCTCACACCTATAATCTCAGCACTTTGGGAGGCTGAGGCAGGAGGATCTCTTGAGACCAGGAGCTCGAGACCAGCCTGGGCAACATAAGGAGACCCCTGTCTCTACAAAAAATAAAAATTTGCCTGGTATGGTGGCACATGCCTGTAATCCTAGCTACTCTGGGAACCGAGGTGGGAGGATCACTCATGCCTGGGAGGTTGTGGCTGCAGTGAGTGGTGATCATTCACCGCACCCCAGTCTGGGGAACAGGGCCTGTACCTTAAAAGAAAAAAAGTGACCACAGGAAAAAATCTTCTAAGTGAACTCTCTAGTAGCATTGTCTTATAGAAAAATACAATATTAACATATCATTATTTGTTACGGGAGTTTCAGCAAAGCATCCAGCACAAAAGATTTTTTTTTTTTTAAACCGAGCTACATGCACACAAAAACCCAGAAGTGAATTAAACATGCCTGGCGCTCAAAGAATCCCTTCAAGGAGAACACAGCTGCTTCAAAAGGAAGTTTTTCTAGAATCACTATGTGATTTTTCTACACATAAGGTCACCTCAAAACCCTTTCTTTCACACCCTAGAAAAACCCAGCTTAATTAGAAATATGGAAATAAAAATGGTAGTTATACTGTCAAGATGTAGGAGATAAGTACAGCTTTATTTAAAACCCCTCAAAATCAGAAATACACAGTGAAACAGACTCTTCAGAGGTATGATGAATATTAAACTTAGGCTCATATCACTTTAGCATAAGCACTTTTCCATTTGGAATCTTCATATTATGCCAACTTCTGACATGTTGTTAATAAACTGACAAGTTGTCAATCTAGTTTTAAAATGGGGTGGAGTGGGGCTGGGTGCACACATAGCACCAGTTTCTTATTCCACCGGATACTAAGTCCAAAAGTCTAAAATAGAACGTAAATGGAAAACAAAATTCCAAAGTAAAAACTAAAAATTAATAGCTTCAAAGTCAATTATGGTGCAGCTGTCAGTGCCATGTAGGCATAGTTCATCATTCAGAAAACAGACCATAAAAGAGAAATGGCATTCACTAAGTACACGGTAGGGCAGAGGCAGAACCAGACAAAGAAGGAGCTAGCCCCCCTCAACCCAGAAACCCCCAGCAGCTGCAAAACGACTCAGGAGAACCTTGCTCTCCCAAACAACCCAACAAGCATAAGAGGACCAAAGATTTCAGAAAAACAGAAGCACAGTGCTCCTTTATACGTAAAAATATCCTCTTCACTTCTGCAGACAACCTTTACCCCGACAGGTCCACACAGCACAACCTGCCATCTGCCAGGGAGATTAGGCTGAGATCCTCCTTTTCCAAATTTGGAAGGAAGTGTGAGTTGGTCCTCTGGAGCCAAAGTACTCAGAAATGGAATCTGTGGGCATGGACTTAAAGGCACTGGCTTCTCCTTAGAAAATCATTTCAGAGAAGGGTGCCCATGATAAAAGCACAGCCTGAGAGCCACTTAAGGAGCTGTGCCAGTGCCATGACGACAGCATGAGCTCCCTGCCTGTAGATATGTATGTTTGAATGAGGCACTGTCCCAATGATGGCATCCTTCTTTTGAGTAGCTGGGGTCCCTACAGTGCCAACAGCATTTTGTGGCTGTGCACTGCTCCACCACCTTAGGGGCAGGGGTTGGCAAAGCAGGCTGCTTTAGGTATTAAAGGGCTAAAAGTGGACTCCCAATTCGTAACTGCCTGCCCCTCTAGGAAGCATCCCCATGTTGGTGACATGGCAGTCATTTTCCTGAAGTTGATGAAAATGGCTCACAATAGTTGCATTTTTAAGGCAAAAGTATGGAAGACATTTCTTAGTAAAAACGGGAGGTAGTAACTGCAGAATGGCTTACACATGACTTTTCTTCTTGAGCAAGTGAATATTCGCAAGACTGGATAGGCTAAAAATAACTTCAAATGTTGTTAATTTTGCTCATTTGGTATACTAACATCACTTTACAGACTTGTAAAATATTAGAGATAATATCCAATGTTGGCAAGAAAGAAGAAACAAGTACGTTGGTGGGAATATAAAATGATACAGCCTTTTGAGAAGATAAGTTGCCATTATCTATAAAAATAATAAGTGTGCATCCCATTTGACCCAGAAATTCCACACTGAAGACTATATTCTACAGAGAGATGAACCCATGTGTAATTATATGATTGTATATATTTATATATAATATAAGTGCAAAATACTTTGAGGTAGCATTGTTTGGAATAGCATGATACTGGGGCTGGGTCCAGCGGTTCACACCTACAATCCCAGCACTTTGGGAGGCTAAGGCAGAAGGATAGCTTGAGGCCAGCAGTTTGGGACCAGCCTGGGAAACACATTGAGGCTCCATCTCTATAAACAAATTTAAAAATTAGCCAGGCACAGTGGTTTGTGCCCGTAGGGTGAGGCAGGAGGACTACTTGAGTCCAGGAGTTCCAGACTGCAGTGAGCCAAAATTGTGTCATTGCACTTCAGTCTGGGCAACAGAGTAAGACACTGTCTCAAAAAAAAAAAAAAAAAAAAAAAAAGCATGATACTGAAAACCAGAAGATACATTCCCACTGTGGAATAGTATGCAACTCCTAACAAGAAAGAGTAACAGGAAGCAGGATCACAGGATTGAAATGGATTGAACAGTATCTGCAATTGCATCTCACAGAATAAAGTAAAATCATTTTCACCAAGCATATACAACTTCCTGAGGATTCTGTGCTAGTAAGTCCGCAGGACAGCCTGAGAACCTGTACCCAAAGGGATCTGCCTCTAGGGTGAGAACTCCAGGCACCGGAGCACAGGGCCAGGAACCTCGACAATCACCATATCACTAACCTTTTTTACCTTTTGAATTTGATACCAAATGCTGTCAAGTATAACATTTAAGACTGTGCATTCTAGAGTCACACTACCTGCCTTCAGATACCAGCTTTACATACCTGTCCAGGATGATCTTAGACAAGTTACCTGATCTTTATTCCTCAGTTTCTTGAGCTGAAAAATGGTATTAACACTGCCTACCCCGTAGAGTTGTTGTGACACCTGTAAAGGACTTAGAATAGTGCCTGGCCTCAAATTTAAGTCTTAAAGTTATTATTGTTTTTATATACAATTTTTCAAATAAATTTTGAAACAAACTAATTTTTAAAAGACAGCTAGATTTATAATGTACTTATATGGAATGATCTCTCCATGATGAAATATTTTTAAAAAGAGCAAGTTATAGAACACAAATAATGTGATCGCATTTTTAAAATTACATACACCAACAGAATAGGAAAGGATCTGAGAGGGGCCTTAACATTGCATTGGCTAATGATCGATTTCAGGAAGAAGAGCGGGAGAAGGAGGTGAAGGAAGATCTCAGTTTCATATGCTACATTTGTCTATACTGTGTGAACTTTTAGTCACAAGCATGTATTAACTGTATGTGTGTGAGAGAAACAAAATTAAGAGATTACAAAGGAGCAAAGCCTCTTGTCACTAAGGAAACTACAGGTCCAGAAAAAGTAATAAATACCATCCCTTTCACCCACTGGAGAGACAGAAGAAGCAGGTCAAACTGAAGTCAGCTTTATGGTCAATAAACTCTGCATGAAAGCACACGGCTATGTGTGCAGACATGTGGCTCACTATCAAGACCTAAACCACGAGACACAGAATACAATGAGAACACAATAGTGGCCTCTGGAGCTATGCAACAGGGTGGCCACAGGACTGTACAATGCACTTGTTCAAATGAGCAAAAGGAACTGCCTGGGCCCCAGCACAGCTGGCTGGGCCCAGTGGAATTCTGGCTGGCTTCCAGCTGCCACTTGCTCCCTTCGTGCAGGACACAAACAGCATCACTGTACACAGGGCCCAGCTACACTCCACTAGACTAAGTTTGGGTCATAAATATGTAGGCCTCCCATACTGCCACTAACCTTACAAATCAGAAGGCAGCCTCTCTACAGAGGGAAGAACTCCATAGAAAGGAGGGAATGAGCAAGACCAGCTCAGTCTCATCTTGCAAATTCACCAGTCAATTGCCAATTGAGTAGAAAAGGGAAGGAGAGAAAGGGCAAAGAAAGGCCATAACTACGTCTTAATAGAAGGTCCTCCATTTGGGAACAGGAGGAGGAGAACTGTTAGCTCTTAACAAAGATACTATCAACATAAGGCATTACCTAGAATTTTATAAAGCAGGACATTAATAAAACATGGAAACCGAAAGGGCGAAAGAAATTTCAGACAAAAGGTATTGATGAGAAAAGCATTCCAGCCTTTACTGACAGCCTAAAAACTATGTGAGCTTGACTTTCATGCCTTAGCTGAAAACAGTAAACACACTCACTGTCTTATCACCTCACAGGATTATGTCTGCCGGGATTTAAACCTGGGTTTCTCAAAAAGGATGACATGGGCATGTGGGACAGGGCAGTTCTTCCTTCTGACGGCCACGTAGCGTACCTGGTCTTGTCCAACAAATGCCAGGAGGGCTGTCCAATCACTCATTTATCAAAAGCAACACATTTCCAAACACCCCTGGGAGTGGGGGTGAGGGTTGGGTAGTTCAATCAGATTGAGAACCACTGATTTAACTTGGAGTGAGGTGATGTGTCAGCTACAGGTAGCAGTGTTTTGATAACGGCAACGTTTATGGGAGTAATCCATGTGGGTTCCCCAGCCACTCCTGCAAGCCTTTAGGCTTCCTTGCCTTTGCTTTTGCTGTTTCTTTATTCAGGAATGCCCTCTCCTATTTCTCTCACCTAGTTAATCCCTACCATACCTTCTCAACTCAATTCAGGTATCACCTTCTCCAGGATGGACGCACCTGCCCAGGTCTGAGGGCCCCTTCCTCTGTGCAGACCTTTTGAGTTCTTTGGAATTCACTCTTCATCTCTGTGCCCACAGCACACTGCACAAGCCTAATGCACGGACCTGTATTTAACAGATGCATGAGTTTCTCAGCTTTGTGAGAGCTGAAAACCCTCCACACACCAATGTAGACCTAGCACCTAGCACAGTGCTTGGCACAAAGGAGGAACTCATACACACACAGCCACACAGGTGAATACCACTTGTAATATAAGTGGGCAGGGTCAGGTTTTCCCAAACGCACCCCTCTGTATGATCTGCAGGCACCTCTCGTAGGTGCTGCTTTGGGCAACGTCTTCACAGCGCAGAGCTGTAGTCTCCGCCCCGCCCTCACCCAGGAGCATTACAGTCTAGTCCTTGGCTAACTAACTTCTCTGAGGTTTAACAGTGCATACTCTGCAACTTGTCATTCATTTTTCTTTTTTTTCCTTTTGGAGCAAAAGGCACAAGCTACTAACCTTCTTTTGACTGATTCCAAGCAGGATGGCATTGACTCTCCTCATAAAAACCCCAGCCCTTGGAATCAGCTGGTGACTCCTTCCTGACAGAGAGTCTCTGTTCCTATGGTCACACGCCTTGGCCACTGGTTCCCAGAAGTGTGAGCTAAGTCCTTCCCAGGGGGCTTGAGAAGCCTTTCCGCTCTTGTAGTTTCTAACAATAACACCTGTGTGACTCCTACAGTTTCACCCCCCTGGCTCCCCCGGCTAGAGCTAGCAGAGGGTATTGAGAAAAGAGATTCTGGATGGTATCACAACCAATTACTTTAACTGCTCCTGACCTCCATCTGAAACTCAAGGTCATCCACAGTCATTCCTTATGCTTGGAAAGCACTTTATAGTTTATACGGCTTCACAAAAATAATCTCACTTGATCATAATTACATGGTAGATAAACAAGGCAAGTAGTATCATCCCTGTTTACAGAACAGGAAACTAAAGCTTAGGACCCTTTCCAGACTTAAAAGAAAGAAACT
This sequence comes from Piliocolobus tephrosceles, assembly GCF_002776525.5. Taxonomy (NCBI): domain Eukaryota; kingdom Metazoa; phylum Chordata; class Mammalia; order Primates; family Cercopithecidae; genus Piliocolobus; species Piliocolobus tephrosceles. The sequence goes on from NC_045441.1 coordinate 104,801,720, forward strand.
GACATGGGCTATTTAAAAAATAAGGAATCTATAGGAAACCAATAATACTGAACCACAGAGCAGCCGGTACACACAGCAATGGCAGTGTGGGGGCCACAGCTGGTCTTGGGAGTGCAGCATTGAAGTGCAGGCTGCGTGCTGCTGTTCTCATCAGAAGCTGGTGACTGCCTGGCAGGAGCTTGTTTGATCCACTACTCGGTTTGGACTATAAATCATGTGGAGGATGGTCACAGTTCTGCAGATGTGGAAAATAAGTACCCAGAAGAATAAACTAAGTTCTTTAAACAAACAGCACTGGTCACTTAATTTGCTGTGTCTTAACTGTTTCATCATGAATACACGAACAACCCTCTCTGTCTACCTCATAAGAGTTAAAAGGATCAAACAGAACAAGTAAGGAAGCATCCAAACAGGAAAAAGTGGAATAGGGTAGTAGTCTACAAACAGGAAAGGGATGACTTAAGCATTCAAGTCTGATTTTGTTTATGAGGCCTGATGACTTCAAAAGGAAGTCAGAACGTGGGTCACCCTCAGTTAAAAAAAAAGAAAAAAGAAAGAAAAGTTCACTTGAAATAAAAGACACCTTCAACAGTCTGACCACAACATTTGAGTGACACAATGGTGTTATAATTAGCTCTCCCTTGTGCTGCCACAGGTCCATCTCTAAAGGATAGGAAGGTCTCTACTTAACGTGTTCCATTCTCACTATCTGCTCCTTCCCACATCAATGAATGCACAGTCCTAAACTGCCTTTCCTAAGCGGAATCCAGGCTTGTATAGATCAGCTGGCAACTACTGCCAGGTGGGAAGGTGCCTGCCATCACTGGCTGCAGCTGAGGGTAGGGGTCACTTTGGTGGAAGGACCATCACAGCTGCATACTTAGGGCTGAAGGCTGAAGCCCCAGTCTTCTGGAAGCACACCATGCTTGGCGGAGTCTCAGCTCACACTACCTTCTGATGAGTCCTGCAACAATGCTGGGCTAGGCCAGGGGGCAACTTCACTGGGACATCCTTGGGGGATCTCCACTGGGAGTAGACCTAGCAGAGGTTTCAAGATCACAGGCTGCCCAACCTTTAGCCCTGGCTCTGCACCAACAGCCACCTTGCACCCCTGCATCCCAGTGGAGTTACTTGGTCTCAGAAGAGGGAATCTGTGCTTCAATACTTTCTGTGAATTTTGTCAGTTGCTTAGCTTTATGGTAACAGACACCCCTTACAAAACAAAGAGCTTTACCAACACCCCAAACAAAACAAAGAGCAATGAAAACATGACTGGGAAGACACTATAACACAGTGATTAAGAAACCAGGCTTCAGAATCTGAAAGCAAATCAGAGTTCCACAACTCAACTTCCTTGTGATCCTGGACAGGTTCTAGAACACTTCTGTTCCTAAATTTCTCACTAGTAAAAAGGTGAAGAAGAATAGTACCCATATCATGTAGTTGTCATGAGCACAGAATGAATGATGCATGTATGACTTTGGCATAGGGCCTGACACCTAGTAAGAGTTCAATAAAGGTTTACTATTATTATAAAACAAGGTACTGCTTATAGCAGTCTGTATCATCACAAAATATGGTAGCATTAACAACTTGAAATAAATTAACATCAGTACTGAGGTAGAAATGGAAATTAAAGAATCTTCTCATTGTCCTTACTGAGACAGCCACAGAGAAACCACTGCATTTGGACCTAATGTTCACCAGATATGCCACATAATTTTCCTACTGGGAAGCATTAAAACAAAACATGTCAGTTCTCCTTTAGCGTACTATAAGAGCTGTATTCGGAGGGTAACAAAATTTCAGGGACATATAAAAGAAGTTGCTTATTTATTAGACAAACAAAAGTCATCCAGCAAATATGCCATGGCTACTAAACATAGATGGTCCAGGGAGGAAGAATAAACCACTAATTAAACACTTTTGTTTCTCTCTCTTTTTTTAAAAGCCATTAGTATTGATATCTAGAGAGAAAAATAAAACCCAGAAATATTTTCAAAAGCCAAGCATGAGATAGACTGGCATTTATCAGTTACCTTTTTCTTTTCAATTCTCCTTAAAAAATGCAATCGCCCAAATAAATCTTAAGTATACCAAAACACTAAGAAATTGCAAAGCTCGATACCAAAATAACTCATGTGTTACAACCATAATTACTTCTGTAACTAGAAAATTATCATCATAGGAAATCCTGGCAAATTGCTGAAAACACTTCTCTTTTGAGTTAATCTAGGAGGGAAAAAAATAAAACTTCAGAGTTCAGTCATTTTGAAGTCCTTATGCCTAAGAAGACATTATCTCCATCAATTGTCTACATGCAAATAATTTCAAATGTCTTTGTCTGTGCAATAGCCACATTTCCTTCTCTTATGACGTTTTTCTTCTCTCCCTGTCCCATTTTCATTTTCACAGCTGTTTCTGGGGAATAAAAATGAAGGAACACTTTCTTGCTCTGCCTCTGCATCCTCCACTTTTTACAAGTCTTTGTCTGATTTACTCCGGAGAACTATAACCAAAACCAAAAAAGAAGTGGCAAGCGAAAGTAGGAAAGGAGAGTTTGCTTTTGCACTCAGAAGCCACCATTTCCCAGGTGGAAAATAAGAATGTCACGCCATGATGACATTCTGCCTTTTGTCACAATGATTAATAGTTGTCATTTTTTCCAATTAGGGGAGTAAACGCAACCAGTCAATGGAATCTGACCAATTTTGCACAGTATGGTCAGTGAGTGCTATAATTTGGATGTAAAATGAGATCTAAAATGATCACTTTCCATTTGACAGCTAAGTGTAATATTGTATTTTCATCCCTTTTTTTCACAACTAAAAAAGGAAAGAAGTCTTTCAGAAAAAATAAGTTATTTCCAAATGGACCCCTTTAACCAATGTTTTCTTTGAATTGGTACCATGTGACTCAAAAATCAAATATAGGGTTTAGTTAATTTATTTAAATAACTTAATAGCTCTGGCAATTCTCTGTTAAGGACAGAAAGACTTAGGGAAGCAGAGTGGTTTTATACAATAGCTATCAACTACTTACCAAAATTCACAGAACCAAATACTACAGGGAATTGCCCAAGAGCTTCAAGATAACACATAATGCTGCAAATGTAGTAAAACTGCCTGGTAGAAGAGACCAGCACAAACAGTAAACATCTCATACACTTCACCTTCAGTTACCTGAACACAAACCAAAACATTTCAGAGAATATTTCAGACAGTTCCACTGACATCTAGTCACAGTGCCCAAGAGACTCTCGAGCTTACAATGAATTCTATAATTTCAAGGAAACTTGGAAATCACCTCATCCAACTGTCTTTTCACAGCTGAGGCCCTAAGAAGATAAATGCTTTGCCTGAGTTCATACAGTTGTGAAAGAACCAAAATTAGAATCCTGGCCTCTTTCATAAGATAAACTGGAGTTAACCCTTTCAACGAGGCACTTTATAGAATGATGATATCAACTGTTTTTCAGATATGAAGAGCTTTATTACATCAATGGTGCAAACTGTGCTGCATGGCATACGTGTCTGGAACATGCAATAATTCCTTGACAATTCATACCCCCCAATCCAGAAGATTTCCCCACCACTACTTAAAGTAGGAAGATGTCAGCTCATTAGGAAAATCTAGGTAGTAACTTCAGACCTTGCTGTAACAGAATTTACATGCAATACTCCAGCCTCGTAAGTCAGTGGTTTTCAAACCTTGGTTTTCACAGTAAAGGGTTTTGTTGTTGTTCTTCAAATAAACACTTACATACAGCCTCATCACATAAAAGAAGCATTTTATCCTACTAAACTTATTTTATCTTTCTGAATTTATATTTGCTCAGTATCAAGTCAGTAAGAACAATGATGAGGGTTCCTGGTAGCCCATGTCACACCACTGTAAATGAGAAAGAGGGTATCTTGCTTCCCAGATGAGACATCCCAAAATCCAGCCACCATACGCAGAGCATACCACACACGTGTGTGACAGATCACTGCCAACACAATGTTCTAGTGAATAAGCCTATTCTAATGAAAACAAAAATTTAAAATGGGAAGCTATAAATAACCATTGTAGTCTATTTCTTCAGCATGCCATATATTTCTATATTTTGTGTTGGTTATGCTGTGGAGTGAAAACGCTGTTTCTCAGCAATGGCTAATTGCATATTTGGTAGGAGTTTTGTTTCTGTCTTTTGATAACAGCTTGCCTTGCTATCTCAGGATACTCTTATTCTGGGGAAAAAAAACAGTGGTAGGAAATTTTTGTTACAAATTGCAATCACTAAAAGGTTGGAAAAACACCCAAAACTTACAGGAAACAGTAAAAATGTCTAAGATCCAGTATCGGACAGAAGATTTTCTACAACTGACCTTTACATGGTGGCCAGAAGATATGATAGGTAGACGTATCTGAGCATCTTCTGGCATTTAAACGGAGTCTGGCAGTCATATGCTGTTGTAGAGACTTCAGGTGTAAACACCCTATTAAAAATTTACACTCGCACACACTGACTCAAATAACATGTATATTTTTATTATATGTTACAATTTATTATGTAGCAAATGTTATACCAAGAACAGAGGATACAATCAAAACAATACAGTCCTATCTACGCTGAAGTTCAGTGGTTGACGGTAGGTCTCTTCATGACATAGCAGCCTAGCCTTCTTGTTTTTATTTTCTTTCATTCTTTCTGTCTTTCTTTCTCTCTTTTTTTCTTTTTTCTTTTTTATTTATTTATTTATTTTTTTAGAGATAGCATCTCTATGTTGCCCAGACTGGTCTCAAACTCCTGGGCTCCTGGGCTCCTGGGCTCGAGCAATCCACCTGCCTCAGCCTCCCAAAGTGCTGGGATTACAGGCATGAGTCACCATGCACGGCTTTCTGTGTTTTTTCAACGGCAATTTTACATGGTCACAGGACAAACAGAACCACAATGTATGTTTCAGATTTTATGTAATTAATTTCATATACTTCTGATAAATTCTATCACTTTCCTCACAAACACTTGCTTTCCTCTGTGTCAATACTTTGAGATGTTAGGGGGTTGCCAGGCCCCAGTCAGGATACCTTCATCTACTCAACAAAGCCTGGTTTATACATCCTGTATAAAAATGTATAATGTATAAAAAAATTATATATAAATGTAACAAATAACTACAAGACACTGAGCTTTGGGCTTTCTCCCTCATCCAAGGAACCCATTCATTCATTGATTCAACACTTACTGAACTTACTACAGGTTAGCTCTGTGTTACTCTCTAGAGAAATCAAAGCCGAACAATACAGCATCTCTGGCCTCAAGGGCTTCCCTAGACTGCAGCAAAGGCAGACAGTTTCAAAATAGCTGTAGCAAAGGCCCTAAGAGAGGCAGCTGCAGGGCACAGAGCAGGAACAGAGGTAGAGCAGTCCTCTACCAGGAGGAGTCAGAAACAGACATTCTTAAAGAAGACACATTGCAGTTAGGTTTTTCAGGTAAAGAAGCGGGAGGTGGATGGTCAGCCCAGGAAGCATTTCAGCAGGTGCAGAGGCAACAGTCCTCAAGTAGCCTGGCATCTCTGAGGAGTCAGTGGTTCCGTAGGATGGAGGACAGAGTATGAGAGAAAGAGAAAGAACTGCCCAGCACAGGATGAGATTGCAGACGGGCCGATTTAGGAGGGAACTTGTGTACCATAAAATGACTTTGGACTCTACCCTGACTGAAAAAAAAAAAAAAATTAAAGATTTTGAGTTTTACAAGTGAACTACATCAACAAATCTGCTTTATGAAAACGGTCACTTGTGGCTTAAGTCCAAAGCATGTACTAGAGAAAGGAGAATGCAGAAAGGAGAAAGATCAGAAGACTACAGCAGTAATTCAGACCAAAGACATACCTATTCAGCACACCAAGGAGCATACCAGTTCCTTGGACTGGCAGGACAGGGCTTCTCTGAGCACAGATGGAGCAGAATGTGAAGCCCTAGGTCCCAGTACAGCAAGGGCTGCCAATATCAGAACCACAAGCCTCAGAGCTCAGGGTTTCTCTTGCTCCTCCAATGAATGGGAATCCTCCCTTTTTTCTAGCCCCCTACCTTCTAGGTATCCCTGTTACTGCAGGTTTCTTGTTTTGTTTTGTTTATTTGTTTGAGACAGGGCCTCACTATGTTGCCCAGGCTAGAGTGCAGTTGCTAGTCACAGGTGGAATCATAGCTCACTGCAGCCTCAAACTCCAGGGCTCAAGTGACCCTCCTGCCTCAGCCTCCCAAGTAGATGGGACAAGTGTGAGCCATCACACCAGCCATGAATTTTATTTTCACTCCAGGGTTCCTCCCTGCTCCTGGTCCATCCTCACTCAAAGACGCATACATTTATTCCCTTCACATAACTCAGCACTGTTTGGTCCTTGGCTCTTATTTCCCTATTTCTCCCCACCCCTCTAGCACCCATCCCTATCTCCTGAGGCACCTAGTGGCCTCTCTGTCACCACTATGCCCCACACCCCAACCCACCAGCAGTCAGCACACTGACTGACCATCACTACCAGAGACTAATGCTAGAGTAAAAAGACAACATGGGGACTTATTTCACACAATACTGGTATTAACACTAGTATCTTATTTAAAAAGTAAAGTATAGTGAGCAATTTCTTCAGCACTGTCCATAGAACCCCAAAGCCTAGGGCTATGCCTCCAGATTCTGGCCCTAGGTCTTATGTACAAACGTGTTTGATACCATGAAGGGACCACATGCTTCAGGCTGAGACAAATGAGTGCCTGAATCTCAGCCCTTCATAGGTGGGTCCCCTGCAACAAATTACTGGCCCTCTCTATGTTTGCTGTCAGGCTGGAGTGTGTGCACGGGGCCAATCACACAGGCTCAGCCCTTGGTTAGCATTCATCTTAAAGTCGGGTTTTCCTCTGCCTGTCCACTCTTATTTTTCTGTAATTTAAATATGAATATGTTTATATACTATATAATATTACATACTATATATACTTACATAATATATTATATATGTATACTTTAATATTATATAGTATATAGTATATAACTTAAACATAGTATAATTTAAGTATAGTATATATACAGTGTTTGTATGTGTGTATATATATAGTGTGTGCATACATATATATAATTATATACTATAGTTTCTATTTATCCTTCCCAAAATCTCTCGAAGGAGAAGAATCAATCCTAAATCCATCCTTCTTCCTCTGCCCAGTCTTAGAAAGAATCACACACACAAAAAGATAAATCATTTTCCAAGATACTTAACATCAGTCAGGTGACAGGACTAAGAGGGGACAAGGGGGAGGGGAAGGAGAGGAGGGGGAAATTACCCAGAAGGAAGAGGAAAAAAGTTTTCCAGATATTTAAAATGTGATTCCACTCAGCTGTTTATCTTGGCCAATCTTAGCAGCCGGTGACTCACTCCTATGGGAAGTATCTCAATATGCAACTTCTATTCTTTTGTAGAAGTTCTGAGTCTTCCAGGATATGAGACACCCTTTCCTCCTCAGGGCTGTTTCTTCAGGTGCACAAGTGAATAATATCATCACCATCCCAAATTCTTATCTTCATTTTAAAGCTTGAAGGGGAAATATCTGTCTTAACTTTCATACTGATTTATCTGTGATACTTTATGCACTCCCTTACTGTGTATTAAAAAAAAAATCAGGGTAATGTCTATCTTGAAGAAGTGATTGTTCAAAGTAAATGAGATAAAACTATCCTTCTAGCTCCTTCTAGAAAACTATCTAGCTCCTTCCCTTGTCCAGTCATCCAGTTCTATCTCTCTCTGGATGCTTATCAAGCTAGCACATTGCCTTATACATCGTAGGCATATCCCATAAATAATCATCCAACAGAAGTTTTTCTACCAACATGTCATAAAATATGCCCTTATGCTTGTCACTAAGAAAAAAAAACGCAACAAGTAAATCTTTAGAGGAATGTACTAGCTACTCTCAGGAAACACATATTTAAGGGTAGTAGAAAGAGAAAAAAAAATGAACCAAATACTGCTTCATTCTCTTCAGGGACCTGACATTCAACAGCCAGGACTTGCAAAAACAAAGTACCCCTAACCCAATGCCCCAAACCAAAGTTTCATATAATAAAACTTCCATCTACTTTTTAAAAATGCTAACCTGCATGATTAAACCTGTCACCCTAGGTTTTTATAAATAACTGTAGCAAAAAGAAATGAAGCATCTGAAGACTCTACCTCTTTTGGTTGCTCTGAAGGTACCCAAAGTGATGTGACAACTCAAGACAATGTGAGCAACTTTGCAAAAATGCCATTATTCAAATAAACATATACATGGAGTTATTAGTCAATATCTACCATCAAAAAATCTAACTCAAATGGGAGCAGTCATCTACACTTGTAATCCTAGCACTTTAAGAGGCCAAGGCAGGAGGATCACTTGAGCCCAGGAGTTCAAGACCAGCCTGAGCAAAATAGTGAGACCCTGTCTCTACAAAAAGTGAAAATAATAATAGCCAGGTGTGGTAGTGCATGCCTATAGTCCCCAACCACTCAGAAGGCTGAGGCAGGAGGATCACTTCAGCCTGAGAGATCAAGGCTGCAGTGAGGCATGATCACACCACTGCATTCCGGCCTGAGGGACAGAGACAGATCATGTCTTTAAAAAAAAAAGTCTAGCTCAATTAAGTCTGTGCCTCCAGAGGTGGGCCTGGGGAGTCAGATCTCAAACCACAGAGAGGGCCAACACTAACTACATTAATTACACTGAGGTTGAGAATTCCGCTTCTATTTTTTTATATCCCTCTTCCTACAATGCCTAAAATGTCTTTAACCCTTCTGCTTGGGCTGGCATACAAAGTACCACAGGCTCGGTGTTCTGAAGGATGAAGTCCCAAATCAAGGTCTGGCAGGACTAGCTCCTGGTGAGGACTCTCTTCCTGGCTTGCAGATTGCCACCTTCTTGCTGCACCCTCACATGGCCCTTTCTCATGCTACCTATGAAGAGAGCATGTGAGCTCTCTAGGACCTCTTCTTATAAAGACACAAATCCTATCAGATCACGGACCCACCCTTACAACCTCATTTAATCCATATATACCTCCTTACTCCATATATACCCATATTGGGATTTAGGGCTTCAACTTAAGAATTTTGGAGGAATATAAACATTCAGTTTATAGCACCCATAAATAAGCAATTATTTTTATTATTCTGTAATTGTTGAATAAAACCTCTTCAAATTGTTGACTTTCTATGTTCAAAGGTCTGTCCTGCATGAATTATCCCTGGGCCCACAGTCCAACAGGGCAGAGTTTATAGAACAAAGGAAAAGTGAGCAGTGACACCAACATCAGTCCTCTAAGCAAACACTTCATGGAGAGAACAGAATTTTTACCTTAGGTGAATTCATTTGAAACTGTTTCAACAAATTAAAAGAGTGATTAGAGTTCTCTTTCAAAGACTTATGCCCCACAGCTATATGAAAGCACATCTTCACTGTGGTTACTGGAAAATGAACACAGCAGTGACATCACAGGCAGTCAAACTAGTATAACAAGGAAAGCTACTTTAAAATTTTGAAAGAGTACTTTCTGCACATAAATGACAAACTAAATTCAGGCTGTCCAGATGCAACTTCTACCAGTCCAACCTCTAATCCTGAAAAGAAACCCCACAAAGGAAATAATGTTCAGTTTACAGAAGAACTTACATAATTCTTTTCTGATTATAAAAGAAATGCATGCTAATTTAAGAAATCACTAGAAAGTATGAAATCAAAAATAAGCCATCTCCTCAATTATAACAATTGGTTGCAAGAACATTACAGGTAATGTGTATGGCAATTCTTCACCTGTCATAAGTATTTTCCCATTTTAAAATTCATTACAATAATTTCTACATAGTATACATATGATATCTCCTAACCTGGGGCAAAGAACATAAGTATTTAGTCCTCAGAATCAATTTCCATAACTATAGATGACAGTATTAAAGGAGATTTTACATACAATTAATGCAAATACAGTTCTCCTAAAAAAAACAAACTGGAGGCCGGGCGCAGTGGCTCACGCTTGTAATTTCAGTGCTTTGGGGGGCCGAGGTGGGCAGATCACCTGAGGTCAGGAGTTCGAGACCAGCCTGGTCAACATGGTGAAACCCCATCTCTACTAAAAATACAAAACTTTGCTGGGCACAGTGGTGGGCGCCTATGATCCCAGCTACTCAGGAGGCTGAGAAAGGAGAATCACTTGAACCGGGGAGGCAGAGGTTGCAGTGAGCCAAAATTGTACCACTGCACTCCAGCCTGGGCGACAGAGTAAGACTCCATCTCAAAAAATAAACTAGCAAACAAACTGGAGCAAACCTTTACTATGTGTGTGATTTTTTAGGAATCCTCAGATCTTATGCTTAATGTCTTTCATCCAGACTACTGGAGAAAACCTGAGAGGTTTCTTTACTCTTCATACTTTATAGGACTGCCTGTTGAAATTTTGGGTTTTCCTATTTCTTTGAGACCCTGGCTAACCCCTGAGCCTGTTATCAAGGCAGCTTCACAAGCTCCTCAACCTACTTTGGCTACCAGAGGAGAATGGAGAACAGGTTCTCTCCTCTCCCCAGGATAGTGAATAATGTTTCATGCAGGATCTCGGTTGGGGCTATTTTCAGTTGCCTTATGTACATGCATCCCCATGTTCCCAAACCTGCCTACTTCTGGTTGCCAACAACAGATGAGATTATTCCATTTTGGAGAAAAAAAAAAAATAAGACATAGAACCAAATCTCCACAATTCTGCTTAAAGCCTTCAGGGAGAAATTTTTGGTTAATGTCCAATTGATAGTCTAATAAACAGCAAATTTCTTGGTTTAGGAAAATGTTTCACAACTTGGGAGATAAGCTGTTAGCAAATTCAAACAGGAAAACTTTCAAATTTCACATCCAGAAGGGTTCCCACCAACCACCCTCCCACCAACCTTCTCTCTCTGGCACACTCAGAGGGGACACGAATGGGGGAAGAGAACAAATACACATGTGTTAGTGGTTTCCAAAAGCCTCCCATGTAAATGTCATGCTCTCCCCTCTCCCTCACTCTCCGTTTTCTTGAGAAACAGCCATGTTTTTGTCCATTGCTAAGTGACAGATGCCTGTCCAGATTTAGCGGCTTTCCCTCTTCCACAGAGATGCAAATGTGATCACTGATTAAGGCAACCTGGATCTCGAACCTCTCTACTGTGCTAAGGCTGAGCTAAAAATAAAGGTATGGGTTCAATTCCATTTTCAGATCTGCATTCAAGGCTAGTTGACGTGTACAGCTCCAAGCCAGGTTCCCAGTTGTAAGTTATTATATGCCATGTACCATGGTTTTAGGGCAATTCAGATGAAATCATCTCTTATCCCCCACCTCTTTCTCTGTCACCAATACCCTGCCAGAAAAACTACACTATCCAGTAAGCTTTGTTATTGCAATACTTTGAAGGCACCTATGAAATCACTGTCCTTATGAAGACCACAGTACACTTCTCAATGGTGAAGTGGCATCTTCTATAGACCCTTTTCCACCCACCTACCCATCTTCCTGTCCCGCTCATTTCTGAGAGTGGTCATCTCCCAATGGAAGTAAAAAGATGGGGTAAAAAGACAAGGATTACAGATGCTTCTGGCAGTAAATGGGGTGTTCCAAGTTGGAGGTATTGACCTGGTCTCTAAGCTGGTGACAGAGAGTGGGGAAGGGGCAATGGGTCTTCCTGTCATCTTTCCAGTCATTGAGGCCTCTCTGCTTAACAAGGGAAAGCCAAAAAAAAACCAGGTTTTTTTTCTCTTTTTTAATCTAGCTTTATCGAGGTCTTGTTAACTAATACAAATTGTATATATTTAAGTTGTACAAACTGATATTTACATCACCTTAAATATACGTACATACATTGTGAAATGATGACTACAATCAGATGAACATATCTAGCACCTCACACAGTTCCCTTTCTTTTTTTCCTGTGGTGAGAATACTTAAATCTATTCTCTTAGCAAATTTCAAATATATATTATTATTAACTATAATCACCACGCCGTATCACTGAAAACCAAGAAAACATTGGTTTTCTTCATCCAGTTCCACCTGCCTTAGGGAAATTTCACGTGAATTTTGCCAACAGACTTTCTGTCAGACTTAGTTTTTAATATCATTAATGTTTGCCTCTTTCTGTGAATTTATTGTTATTTCACTGATTAGTTAGGAAAGTCTATATGAGGGGAAGGGAACCTAGTGCCATCATAAGCTAGAATTCCTTCCTTTAAATCACTGATTTTTCAGGAGTACCATAGTATAACTTTAAGAATTCTTGCGGTTCCTAAGAGGTATTATATATCTAACAACAACAACAAAAAAACTGCATGTACAAATCTATTGCTTTATATATTGAAGCATTTTTTCCATTTTTAGATGTGTGCGTGTTCTTAAATGCTGTTTCAAGGATGTATAAATCTTGTTCATTGAAATATTATTCGTGCACTGTTTTTCAACATCCTTATTGAGAAATCTCACAAACGTGCACAAGCTGGCATGAAATATTTATTTGGGAGAAAACTGTCACAGACATAGAAATAAGTAACGCCTTAGCCAGGCAACGCCCTAGAGGGAAGCAAGAAAAGACCATAAAACGTAGTTTACTACCAACTCTAAATGGACAGCTAATATTTCTTACTTTAGAATCCTTTGTACCCATATTAATAAAATGCCTCGAGATGACTGCTCTTTGAAATTTGGGGTCTGTAACGTTAAAACTGAGAATGAACAGGCAGACTATACAGAATCAGAGTCAAAGCAATTAGCAAAGTCTCATTTAGACCCATTACTTCGGCTTTCACTCATAAGCCAAGTAATCTCTAATCACTCGTCAGCACAGAACTTCTCTTTTTTGCTGCAGACTCAATTTCTACTAGATCTCATCACCTGAATGTTTTGCAGATATCTCAAAAATTGCAGGTATCTCAAACTCAAGGTGGCCAAACAAAAGTCTTCATCTTACATAAGCCTGACCTGCCTAGAAAAAAAAAAAAAAAATTGGCTCTTTTGTTGACTGGCACCTGTATTCATCTAGGTGCCCAAGCCAGAAACAGGAAGACATCTGCTATAAATCACGTTTATATCCCCCCGAAATTCACATATTGAAACTGTAATCCTCAATGTGATGGTATTTGGAGATGGGGGCCTTTGGGAGGTAATTAGGCCATGAGCGGGAGACTTCATGATGGGATTAGTGCCCTTAATATGAAGAGACAAGAGAAAGCTTGCTTCCTTTCCTCCCCATGACCCCCTTCCCCCTACCCATGTGAAGATACAGCAAGAAGATGTCCACCTGCAAACCAGGAAGAAGGCCCTCACCAGGAACTGACTCAGCCAACACCTTGATCTTGGACTTCCCAGCCTGCAGAACTGTGAGAAATAAATTTCTTTTGTTTAAACTATCCAGTCCATGATATATTTGTTATAGTATCCTGAGCTAAGACAACATCCTAAACTTCTTCCTTTTTTTAATTCATTATATCTGATGACCAACCATGTTGCTTTCATTTCCTAAATATCTCTCAGATCTATCCACACTTCACCATGACAATGACTGCTAACCTGATTCAGGGACTTATCTCTCACCTCAGTTACTGCAATGCCTCTCTTTACTCATTTTTATGCCACCTCTTCCTTCATAAATAACAATGTGTAATTTAAAATTCAATACTGCTATTTCCAAACAAAGTTTTTTAAAAAAGAATTTACTGATAATCTCTATATTCTAACAAAAACAGTGCTCTCATCTGTGCATTGACTGCCTCTTCTCTATATGCTACACATTTTATGTAGCTCTAATCATAGTCTATACTTTTGTCATTTAACACTAGATACCTGGAATATATTTTTGAAATAGTGTTATTTATGAAAATATTTCATTTCATGATTGTCTGATGCTCCAATGTGCTCACAACCAAAACTGATGTAAAGACTACATGGTCATGTAAGTTGTTTCACAGACAACACGGCAAGGGACAACTCTGTGCATAAAGCGTTTTGTTGCTATTGATTTTTTTTGTCATGTAAACTTATAAGGGATGGGATTACTGATTCAAATTTCTGCTAACCACTAGGTAATGTGGCATAATGGCTAAGAGAACAGTTTCTAGGCAAGACAACTTAGGTTCCAATCCTAGCTCCACCATTTACAGTGTGACCTTAAACAAATTACTTAATCCCTCTATGACTCAATTTCCTGTGAAATATGAGTGATAACTGAATCCTCCCTCATGAGGTATCATGAGGATTAAATGACAATATAAGACAAACTCTTAGAACTGTGCTTTACATGTAGCAAGTGCTCCATAAATGCTATTTTATATTGCAGTTTCCAATAAAAGTTATACAAAAGTTTCCAAAAGGATCATGATTACCATACATTCCTCAGGGAACTGCATATCAGTTTTACTGCAATTACGTTACCAAAGGCATTCCACTTTTTTGGTGATTTTTATTTACTTAGTAGTTACCCAATGTCATCTTGGCACCATTTTTTTAAATGCCAGAGAGTCCAAGAGTTGTTCCTTAAGTAAGTTTAAGTTGCTTAAATAAAGCTAGACTTGGGGAACTTTAATTCCTTATTTTTTGGTCTTATATCCTGTAGCCAAATAAGCATACAGTTCAGTTTTTTAGTAAAATAAGTTATACAAGGTGCCTTGTCTTTCTAATAATGATCAGCAACATAAAAAATGGTACAAAAGAACAGTGAGTGGTAATCCTACAACTGGCAAAGTACCTCAGTAAATCCATTATCTTTATTCTTCTGTTATAGTGACCAGAGAGTGTTGTCAAAGGACATGATATAGAAAAGCCCAATATTGGTCATTATGCAATCCTTGTCAAAAAGGTCCTAGTAGGAAGACATACAAGTACTAAAAGAGAAAACGTATGCAATGTATGTGATGGCTTTAAATATTTGTTCCATCTTTACTAAGAAATACTACAGACTTTGACTTACATTGAAGGAAAAAAGTATAATTAAATTCTTTGTTAAAATAAACACGCATATCTGACTATCAGAGACAACAACAACCACCATTTTTGACTCCTTGCCAATGTCATGAAACGAACTCCACAGAAACCCAGTAAGATGTGAGTTGCAGTCCTTCTGGTACCACAAATTAGCATTTAAAGCAGTGTTTTTCAAACTGTGGGTCAGGACCCATTAATAAGACAATTTAGTGACCAGCATTTTTTTTTCATGAAAAAGAATAGAACATTACAGAGTATGAGCAAGTGCTGTTTCAATTATATGTGTGTGGGGTGGTACTGGGGGATAGTTGTATATATACTAGGTCAGGAAATTAACTATATTTCTCATGGATAATAGTTAAACAAGACTAAAAGCTACTAATTTAGAGTAAGTCACTTAACCTTTATGAAACTGTTTTCTCATCTCTTAAATAGAAATTACTATTCAACTTCAAAGGGTAGACTCAGATAAAACAATTTCCCTTTTTAAGTAAAACATTGTATTACTATGTTACAGTTACAGCATTTTAGTAGGGTTTCATTAGCGTTTAATGTTCCTCTGACATATATACTCAGAGCATGAAGTCACTATGATAGAAACTTAGACATATTGAATCAAACATAACCCAGAAAATGTTATCTCCTTTTGGAAAGGAATAGAGCTAGAGATAGGAAAACCTACATTTCTTGAAATTTTTATAATCTCCCTTGTGGTATCTACCATAACAGCCTCTAAACACACACACACACACACACACACACACACACACACACACAAACAAACAACAAGACCATAGAAGAAGGGCAGCATCTCTATGTGGCTTCAGGGGCCTTGTGAAGAACTGTTACTTAGGAGAATAAGCAAAAGAGGGGAACATTTTTATAGGCCATTCCCATAGGAGGCCAGATCAAGAACATGAGCTGCCATCCCACTGTCTGCATGGCCCTTCAGTGGTATTTTACTGGGAGGTATAAATCATTCCTCTTCTAGTCCCAGTTAAAGTTTAGAATCCTGTGTCAGGCTCTGAATGTCACAAACAATCCCAAGCAGTAATGGAAACACATCCTCATTACGCTCTCTCTCACACATATGCTACCATTAATGCACCCTTCTGAGGTGAATGACACTTAACAATCCTGTATGAATAAGAGAAGGTACATCTTCCACCAACATAGAAGGGGCTTTAAAAAGGAACATGATTCCCACCCAGATGAGTTTGAAAACCCCTTCAAGAGAAATAGAAGACAGGAATTTATCTGATAACTGAGTGATACTCACACCATACAATTTATTTTTTAAATGGCACTTGTGACTTCAGATCAGCTTGTTCTGAGTTTTGTGTCTTATAAAGGTTCATGGATTTTCTGCACCGATCAATCCAGCCCATGTTCTCCTGTCAAGCTTAACTAAGCTCACACATGTAAAACATCTGGCTAGGTTTGAGGGGTGCAGCCTTCAGCTCAGGAAGATGCCATGACTCACCTGTGAATCTATGCATAAAAGCCTATTGGACAAATGAACGCAAAAACATATTTGCAAAGGTCTTAGCTTCCTCCATGAATAATTCCCACCACTTTAAGGTGGGGTAGGGCGGGGGAAGGAATAGGGGGTGTGCTAACAGATGAGGGCATGCAGAAGGTAGAGGTAATCTGAGGAAATTAGTGAGTATGCAATCAAGAATGCTTTAGTCAGCATTTTGTGCAATAGATCACTAAAGCACGTTCCTCCAGTCTCACTGAAACTTTGTACACTTTGATCATCATCTCCACTTTCCCCAACCACCCTCTTCCCCCAGATTCTGGCAACCATCACTTTAATCTCTATATTTATGAAGTAAACTTCTTTAGATTCCGTATGTAAGCAAGATCATGCAGTATTTATCTTTCTGTGCCAGACTTACACTTACTTCACTTAATATCCTCCACATTACTGTAAATGACAGGATTTCCCCCTTTTTCAAGACTATATAATATTCCATTGTGTATAGATATGACATTCTCTTTACCCATTCATCTGATGACGCACACTTAGGTTGCCTTCATATCTCAGACATTTTGAGAACTGCTTCAGTGAACATGGGATAGCAGATACTTCTTCAGCATACTGATTTCAATTCCTGTGGATATATACAAGTAGTGGAATTGCTGGATCATATGATAATTCTATTTTTAGTTTGTTGAAGGTCCTCCATGCTGTTTTACATAACAGCTGTATTAATTTACATGCCCACTAACAAGTGCACAAGGGTTCCCTTTTCTCCGCACTCTCACCAATACTTGTTACCTTTCATTGTTTTTATACAGTCATTCTAACAGATATGAGGTGATATCCACAGAATGGAGATATAATAAATAACAATGCATTATATACTTCAAAAGTGCTAGCATGGATTTTAAATGGTTTTTACACCACAAAAAATGGTAATTATATGAGGTGTAATTTGTTAATTAGCCTGATTTAATCATTCCAACTATAAACATATATGAAAATATCACACCGTACGCCATAAATATATACAGCTGGGTAAGAAGGTGCATGTCAGTAATCCCAGTCACTCAGGAGGCTGAGGTGGGAATATTGTTTGAGGTGATCAACCAGGAGCTTGAGGCTATCAACCAGGAGCTTGAGGCTATAGGCTATAGTGCACTATGATGGCGCCTAGGAATAGCCACTGCACTCCAGCCTGGGCAACAGAGCAGGACCGTGTCTCTAAATTAAAAAAAAAAAGGAAACTTAAAAACTATATAATTATTATTTGTCAAGGACAATATATTTAAAAAACAAACAAACAAACAAACAACAACAAAAAGCAGAATGCTTCAGTCACTGCCCATGGAGCTCCTGCTAGAGAGAGAATCAAATTGAGAAAGAGAGTAACCAGCACCTCAGTTCTGGCAGCTTGCCAGGTAGCATTTGCTTACCTCTGATCTTACTTAAAAACCATGTGAGATATGTCACAACAAAAGTGTCTCTGTCATAGCAGTCTCAATACAATGAAGATGTTTTTCTAACCAAAAGACACAGCTAGTTGGAAGAGCTCTACAAAATTAGTACCAGGAAAGGCTTTAGTTAATACTTGCCCCAGACGCTGGGACCCAGAGAGGCTAAGAGATTTTACCTAAGGTTACACAGCTGGCAGCAGTGTCTAGCCCAGAATCAAGAGCTAACTAGAATCTCCTAAGGTGAAATTGCCTATCACTGTGTGTCTTGATATGTTTTCTAAACGACAAGGTTCCCTGTTCCTCAGAACTATAACTTCATCACTATACCTTTTCATAAAATCAAAACACTTATGACTGAGTATTCATTGTTTTAATGAATTTAATCATTCATTAAATGGGGCAGGCCCATACATCAGATATGAAAAAGAATTTCCATCTCCAATACATTTTATTACAGACATACAATTTAAGTAATTTTACCCATGTTTACAGTATGCTGCTTGAAATTTAATCATAAGTATATAAAAACATAATTATCTCATACATGAGAGTATATGAAAAGTACCTTTGCAGAAATATATAATTTATACTAAAACTTCACATATTCTGTTACACTGATTTATTTCAAAGAATGAAGAAACTGAATTACTACTACACCTGGTAACAAAAGATCTGTGCCCATAAGATCTTTTCTTTAACATCTGTAAGAACTACTGAGAAAAACACAAACATTAACTAAGGTTAAAAGAAAAAAACAAACAACTTGCAATATAAGCAGCTACAAACAGTGCTCTCCATGTTGAAAAATAAAGTCCACACACAAGTATCCTAGCAAAAATTTCACTACACACACACGCCTAACAGATGGATTCTAAAAAACAGCTAAGGATTCCACAATCCAAATGCTCAAAAATTAGTAATAAAGGTTAATTAACATTCTGGCACATGTGATATTGAGAACAGCAGCAGCAATTTGGGGCAGAAGACTCTCTCTCTGCTCTGGCCCTTCATCTCATTCAACCTCTTTTTCTCAATTGTGAGCACACCCTTCTGCCTCCCCTACTCTGCAATCAAATCACAACCACCCAAAACCGAGGTGTCTGCTGCAGCCCAAAACATTTGACTGATAATATCCGGTTTGCCATTCCAGGAAATCCCAGAGCGGTTTTTAAGCCTCTGCCCACAGCTTATAAAGAAAGGCAAGAGAGGAACTAATCGATACCAGCACCCCAGCTGTGACCTGGCACATGAAGAAATCAAGAAAATAAATCCCATCCATAATCTGTATAATTTAACACTTGGAAGAGAGCAACATCTGGGATCGACTCCAAGCAGGACAGTTTTGCCTGGATGGATCTGAGCTTCCTGCACTGAGTGCTAAAGCTGCTTAGGAGGCGATGCCCTCTGGTCCCTCACCAGTCCAGCCAAGGGAATATCATTTTCCTAGCAAGGGTTAATCTACCTCCCCAAAAAAAAGGAGAGTGAGGAAAAGCAAAATAATAACCACTAACATCTACTCCTTGCCAGTAAAGAGGCTGGCAAAGACTCCCCTGACACTTTGAAGGAGGGAAAGCTGGAAACCTTTCCCAAAGGTGGGTTCAGGTCAAACTATTGTCTTGCTAATCAGTCACAATAAAGAATGGAAGCTAATGTGAAATGTGGGAATGACTTTGGTGAATCCTACAGTCCTTTCAATGGACCCCAAAGTCCTATCCCCAGGCAAAGTTGGGAAAAAAACAAAAATCCCCTCGGACTACGACTCCCTCGGAAGGCTTTCCGGATTCTTTAAATTGCAGGAAAACGAATTTAGAACATAAACAGATACCTACACATCATCTAAATCACTAGATCTGTCCTCAATTTTAACACACACACACACACACACACACACAAAGTACACCAGTCGGCAGAACAGGGCATTATAGGAAATAAAGAGTGTTAGTAAAATCCATAATGCTTTCTCTCTGTTAGACCTTCTGGGAGGTTATAATTGCATTTGGCCGGCTGCAGGCTTGTCGGAGAGCCTGGTTTCTTAATAGTCTCAACCCTAAAAGGAGTAACTGTCAAGGGGCGACCCAGCTGAAATCAAACAACAAAAACGGGAACTGTAACCCGCCTGAAATGGGAGGAGGAAAAGGAAGGGAGACTCCTGTATTCATCAGTCAACATTAATGTCCTTTGTTGTTCACCTTTACACAGAACAGCGAGCGCTATCCTGTTCCTTTTTCTCCGAACGCCAGTGTCAGGGTACGCTTTCCTAAAAGCTATCTCCCTGCCCCCAAGAACCAGGCTTTCCTATCCCCCTCCCCAATATCACTCAGCAGCCCTGTATCGCCACACCGCCCCCACTGCGCTCACCCAGGGTCGAGAGGGTGGCCAGAAGCAAAAACACTGCTGAAATACCCGTTCTCCTCCAAAGACCAAAGAACAGAGCGGCGCAGATGTTGAAATTTACCAATGCCCCCGCCCCGCAACATACACACCCCATAAACCCGGGATCGCAGGGAGGGAGGAGGGTCAGAGAGGGCTCAGCCTGTCAGAGCGGCTCTCTCCAGGACCCTGCCACATTCCACACTCCGGGAATGTCGATCCGAGCCAGAGGGAAGGGTTTGCGCCTCCCTACTGTTTTGGGGGTGTTCTCTCTGCCCAAGTGTTGTTGTCTCCCTCTCCACCCAGGGGAACCGTTGCAGCTCCCTGTCGCTTTGGGGAAGAAGGGTAAGGAAGGAGAGAAACCCTGTTCGCCTCCTCTTCCAACTTGACACACATACACACACAGAGACAGACTGACACACACACACACACACACACACGCCCAGTCGCCACTCCAAACTCCGCTGGCAGAGCCCGAAGCTAGCGGGCCGGCCGCGCACTCCCCTAAGCTGTCCCGGCGCTCTGGGAATCTGTGCGGGGCGCGCCGAGCAGGCGGTGCGGGGCGAGAGCCTGGTGCGCAGCCCTCTGTCTGGAGCTGGCTCGGCAAAGCCCCGTACCCGCTGCGCGATGCCAGGATTAGGCATTTTCAGCCGGGCGGAGCGAGAGGGGCGCGGGGGCAAGGACGAGAAATGCGCACTCGCTCGGGCCAGAGCAGAATAAAAGTTCGCCCCGCGGAGACTCACCCACGCCGTATTTCTCGTGCTCCGTAGGTATCCACATGGCTAAAGGGGCTCCGGAGTCTTCAGGCTTTGTAATCCCCGCGCCCCTTCTCCGGTTCACAACAATGCACAGTCCCCGAGCAGCGCTGCAGCGCCGGAGCCCGGGGGCTTCGCGTGGGCTACGGGCGCTGGGCAGGATCTGCGCTGGAGGCTCCTGAGCCCAGCGTTGACACTGCGCCGCCCGCAGCTCTCTCGGCGGCGGCTGCTCACAGTCCTCCGATGCGCTCCCGGGGACCCGGCGGCGCAGTCATTGTTCTGATTCACTGAACTAAGCGAACACGCCGGGGCACTCTCGGGCGCACCCCCGCCCGCCAGCGCCTAGTCCAGCCCTCCCGTCCCGGGGCCCCGCGGCACGCTGGGAATTGTAGTTCTGGGCCTCCCCATCCCGGAAGTGGGAGCGGCAATTGCGGTTCGAGGCGGGGATTCAGTTTTACTCGTTACGTCCTATTGGCCCAGAGGGCGGCGTAGGTGTGGAGAAAACACCGCGTCGACGGGGAGTTCACCTCCAGTCGCGTTTCTATTGGTGCCACCCCGCCTCTGCCCCGCCCTGCGGCCCTCCCTTTTCTTCTCTGCCGGGTAATGGCTGCTTCCAAGACCCAGGGGGCTGTCGTCCGAATGGAGGAAGACCGTGATGGGAGCTGCAGCACAGTCGAGGGTAGAGGTTATGGGGGTGAGTACGGTGCCCCGGAGGTGCGGCTGATATGTCTTCCTTTCTCTATGACCGGGAGTGCAACGGACCTCTGGTCTGACCCTAGGAGCCCTTTAGCTCTGGGGCGCCTGGGTTCAACGGGGCCCCACGGGTGGTGGTCCAGCGGGATGGGGTGGAGCCGGGAGCGGCTACTTTACTTTGTTGGGGCTGCCCGGGGAGGGCGGAGAAAATGCCTTGGAATGGCCTTCCCCTCCGCCGGGGAAGCTCCCTGACCGTTTGTCTTCTGGTTTGGAGCTCCCAGCTTTGCGCTAGGTGCTGAGTGGGTTTGGTTCAGGTCTGGTTTGCGCGCGTGTGTTTGTAACTTTGGGATTAGCAGCTCTTTTTCCTCACCAGTACACTGCCTCGGTTTGCTTGGTTTGACCTTGCAGATGTGTTTTATTTAGACTTCCGTAGACTCTCCAGTCGCAGACTGGTGGTCAGGGCTCTCCACTCTACACATTTGCCCAGTTTGTGACTGAAGTGTCCTCTGAAGGGAAAGTATCTCACAACCTCCCTGTCGATAGTTAACTGCTCTGGGTGTTCTCCAGATTTGGATGTGGAGCCTGAGAGATCTTCCCAGTCTCTGGGTCCTTAGAGAAAGAGAAGGAAAGTGATAAGATAATTCGCACTCGTGGCTTCAAAGAACATTTGAAAAGGGTTATGAAAATCATCACAACTTTGGCTGTACCTGACTTTCAAGTTGTCCTCTGATCCACTGTAGGAATAAAAAACCAAATTTTGAAAGCTGCAGGGGGATTGTGTTTAGGACTCTTTTACCTTTAGTCTGTCCCTCCCCCATTCCTCCCACCCCATTTTTGCCTTGGTGTGTAATTTAGCACGAGTTGTCTTTTTCTGATGAACATGGTTTGGGGCTTAAATATGGTTCTCAGACTGTTGAGACTTTGTTTTTCGGTTTATTTGTTTTTGCTTTCACAGTTAAATTGATATCATCTTAAATATTTACCTCAGCGGCACAGAGATGAAGTGCAGTTTTTTCCCACTTCCCAACTGTGGAACTCCCTACTCTGAAATTATTTTAGTACCTCTACCAAACAAATCTTTGGTAGTCTCCTGAGTTAAATATTGAGTTTAACACTCTAATGGTTTATTATTGAGTTGGTTATATATTGGGCTATCGGATGGTAACAAATTATTAAGGTTTCCTAGATTCTCAAAGTTCCAGAGGGCTACCAGTTTGAGATCAAAAGATACACTCTTTGGTGAATTTATCTCACAGTCTAACTTATTTTTAAAACTGGCTGGGCGCGGTGGCTCATGCCTGTAATCCCAGCACTTTGGGAGACTGAGGCGGGCGGATCACAAGGTCAGGAATTCGAGACCAGCCTGACCAATATGGTGAAACCCCGTCTCTAATAAAAATACAAAAATTAGCCGGGCGTGGTGGCAGACGCCTGTAGTCCCAGCTACTCGGGAGGCTGAGGCAGGAGAATCGCTTGAACCCGGGAGGCAGAGGTTACAGTAAGCCGCAATTGCGCCACTGCGCTCTAGCCTGAGAGACAGAGCAAGACTCTGTCTCAAAAAAAAAAAAAGGTATGCCTTTCAAAAATGTAAAATATTTAAAAGTATTTATTTTTAAATTTTAAACGTTTAAACGTTTTTAAAACATGTCAAACTATTCAGAAGTGTATGAAGTAAAAAAAATGAAAATTCCTTCACCTCACAGTACCACTTCCCGAGTATAAAATGGTAAGAGTTTGGTACCTAATCTTTCCAACATAATCTTTTTTTTCTTTTAATCCTACAATCCATATTCTGTTAAACCAACCTATACTTATATGACACCCATCTGTACGGTTTGATTTTTTTTAATAAAAAGGATAAATATAGGTAAAACTAAAAGATCTGCAACCTTTTTTCTTTCAGCAGTCTATCATAGAAACCCTTCCACGTCAGTACATTTGTTTCCTTTTTTTTTGTTTAAGGACTGTGCCCATCATATTCCAAAATATGAATGTGCCATGCTTTAGCCATTCCTTAAAAATGAACATGTACTGGGACTTTAGTTTTTCCGTAATGTTGCAATGAACAGCTTTATGTACATATATTCTTGCCCACTGGGTGTATATTTTGGAGGAAAAGTGCTGGATCAAAGGTTATGCAAGTTTAAAATTTTGATAAATGCCAGACTTTCCTCTTAAAATATATTCAGCATACATTGCCACCTGTAGTATATGAGTGTTCTTTCCCCTATATTGTCACAAACTTTGAGGAAATAATTAATCCAGGACCAATGTTTCAATGACTAGTGGATTAAGTAACTGATACAAAGCTTAGTTTATGGTTCCAGTTTTTTTCAACAAAAGTGTTGAGTAGTAGTGAATTTGCAGTATCTATAACATAAAAAAATTTCTCATCCTGGGTGAGAACTACCCGGTATTCTCATTGTCTTGTAGCAGTCAATAGGAGAAATTGATGGTTGATATTTTTATGTCATTCTTATAAAATTATCATTAAAAATTCTGCTAAGTAGGCCCGACGCGGGTGGATTACCAGGTCAGGAGTTGAAGACCAGCCTGGCCAAGATGGTGAAACCCTGTCTCTACTAAAAATACAAAAAAAAAAAAAAAAAAAAATTCTGCTTAATAACTTATGTATCATTCTGTTACTTTTTCCAAAATCTTTTCAAAGCCAACAAAGTGTGTTATAAATTTTAGGTGTAAATATTTATATTAAAAGTATATTTTTTGTTAGGCAGTGATTTAGGTTATCAAGTATGTCTTGCCCTGTAAAAATCATACACCTTTTTGGATGAGTTCATGACCTTTGTAGGGACATGGATGAAGCTGAAAACCATCATTCTGAGCAAACTGTCGCAAGGACAGAAAACCAAACACCGCATGTTCTCACTCATAGATGGGAATTGAACAATGAGAACACTTGGACATAGGATGGGGAACACCACACACCGGGCCCTGTCGTGGGCTGGGGGATGGGGGAGGGATAGCATTAGGAGAAATACCTAATGTAAATGACGAGTTAATGGGTGCAGCAAACCAACGTGGCACATGTATACATATGTAACAAATCTGCACGTTGTGCACATGTAACCTAGAACTTAAAGTATAATAAAAATAAAATTTTAAAAAGTCTGGCTAACACGGTGAAACCCGGTCTCTACTAAAAATACAAAAAACTGGCGGGGCGAGGTGGCGGGCGCCTGTAGTCCCAGCTACTCTGGAGGCTGAGGCAGGAGAATGACGTAAACCCGGGAGGCGGAGCTTGCAGTGAGCCGAGATCGCGCCACTGCACTCCAGCCTGGGCGACAGAGCGAGACTCCGTCTCAAAAAAAAAAAAAAAAAAAAAAAGTCATACACCTTTTTGACTTCTTGAAAACTGCTTCTTTTAAGAGATTTTCCTCTTGCTCTGATTAAAATGTAGTCTGTGCGTTTAATACCCTGGGACAGTGAGGCCTAGGAAGACTTTTTATAGAAATCCTTGCAGTTCCTCAAAATCTCTGCTAGAGTGAGTCAGTGGGTGGGGTGTAGGCAGGTGCAACACTTTCACTGAGACCACTGTGTTGCCAGATTTCTGCGGCTCCATCCTTCTCCAAGAAGGTCCCCAAATTGACGAGGTCAAGTCTCTTTTGTGCTTGTTTTTGTTTTTTGTTTTTTGTTTTGAGACAGAGTCTTGCTCTGTAACCCAAGCTGGAGTGGAGTGACGCGATCTTGGCTCACTGCAACCTCCGCCTCCCACAGCCTCCCGAATACCTGGGATTACGGGCGGTTGCCACCATGCCCAGCTAGTTTTTATATTTTTAGTAGAGACGGGGTTTTGCCATGTTGGCCGGCTGGTCTTGAACTCCTAACCGCAGGTGATCCACCTGCCTCGGCCTCCCAAAGTACTGGGATTACAGGCGTGAGCTACCATGCCCAGCCGACTAGGTCAAGGGTTAAAAGACACTGCTTTACATACATTTGAAGAGTAACCAAGGTTTCAATTTGTCTCCTAAAATTAAGAACAGATAATAAATAGATTCAGCATCCCTCACGCGGTGTTATTGGCAGTTTTTCTTTTGCTGTTTTTAGTTAAAAGTCAGCAAGATAGCACAATTTAATAATAATACATTTAGGAGGCTTTTGTGACTGAGGCTGTATCTTCTGACAGTATTAATCTGTATCTCCATATTGTAATATTCTGTCAAAGTCAACTTTTTTCCCTCCGAATGCATGTTTAGTAGTTGATGATTTGGGTAATGCTTGGATTCTGGAGACCATATTATCTGATGATTTTGGTAATGTTTATCTTCTAGAGAACTTACTATCTCATGTGTCATGTCTCTGGAAGAAAGGGGGAAGGATAGCAGGTGATGTAAACTCCTCATTCTTGTATTTCCTATTTTAATAAATGGCATCAAGTCTAAGCTAGAAACCTAGGAAGCATCCTTGATTCCTAACTCGCCCTCAGATACTGAATTTGATCAGTTAGCAAGCCTTATTTTTCTGTGCCTGAAGTATCTTTTGAACCTGTTCCCTCTATTCATTGCTACAGCCACTATTCTAATTCCATTACTAACCCTCACCATTACTGCTGAATTACCTACCTGCATCTCCCATACCCCAGAAAGTGCTCTTGAGAACCAGTTGTATGTGTGTTTGTCAGCCTGATTCTGTTCTTGGCTTATTGTTAATGTTTAATAAATGTTTGACCAGAATGGCATTCTAGCCTGGACGATTGCAAAACCTTCCTGTTGATCTCGCTGACTCTTGACTTTACCTCCTTCAGTCCACATTGTAAAACAAATATATTCATGGATCTCCACTTTAAAGCTTCAGTGTAATTCTGCTACATGTATAATTAGGTCCAAGTTCTCTGTATGGCATTTAAGATTCTAATTTACTTGTCAAGCCTCATCTTCAGTCACCCTGCTTCCTTTCCCATATCTCCATTATCCACTTACCATGTCACACTGTAGTTATTTTTTGGCAACTTTATCTACCCCAGTGGACAGTGAACTTCTTGAGGTCAAGATTTGTCTTATTTCACTTTTGTACATCCAGTGTTTATCAAAGCTGCATACGGTAAACATTGTGTAACAGTCTAATGTTAAAATATGCTTGAAATTTATTCAAGGCATTTAGATTGGCAACTATTTTAAACAGAGGAACTGAAATAGAATAAAAAGCTAAGTAGATGTTTTATGCTTGTGAAAGGTATGCATACCAACTAAAATGCAAAATATCAGGAAGATGATATTCTGTCAAGGTGATCATAGTTAGGGTAGTTTTTTCAGTTTTTTTAAATGAAGTTTTAATGTTGTTTAAATAATAATTACATGTTTTAAAAGAATACTTTAGATCTGGCCTTTATAACTTTAAGCCTGTAACTGAATGACCTACCACAAGGACCTTGAATTCTGTCTTTCATTATCTATATGGTTGTTACCAATTTTCTACAGGCTGTCATTCTATTTCTATAAACCATTAAGTATAGTCTCATATATTTGACATGACAGTGGAAAGAGGACTAGACCTTATTTTGGCATAACTGTATTTAAATTGCAATTCTGACATTTAATAGCTGTGTAACAGGTTTATTATATGTGCTGCCACATTTATGAAAATATCCATATATACCTGTCTTGCAGCTATTGTGATTATTTCATATTTATATATTTATGAAAGCCCAGCATATTTCCTGTTGTAAAGTCAGACCTCAGTAAGTATTAGTTGCTTTCATTATAAAGATATGCCTAATTATAAAGATATGCCTATCAAGAACTGCCTGCTCTTTGAGACTGCATTCACTTAGGAAGCAATCTAAATTGTGGAGTAACCCTGAGGAAGCTTAGGAATGTGTTGGTGATAACTGCTTATGCTGTCAATGCTTTCCTGGAATTTGGGGGTTGTCAGAGTGTCTGTCAGTGCTACATACTAGTATTACAACTATGTGCTCTGCAAGCCTTTATATTATCTTCTGTATCTTTTCTCATTTCTATACAGTGCTACTCTACTCACACCCAGCTCCCCACCCTCACACATGCACTGACACTCAAAGTCATCAAGAAACTCAAGTAACATTGTATACTGGGATTGCCTTGTGAGGTATAGGCCGAGGGGTGTCAGAGAAGATAAGAATTATAGAAACTACTCCCGTAGGTCTTGTTTGGTGATATGGTTTGGCTGTGTCCCCACCCAAATCTCATCTTGAATTCCCATGTGTTGTGGGAGGGACCCGGTGGGAGATAATTGAATCACAGGGGCAGGTCTTTCCCGTGCTGTTCTTATGATAGTGAACAAGTCTCATGAGAGCTGATGGTTTTAAAAAGAAGAGTTTTCCTTTACAAGCGCTCTCTTTGCTGCTATCCATGCGAGACATGACTTGCTCTTCCTTGCCTTCCGTCATCATGAGGCTTCCCCAGCCACGTGAAGCTGTAAGTCCAATTAAACCTCTTTCTTTTGTAAATTGCCCAGTCTCGGGTATGTCTTTATCAGCAGCATGAAAAGAGACTAATACATTTGATATAAGGTTCTGAAGAGGCCTTCTTTAAAGCATTCTTTCATTTTCCTATGACAAATCAATGGGACCCAACTTGTAGGATATTTAGAGAAGAGCTCTTATTAAAAGGGATATTATAATAATGATGATGCATATGATAGCTAACATTTTTTTGAGCACTAACTGTGCCAGGTACTGTTTCAAATGCTTTTATAGGTATTGTCTCATTTCATCTTCACAGCAACCCCTAGGTAGTCATATTATGCTTTTTATTTACAAATGAGGAAACTGATGAAAAGAGTAGCTTGCCCAAGGTCACACAATAACTGAAAAAAGACTTTTATCCTATGCACGGTTGTCATGATGTCTCATAGTAACTAAATTCCATTGAATGAGGTCTGAAACAGACTTTTCTCACACATAAATATGCTCTAAAGCCAATATTACTTTAGAAAGGCAGTATGGAATAGTGAAAAGATTTTAAAATCAGACCAACTTAGGATCAGATTCTGGTAAACCTCTGAACTTCAGTTTCTCTTCTGTAAAATGAGTAATACTGTAGCTATATTGCTGGGATGTGGAAATGATTAGGTGAGATGATATAATAGTCTGGTCTTCAATTGAGACTGTTATTTCAGTCATAGGTATAGGCACATCTTTGGCATATGTGCCAGAAGTGATACAAGTGATTTTAATATGTCTTTTGCACTTGAAGAGCAGGTTATTATTGAGGGATTTGATGGGTCAGATACCGAATTACATTCACTTATTGTGTTGACCTTGACCTTCCCATTCGTGCAAAATAACGGTGCTGCCCTTTACAACACACACTCATATACTTCCGTTTGGAAAAACTGTAAAGAGGATGTCGATCAGATTCATATAATAGAAATCATACTCTCTTCTTTATATTTATACTCTCTTTATATTTATAAATCACGAGTATATAGAAACAAGCAGTGTGCATAAACTGCTATCTCCAGTGATTAAATCTTTAAATGTTTCTATTAGCTCTTCTTAGAGAATTTTGCCACAAACTTAGGGTTCAGTTTTGACTTATTTGATAAACTTCTCAGACGCTGAGTGAGTTGGCATTTCATTGACAGTACCTTAAAGACTTGCTACCTCATGCTGAAACAAGTATGTTCGACTGACCAACTTGACCCAAAGGTGAACAGAGCAGCTTTTTCAGAAGTAGTGATAGATTTGACTGATCAGTCTTCTGTTTTTCTTTATATCTCACTGATCATCTTTGTGACTAGTGGCATTTATCTGCAACATAGGCAGCTGAGGTTGGATGATATCTTTGGCTGTAGGAACCAAGTAAAGTTTTCTAGAGCTAAACAGGATTTAAACGTTTGCTTCATGGGGTGAAAGGAGGATGGGAAAGAGGGAGTCAACGATTGACAAGTGGTAAAATATTTAAAGTTTTATAGGATAATGTGGGATACTATTAAGCTTTCTCCATGAGTAGAATATTTAAAATAATTAATGTACAGTATTGAATCAGTAAAATGTATAGAAGGAAAAACTGGAATAAGAGTCAGAAGACCTGGATTCTGAATGTGAATTTGTAGCTTTTTAGCAATGTGAACTTGGCAGAAATCCTTTAACCTCTCTGAGCCTCAGTTTCATCAGGAAAAAAAAATGATATTGATATTATTGGGAGGTTTGCTGAGGGCAGTGTACATTAAAGTGCTCTATTAATCTTGGGGCACTATGAAAATGTAGGGACAAATGATGCTACTGATAAAGGTCTGTCTCAAGAGGCAGTAGCGGGTACAAGTCCAAGCTTTAGACTTGGATAAACTGGAGTCAAAAGGAGCTGTCAGCTAAAAGCTGTATGACCTTGAGCAAGTAATAGGACCTTGTTATTACTGTAATGGCTGCTGCTGCTGCTGCTACTGCTGCTGCTACTACAAAAGCTTGGATGTAACTTTAAAATGATTACAAACTAATCAAAGAACGTTAAAGCTGAAATCAAGACAAATCCCACATTATACAATATATAAACTCTGTAAGGACAGGAACTGTTAAATATACCTTTAACCTCATCCTCTGGGACAGTGTCATGTTGTGATGGCATTTGGTGGTGTTTGGCAACTGTGAATCAGCCCCTTGCTGGGTTCTATATGGAATAGAAATGAAGAACCCCTAGCCTTATCCATGTGGACATCTCAGTGTAATTGGTGGGCTCTGCATCCCTGTCTCACCAGAGCTAATCAGAGAGTCCCTTCTAATTCCATATAGCACTGTGGGAAGAAGTAGATACTTTCGAATCTATGATATGCATGCCTTGCCAGAGGCGCTGAGCACACTAAAGCTTTTACATGTGTTTATTTTTAAAAGAAAGGAAATTCTTGTTTTGCCTCCTTATTTCTCTAATACTGTCCTCATTTCATGTTTTTTTCTTAACTGGAAGAACTCTCCCCTCCCCCTAAGTAATCACAGAGGCCCTGCCTTTAAAAAACTTTTTTTAGTGCTTTTATCCAAATAGAGAGATTTGTGGGGTTTTTTTTTACTAGTAAAGACCTCAGAATTGTAATTGTGGTTATTTATTTAACACAGTCTTCTGTTATGTAATAAGCTTCTATTCACCAGTAATAGCCAATTAGAAAAGAAAATATCCTGTACCCGCTAATGGTAATTACCATTATAAAGCAATTAATAGCAGGAACTGTTGCTGAACTGTAACATAACATCAATCAAGCTGTCTTTGCCAAGGCACCATACAACTGATTTTCTCAAATGAAGGAGGGGAGGGGAAGGAAAGGAAGGTGAGAGTCTGCAGGCTTATTTGAATTTCTTTCAAGCCAGTTTATGAATGACTTTTGAATGCCTTTTAAATATGCACCCACTCACGAAGGAAAGTAATGCTAATAATGTACTGGGACATTGAGCTATTTTTCCAGCAGCAGTGGTCATAGTACAGTTTTGCAAAAAACTCACTGGACAAGGAATCAAAAGACCTAGTTTTTTTGTTTGTTTGTTTGTTTGTTTGTTTGTTTTTTAGACAAGGTCTCACTCTTTTGCCCAGGCTGGAGTGCAGTGGCATGATCTCAGCTCACTACAACCTCTCCTCCTGGGCTCAAGCCATCCTCCCACCTCAGCCTCCTGAGTAGCTGATACTATAGGTGTGTGCCACCATGCTCAGCTAATTTTTGTGTTTTTTGTAGAGATGGGGTTTCACCGTGTTGCCAAGGCTGGTCTCGAATTTCTGAGCTCTGTGATCCGCCCGCCTCAGCCTCATAAAGCGCTAGGATTTAAATCTCACTTCTCCTTCTGACTTGACTGTGATTTTAGAGAAATCATTAGCACTCCTGGTTAAGATTTCCTGGTTTGTAAATGAGGGAGTGAGATTATGTTAGCATTGTTTCAACTCCATCTTCCAAATATCAGTAAAAGAAAGAGGAGGTAGGTTTATAGCTAGAGAGCCCACATAATTCAATCCTAGCATCTGTAAAAAGAAAACGAAAAATCTGGATATGTCCTGAAGAATTAGTTGCACATGTATGTGTTATTGATCAGGTGTATCAGGTGAGAAAATTGGCTGAGAACCACTGCAGTAGATGTCTTCTTGGATCCTTTACTCTGAGACAATATAGACTGATTATTAGGATGCATCCTATCTCATTCTCCTTTGCATTTGTAATGAACAGTGCAAATCTGAAAGAGCTATTGATAGAACTGAGGCTTCATTCATTCAAAAATTTTATTCAGCATCTGCTATGTGCAAACTTCTTTATTCTGAATGCTGTAGAATACAAAGATGAGAATAACATTGGTCTTGCTATCAAGGATCTTATGACCTAATAGGGAGGATATAAGAAGTACATATTCTAGTTCGCATACTTCTTTCTTCTTATGAACTTTGTTGATGCAAACAGCCTGAGTTATTGAGAACTCCTGACTTTTCCAGAATCAGAACTCACACTCAAGAAAGCTAAATGGTTCATGGTTCTTGAATAAATATGTGAGTTTTTCCCAAAGCGAAAAAAAAAAAAAAAAAATAAGAAGTACATATTACAAGGCAGAAAGTGCTAGGGAACATTAGAGCGATATAGACAGAGTTTTGCAAAAAAGAGATTATTCCCAACAGGTGGTACTGGGCCTTGAAGTTTAATAATATTTGGACGTGCGGAAACAAGGAAAAAGAGTTACAGGCCTATACAAAGGGAGGGAGCAATAGAAAAACTAAGGGCATATACAAGAAGTATGAAGTCAATTCATTTTGCCTAGAGAAAATAAGTAAATGGCAGCAATGGAAAAGAGGTTTGGAAATGTAAATTGAAAGTAGATCATACTGTTTCAGATGTTAGAACTTGATTATGCAGACTGAAACTGCCTTTGCAAAAATTATAACAAAATTATTGCAGTGAGAGACGTCTGACCTAACCGACTCCATCTTGCTTCTAACCTCCTCCAAGCTGCCCATGTTCATTCCTGGATGTGGGCTGAACTAACTTTGGGAGGAGCTTAGTTTATAGTTTAACTTTGAAACAATGATGATAACAGCCCTTTCCCAAAACAAACCCCCTTCTTGCCTGGCAAGTAGACTGCATTTTGCAGGACTAGCTAACCACCAGATTAAAAATTGTGGTTTAGGAGTTATGCAGCTAGAGGCCACAAGGTTCTAAACCTCTTCAGTTGTTCCTAAGGATAACATCACTATTGTAAAACCTAAGATTAGTGCTTGAGCAATTTTCCAGATCCTGCACTCAGTGGGTCAGCCGGCACCACCGTATCAATAAACTGGCTCATCCGGTCTTGTGGCCACAACCCAGAAACTGACTTAGCACAAGAAGACAAGTTCAACTCCCTGTGATTTCATCTCTGACCTGACCAATCAGCTCTTACCACTTTCCGACTCCCTATCTACCAAATTATCCTTAAAAAATTCCGATCCCCAGATTTGGGGAGATTGATTTGAGTAATAATAAAACTCCGGTCTCCTCCCTGTACAGCTGACTCTGCATGAATTAAACTCTTTCTCCCTTTCAGTTCCCCTGTCTTGATAAATCGACTCTGGGCAGTGGGCAAAATGAACCTATTGGGTCTTGCAAGTTTGAAGAAAAGGAATGACAAGATCAAAGTTTAATCAGGTAACAATATACTGGAGAGGGAAAGTTAAGTCAGGAGCCCTTGCCAAAGGAAGCGATAATGAAGAACCACACTAGACTTCATTAACTTGCCCATGTTTTTTGTTTTGTATTTTAGAATTTTTTAGTTGACAACTAAAAGTATGTATTATGTACAGCATGATGTTTTGATATATGTATCAATATACACCATGGAACGGCTAAAATAAGCTAATTGACCTTGCATACTTACCATTTTTTTGTGGTGAGAACATTTAAGATCTACTCGTAGCAATTTTCAAGTATACAGTACAGTGTTATTAATAATAGTTACCATGTTGTACAGCAGATCTCCTGAACTTTTTCCTGACTGAAATTTTGTATCTTTCAACCAGCATCTCTCCAATCTTCCCCTCCCCCAGCCTCTGGTACCTATCATCATTCATGTGACCATTTTAGATTTCACATACAAATGAGATCGCCCAGTATGTATCTTTTTCTGTCTGTCTTATTTAACTTCGCATTTTCCAGGTTCATTCATGTTATCACAAATGGCAGGATTTCCTTCTCTTATAAGGCTGAATGATATCGTATTGTGTATATATGCACCACATTTTCTTTATCTGTTCATCCACTGATGGACATTTAGCTTGATTCTTTGTCTTGGCTATTGTGAATAATGCTGCAGTGAACATGGGAGTGCAGATATCTCATAGGCACACTGATTTCATTTCCTTCAGATATGTACCCAGAATTAGATTCATTGAATCATATGGTAATTCTATGTTTACTTTTTTGAGGAACCTCCGTGCTGTTTTCCATAATGGCTGTATTACTTTACATTCCCACCAACAGTGTACAGAGTTGTCTTTTCTCCACGCTCTCTCCAATGCTTTTCTCTTGTCTTTTTGGTAATAGTCATCCTAACGGGGGATATCTCTTTGTGATTTTAATTTGCATTTTTCTAATGATTAGTGACGTCGAACATTTCTTTATATACCTGTTAGCTTTTTCCTTTAGTTGTTTGTACTTTTGGGGTCATGTACAAAAAAATCTTTGACCAGACTAATGTCAAGAAACTTTTACCCTGTTTTTCCTTCTAGGAGTTTTACAGTTTCAGGTCTTAGGTTTAAGCCTTTAATCTACTTTGAGTTGATTGTTAGATAGGAGGTGAAATAAGGGTCCAATTTCATTCTTCTTTATGTGGATATCCAGTTTTCCTTACACCATTTATTGAAGAGATTGTCCTTTCCCCCATTATGTATTCTTGGCACCCTTATCAAAGATCAGTTGACCGTAAATGCACAGATTAATTTCGGGGTTCTCTGTTCTGTTTCATTGGTCTGTGTGTCTATTTTTATGCCAGTACCTGGGTTTTTGGATTTTAGTTTTCATTTTGAGATAGAGTCTCACTCTGTTGTTCAGGCTAGAGTACAGTGGCACAATCACGGCTCACTGCAGCCTTGATCTATTGGGCTCAAGCAATCCTCCCACCTCAGCCTCCCGAGAAGCTGGGATTACCAGGTGTGCACCATCACACCCGGCTAATTTTTAAAATTTTTTGTAGAGGGAGGTCTCACTATGTTAGCCCAGTCTGGTCTCCAACTCCTGGGTTCAAGCAGTCCTCCTGCCTTGACCTCTGAAAGTCTTGAGATTACAGGTGTAACCCACCAAACCCAGCTGCTATGCTGTTTAGATTACTATGGTTTGGTAGCAGATTTTGAGATCAGGTAGAGTGTTGCCTCCAGTTTTGTTCTTTTTGCACAAGATTGCTTTGGTGATTCCTGTTCTTCTGTGGTTCCATATGAATTTTAGGATTGTTTATTCTGTTTCTGTGAAAAATGTCATTGAAATTTTGTTAGAGATTGCATTGAACCTGTAGATCACTTTGGGTACTGTGGACATTTTAATATTCTTCTAATCCATAAGCATGGCATTTCTTTCCATTTATTTGTTTCCTCTTCAATTTCTCTCATCAATGTTTTATAGTTTTCACTATACAGATCTTACAACTCTTTGGTTAATTATTCCTAAATTTTTTTTTTTTTTGGCACTATTGTAATGGTATTTCTTTTTCAATTCGTATGTTAGTGTATAGAAATGCTAATGATTTTTGCCTGTTGATTTTGTATCCTGCAACTTTACTGAATTCGTTTATGAGTTCTAACAGTTTTTTGGTAGAGTCTTTAGGGTTTTCTGTATGTAAGAGTATATTGTTTGTAAACAAAAAAAAATTAACATTTGATTTTGATGGCTTATTCTTGTCTAACTGTTCTGGCTAGGGCTTCAATACTGTGGTGAATAGAGGTGGTGAGCATGGGCATCCTTGTCTTGTTCCCTATTTTAGAGAAAGAGCTTTTAACTTTTCACTGCTGAGTATGTTAGCAAGGCCTTATTGAGAGACAGGACTAGCTGGATTTCTTAGGCTAACTAAGAATCCCTAAGCCTAGCTGGGAAGGTGACTGCATCCACCTTTAAACATGGGGCTTGCAGCTTAGCTCACACCCAATCAGGTAGTAAAGAGAGCTCACTAAAATGCTAATTAGGCAAAAACAGGAGATAAAGAAATAGCCAATCATCTATCGCCTGAGAGCTCAGAGGGAAGGGACAATTATCAGAATAT
Source organism: Piliocolobus tephrosceles (assembly GCF_002776525.5). Taxonomy (NCBI): domain Eukaryota; kingdom Metazoa; phylum Chordata; class Mammalia; order Primates; family Cercopithecidae; genus Piliocolobus; species Piliocolobus tephrosceles. The sequence continues at coordinate 104,837,655 of NC_045441.1, forward strand.
AAACCCAGGCATTGGAGCCAGCAACAACTACCCTCTTTGGGTCCCCTCCCTTTGTATGGGAGCTCTGTTTTCACTCTATTAAATCCAGCAACTGCACATTCTTCTGGTCGGTGTTTGTTATGGCTCAAGCTGAGCTTTTGCTCACCATCCACTACTGCTGTTTCCCACCGTCGCAGACCCGCCACTGACTTCCACCCCTCCGGATCCAGCAGGGTGTCTGCTGTGCTCCTGAGGCACCCACTGCCACTCCCGATCAGGCTAAAGGCTTGCCATTGTCCTGCATGGCTAAGTGCCTGCGTTCATCCTAATCAAGCTGAACACTAGTTGCTGGGTTCCACAGTTCTCTTCCATGACCATGGCTTCTAATAGAGCTATAACACTCACCACATGCCCCAAGATTCCATTCCTTGGAATCTGTGAGGCCAAGAACCCCAGGTCAGAGAACAAGAGGCTTGCCACCATCTTGGAAACAGCCTGCCACCATATTGGGAGTTCTGGGAGGAAGGACCCCCGATAGCATTATCATATATGGCAGTGGTCCCCAACCTTCTTGGCACCAGGGACTGGTTTCATCGAAGACAATTTTTCCACAGACTGGGTTTTGGGATGATTCAAGCACATTACATTTATTATGCACTTTATTTCTATTATTATTAATACTTCCCATAATAAAGAATCAGTGTGAGCCCTGAGCTTCTTTTTCTGCAACTAGACAGTCCCATCTTGGGGTGATGGGAGACAGCGACAGACCATCAGGCATTAGATTGTTATAAGGAGTGTGCAACCTAGATCCCTTGCATGCGCAGTTCACAATAGGGTTCACACTCCTATGAGAGTCTAGTGCTACCACTAATCGGACAGGAGGCAGAGCTCAGCTTCACTCACATGCAGCTCACCTCCGGCTGTGTGGCCCAGTTCCTAACAGGCCACAAACCAGTACTGGTTGGGGACTCCCGATAAATGGCCTTTACTGTGTTGAGGTACATTCCTTCTATACTTTTAATCATGAAGAGATGTTGAATTTTGTTAAAATCCTTTCTCCACATCTGTGGAGATAGTCATTTTTTTTTTGTCCTTCATTCTATTAACATGGTTTATCACATTTATAGATTCATGTATTTTGAATCATCTTTATATCCCTGAGATGAATTCCACTTGATTCTGGTGAATGATTTTTTCAGTGTGCTGTTGAATTCAGTTTGCAACTATTTTGTTGAGTGTTTTATCCATGAGGGATATTGCCCTGTATTTTGTTCTCTTGAAGTGTCCTTGTCTGGCTTTGGTATTAGGGTGATGCAGACCTTGTAAAATGAGTTTGGAAGTGGTTCCTCCTCTTCAGTGTTTTGGAAGAGTTTGAGAAGCATTGGTGTTAGTTCATCTTTAACGTCCGGTAGAATTCAGCGGTGACATCGTTAGGTCTTGGGCTTTTCTTTCGTGGGAAAGTTTTTGTTACTGAATTGATCTCCTTACCTGTTATTGAGCTGTTCACATTTTCCCTTTCTTCATAATTCAGTCTTGCTAGGTTGTATGTGCGTACAATTTATCCATTTCTTCTGGGTTATCCAATTTACTGCCATATAATTGCTCATAGTACCCTCACAATCTTTTGTATTTCTGTGGTATCAGTTGTGATATCTCCTTCATTTATGATTTTATGTATTTGAGGCTTCTCTCTTTTTTTCTTAGTTAGCTTAGTTAAGGGTTTGTCAATTTTGTGTATCTTTTCCAGAAATCAACTTTTAGTTGTGTTGATCCTTTCTATTATTTTTCTAGTTGTTGCTGTGGAACTGAGTACTGCAAGCCTGCCCTTGCAATGTGAATAGGCTTGTGTGATGGTTAATACTGAGTGTCAACTTGATTGGACTGAAGGATACAAAGTATTGATCCTGGGTGTGTCTGTGAGGGTGTTGCCAAAGGGATTAACGTTTGAGTCAGTGGACTGGGAAAGGCAGACCCACCCTTAATCTGGGTGGGCACCATCTGATCAGCTGCCAGCACGGCTAGAATATAAACAGGCAGAAAAATGTGAAAACAGAGACTGGCCTAGCCTCCCAGCCTACATCTTTAAGCCGTGCTGGATGCTTCCTGCCCTCGAACATTGGATTCCCAAGTTCAGTTTTGCAACTCGAACTGGTTCTCCTTGCTCTTCAGCCTGTCGATGGCCTATTGTGGGACTTTGTGATTGTGTGAGTTAATACTTAATAAACTCATATATATATATATATATATATATATATATATATATATATATATATATATTTCATTAGTTCTGTCCCTCTAGAGAACCCTGACTAATGCAGCGTGTCTCCCAGCTGATCCCTGGCTAGGCAGCACTGCTCTCATTCCACAGCTGAGAGAGGCTTGAAGATGAGATTCGGGGCCATTTCAGGATCTGCTGTCGGACTGAGGTTTGCAAGCTGGCCCAGGGGACTCAGAATGGTGTGTCTCCCTCTGTGTCTTTGTTCCAGGAACACTGATCTAGGACTGTAGCTGAGAGGGCCTGGAGCCAAGTTAAAGGGTCCTTTTAGGGTCCACAGCAGAGACTGAGGTCAACAGGTCCGTCTCCCTAGACACTAGTATGTGTGACTTTTCCCGGACTCCCTGGTGGATAGTTTTGGAAGAGGCCCAAATCCAAATGGGGTTGTAGCCAAGCCCATAGGGAGACAGGGTCATTTCCAAGTCCAGAGCCAAGATCACAGTTCATGAGTCTGCCACCTGGTTATAGGTTTGCCCTCTCATAATGATCCTTCTAGGTTTTTAGGCTCCACTGAGGTTTTAGAAACTCCTGCCTAAATCCCAAGGCTCCCACAAAGGCGCGTTTGTCCAGGGATGGCTGCAAAATTTTTTGAGAGCAGCAGGGATACAAGCAGGGGACCTCCTGTTCCACTGTCTTGCTGACCCAGAATTCTCTGGTTAGAATTTTTTAAACTAGGTATTATGGACAACCGTAGTCATAGGAAGGCTTTCAGAAGCAATTAGGGTTGCAGTCTTCCTTGTCACATTCAAAAGGAAAGAGCTCTGCCCTTGTTAATAAAGTCAGAGGATAGCTGAGTCCTGTAAGGAAATTTCTGAGATTAGAAAAATGTGCTGGGACAGAGCGAGTTGTGTGTGAAGATTCTGTCTACTTTAATAAGTTGGGCTCTGCTTGGGCACTGTCATTTAGAATGCCCAGATGACTGCAGACAGAGTACGCCATAGAGATTAGACAGGCATCAATTAGAATATAGACAAGTAGAGAGATCTGGTAGCAGGTAGTATTAAAGAAAAACTAGAGCTGGACAGTGAACTGGTAGAAAAAATATTTTCTTCAGGAACTCTTAACAGTAGAGCAGGGGTGTCCTATCTTTTGGCTTCCCTGGACCACATTGGAAGAAGAATTGTCTTGGACCACACATAAAATACACTAACACTTACAATAGATAATGAGCTTTAAAAAACTGTAAAAAACTCATACTGTTTTAAGAAAGTTTACAAATTTGTGTTGGACTGCATTCAAAGCCACCCTGGACCCTATGTGTGGCCCACGGGCCAGGGATTGGACAAGCTTGTGAGGAAAAGACACTTCGGTATAGAACTGGGCTCAATTCCTAATACAACATGGAAAAGTGGGAATTTATACCCAATAAATAGGTTGGAGGGTTTGGGAGATGGAAAATCACTAAGAGGAAACATCAGGGATAAAGGGGGATTCTTGCTGAAGGCAGGCCAGGGTAATCAGGTATCACCTGGGGGATGGTGAGAGATGATGAATTTTGTCAGCTATTGAGGGTGGTGAGATATTGAGGATGGGGATTCTCTCTAAACTGATTTAGCAGGATTCTTGGTAAAACTGAACTGTGCAGGTCTGGCAAGGACAGGGCCTAGTCAGGAAAAGGGTTCAGAGGAACATGACTAAAATATGATCAATGAGTCTTTGTTCAGTAGCAAGGACACAGCTACAAGTAAACTGGGTATTAGGGAGAGGACTCAAGTCATTAAAAGTCCTGAAAAAAAAATAGGGCTGGGTACGGTGGTGGCTCACACCTGCAATCCCAACACTATGGGAGGCCGAGGCAGGAGGATTGCTTGAGGTCAGGAGTTCAAGACCATCTTGGGCAACACAGCTAGACCCTGTCTCTAAAAAATAAAATTATAAAAGCAACAAATATAGAGGAAGATGGATTCTGGTTGAGGCATCAAGTCAAGAAGTGATAGAATCGGGGCAACAGATTAAGAGCTCAATTACTGGAAAAGGAATTAAAGTTGAGGTTTGGTTTCAAGAAGTCAGTCATGTGTCCAGTGACTAGCATCCTGGAACCAGGTAGAGATGAGGCCAAGAAAACTGGGTTGATGCAGAGCCATTGGCCTGAGGCTGGAACAGAGCCAAACCAATGGTGGGCTTAGGGACTTCTGCCATGCTGATTAGTGGTATTGGCAGGGGCTTAGTGCCAGGCAAGTCATTACAGTTGCCCATATGGCCATTGAACTTCTAACCCTCAGCTCATTAATCCTGAATAATCAGCCAGTTGTAATATAATTCTCAAGTATAAGGTAGTAATACCCTTTATTTTTCATGACCTCTAAAGTACAAGGGATTTGCTGCAGAGAAAGATCCCTGTTCTTGATTATTTTTCCTTGTGAAATATCTTAGCATCTATTGATAGCACACATTCAATTATAATGTTAATAATTTTCAAAAAAAAAATAATAATAATTTTCCCGTTTATATTTTTAGATGTCAGTAGTTATAGTTGTCTACAAATAGGGCACAATACTGTTTTTCTTTCCTTTGTGTGAATCCCAGAGTACATCCAACCTTGCATATTTACATGTTCATGGAGCCTAAATGAATTAAAAATTAAAGACAAACTAAGACCTTTAGATAATGGACTGAAAAGAAATTCATTTCATGCTTTTAAGATATTTTAATAGAAATTCATGTTTTCTTGTTTTTTTCACTATGCTATTGAATTAGGCAAGGCCAATGTAAATTTAGTATACTATTTATGTTTTTAGGGACAGTATTCCAGGACTCCATAGAATTATAAGGGAGAAAAGTATTATGATATCTTATTACATGAAGAAATTTTTTTGAGCAAATAATTTGCAGATACTGCTTTCAAGTTACCTGACTGTTTTACTTTAGGACTTTAGTGTGCTAATTTTTGTGACTGTCCAAGAGATAAATATTAAATCCTGCTTCCCAAATAGTTGACTATCACTACTTTTTTCTCAAATAGCATCTATTAACATTTCATGGGTTTCTAGTGTTCCATGGAATTTAATTTGGGAAATGCTAATCAGAGTTACCTCCCCCTTATTTATTAAGAATTTTGCCATCCCAAACAGTTCCATCTGTAAATATCTACAGAAAAGATCCTTCATCCTGTGTCTGTAATAGTAATCACTGTCATTCATCTTTATATGTTTCTTATTTATGCCCTAGGAGTAAGAAAATAAATATGGGATGCTAAATCACAGGATAAATACAAGAAACAGGTATTTTTTCTGCCTCAGGGAGAAGTAGCATCCTTTAAGGAGCATTTTCTCCATTATATACAAGAAGCCAGAGTTGTTTTGAAAATGTTCCATGTATCATTGAAATTAATATTTATATAAACAAAACCTACCACTTTAGCACAATATGAGAACATTTACTCTTCAAATGAATGTCTTTGTTTCTCTAGTGTTCCTTTGATAGTACATTTGAATTAGGATTTGAATATTGAAAAACAACAAAAAAGTTTCCTAAGTAACCATTTTCTGACCTACTGTTCCAGAGTACTCAAGCCTGTGCTTCTTATTAAGTCAGGTAACCATAGCTTTTAAATGCATTATTTAAGGTTATAAAAATTTAATTCACATTCCTCTATCAGCTTTCATTGACTTGAAGAATGTAGGTTAGTTGCATTTTTTTATATTGTCTGTGTGTGGTATCATTGTCAGAAATGTCAGTTTCTGAATTACTGTTTATTAATTAAATGATGAATCTAGGCATCTCTTTGATGTAAAATCCAAAACTAGTATGATATAGAGGAATTTTTTAGTGAAAGCTTTTTTTGAGACAGCTTCAAAATGATTCATAGGACCCACTGTTATTCACTCCTGTTAGCAATATTCAGAGCCAACTGGCAAATTTCCATTTCTTCCGGATTCTCACGTACATTGAATGTAGTTTCAAAGTAGACCAATTTAGGCAAGCAGAGTTTAAATGACACAGCTGCATTGCCCTCTTTGCTTGTTACTTTTTTCTGAAATTACATTTGCTAATATTTCTTGTGGCAATACGTTAGTACATCAGACTTTGAATGCATCTTATTTATGGATAGTTATCAAAATTAATTATCGCCAGGTCAACATTAGTTGATCCTTGCATGAAATTAGTTGATCCTGCTGTGAAATTCACTCATACATCAGAAATTCGAACACATTTTCATATGCTTGCAGGCTACGTGTTTTTGTTTTTTTAAGTTATGTAAAAAGAAAAACCTTAGACAAATTAAATTTAACAGTTTAATTTGGCAAAGAACAATTGAATTGGGCACTCCTCAGAATTACAGCAGATTCTGAGAAAAAAATCTTTGACCATGCTACCTCATGGTCAAAGGAGATTTATAGACAGAAAATAGAAGTGAGGTACAGAAACAGCTGGATTAGCTATCAGCCTTTGCCTAAATGCAATTTAAACAGTTTTTGTCCTGTGATTGGCCAAAACTGCATGATTGGCACAAGAGTAGGTTACTGTCTATTTACACATCCAGTTAGGTTACAGTTCACCATGTAGGGAGAAAACTTGACCAAACCTATGTAAGGAGGCAGCTTTAGGCTAAACTTAATTTAACAGTTATATTCTTTATAAGTTATACTTTGTAAATATTGTAACCCTCATTATAAATATATATAATTTCTCTTTCTGGTAAAGTCATATTCATACTTCAAATCTTAAGTTTTTTAAATGTGAAGCCGTTCCTGAATGGCTATATTATTGTGTAGCTGAATTAGCTACATACGCCTTTGTAGCTTTAATCATATTATCCTATTTAGTTATCTGGGGAAATCTCATTATCAGCTTGTAGAGAGAGAAATTTTAATTCTAATAGTTCATCCGTCATATACTGTATTTGTTTCTTGGGGTTGCCTGTAACAAATTACCATGAACCACATCTTAAAATAAAAGAAATTTATTATCTCATAGTTTTGAAGGCAGAAGTCCAAAATCAAGATGTCAGCAGGGCTACACTCTCTTTGAAGGCTCTAGGGGAGAAGCCTTCCTTTCTTCTCCCAGCTTCTGGTGGTACCAAGTGTTCTTGGCTTCTGGCAGCATAACTCCAGTCTCTGCCTCATTCTTCACATAGCCTCCTTTCCTGCATCTCTTTGCCTTCCCCCTGTCTGTCTCTAACAAGGAATTAGATTGAGGATCCACGCTAATTCAGGATGCTCTCAGGATCCTCACTTACATCTGCAAAGACCCTATTTCCAAATAAAATCACATTTTGAGGTTCCAGGTAAACATGTTTTGTGAGTTATCATTCAACCAACTACTTCTATTGAATATATCACCCATATTTCTATATAGTCTTCTATTCCATTTGGCTAACAGGTATATGCACAGGTGAATGCATGTTCTTTCTGGAAGAGGAGAGGCCTTTTTTTTTTTTTAAGCTGTTGAGCACATGCTGTCGATTGCTTGACTTTATGGACATTAGGCCTTATGCATTGACCTTGTCATTCCCATAAATATTAAACTCCTCCTAGAAAGTCACTCCAGACGTTTTGAATGGAGCATATTAAATATGCATGGTCTTTTATGCCGGGCTTTTCTAACACTTTTATTTTTTTACCATCCTTTTATTGTTTCAGGTAATCAAATTGTACATAGTATATGCTAAGTTCTTTTGCTTATATAGTTGACAGATCTCTATAAATTTGTTCTTTGTTCCCCTGAAATTTGTCTTATCCAAAGATTGAGAGCACAATGGGGTATAAAGAACATTGAACTTGTGGACAAAAGAATCAGGTTGACATATTCATCGTGTAACCTTAGATAAATCACACTCCCTGAACTTCTGTTTTCTTACAACTAAAACAAATAATCTTACCTCACAGAGTTTTGGTGAGGTATGAAGTGTTGAGGAGGTTATTTTACAAAATTTAAAGGGTTATATAAATTAAGCAGTGCTGTATTAACATCCTGCATGAAGGGATGCTTTTTGTGTTTATACCATTTAATCTAGAGTGTTTGTTAGTGACATGGAAAGAAGTCAATTTGAGAAATGTTTTAAAAGGACAAGATATAGTTGTGTATTCTTTGAGCTTATAGTCTAATTGGAGAAGAGTAACTAGTACCAGTAACTAGGTTAAGCTCTGAGGAAGGGGTAGAAAACATATTTGTTTGAAATAAGTAATTATGGTTGGCCTCATGGAAGAAGTGAGAGAGACCAGAGGACCAGGAAATACTAACAGGCGGGTAGATGGATACAGAGTAGCATAGTCTAGAGTAGCAGCTTGCATACAACACTGCAAAGAAGAGTCAGATGCTATACAAGGACATTTCAGAAACTCTTCTTAAAGCTGCCGACTCCAAAGAGAAGCAGTGGTAGATAAAATGAAACAAAATACTGCATCTCATAACCAACTTATAAGAAATTGTCCAATCAGCTAAGCCCTTATTTATATGGCCATGTGGGTCTTTGTTCTCCAGGAGGCCAAGTGCCCTCCAAAAGCATTTAGTAGAATCTCTCCAGTAATTGTCACACAGACAATTTTCCCTAGAAAAAAAGACACCTTTGGTATTCTCAAGCTCTGAGTCTCAGCAAGCATTTATTAAGCACTACTTATATGCTAGGCCCTAAAGCCACCAAAAAGAACAAGACAAGTTCCTGTCCTGAAGGAGCCACTTGTCTAGTAGAGGAAAGTAATGCAGAAATGCCGTAAGAGTCAACACTGAAGCAGCGAGTTAACTTATTCCAGATTTCTGTGTTATTAACCTGTCTGGGCGGTTAGGGTAGGCTTCACAAAGAGATGATTCCTAGGCATAGGTCTTTGCCAGGTGGCCAAGGATGGGTATGCCTTCTTGATAGAGTGAGGTACTTGAGGAAGGGCTTGGGATGCCCTACACCTGCTTTTTACCAAAACCTAAAATGGAGCAATGGAGTAGGAGACAAGGCTAGAGAAGGGAGCAAGGACTGCATTATAAAGGGCCTTGTGGGCCATGCGAAAGAACTTGGATTTTCTCCTACATGATGAGGAGAGTGCTTTAAGTGGGTAAGTAATATGAATCAGATTTGCTGTATAGAAACAGCCTGTGGCTGGCCAGGCGCAGTGGCTCACGCCTGTAATCTCAGCACTCTGGGAGGCCGAGGTGGGTGGATCACCTGAAGTCAGGAATTTGAGACCAGCCTGGCCAACATGGTGAAACCTCATCTCTACTAGAAATAGCCTGTGGCCATACTAATGTGAGAATGGATATAGGGGCAGGGCAGGATAGTTAGGAGACTTGTTAACTGGACATGTTCCTTATGTAGTCCAAACTGGATGTCCAGCTAAAAATCAGCTATGATTTTCCTTATGTTAAAGGAAAAAGCCCAAAATGAAAGTATGTCTCATGCAAGTCTCCCAGAATTGGCCCTACTACTTTAATCTCTTGCCGCTTCTCAACCAGAGAACAGAGATAACTGATGATTTTATTTTTCTCTCTTACTTATAACCACTTCTGAAGTGTGACTTTCACACTAGAAGAATCGTCTAAGAGTCACAGATCAAGTAATTAAACCTCTTTGTTGAGTGCACACTTGACTTTGTGTGGAAATCTGCACTTTTAAATTTGCTTTATTTTCTAAATGAGAGTACATTTTTCAAAGTCATGCTTTTCTTATTTCTAAGGAATTTTACAGCTCATAGCTTTTCCATGATTAAAAATGGCCATATATTAATACTCCTGCAATTCTGTATTTTTGTTTTGATCCATGCCTATTTTTACCAGATATTCCTAATTAAGCTCCAGATTTTATACAAAACTTACAAGAATTTTTAAACAAGACCTCACCTTATTTGGGATTTGGGATAGAGGAGTGATTGTGTCTTTAAAATCATGTGTTTGTGACCAGGCATGGTGGCTCACACCTGTAATCCCAGCACTTTGAGAGGCCAAGGCAGGCAGATCCCGAGGTCAGGAATTCAAGACCAGCCCGATCAGCAGAGTGAAACCCTGTCTCTACTGAAAATACAAAAAATTAGCCAGGCCTGGTGACAGGCACCTGTAATCCCAGTGACTCAGGAGACTGAGGCAGGAGAATCACTTGAACCCTGGAGTCAGAGGTTGCAGTGAGCTGAGATAGTGCCATTGCACTCCAGCCCAGCAACAGTGCGAGACTCCGTCTCAAAAAAAAATTGTGTGTTTGTATATGATGTGTGTGTGTAAAATTTTTTTAAAAAGAAACTCTTAAAATGTCAATGTGTTAATTGGAGTAAAGTTTAGTGTGATAAACCAGAAAGGGGAAATGCTGGTTTATCCTATACTTTTTCTCTTATTGAAAACTTACATTTATATCTACTGCAAATTCTTTATTCTGTGCAACTGATAAATCCAAGGTCACCCTTATCAAAATTTTGGTAATACTTAGTCTTCCACTGGAGTGCTTTTTCATGATAAACTGCATGTTTTATGAGTAGCTCCGTTATCTCTGAAGTCTCTGATGAATGCCATCTGGTCCTAATGCTGGGTTGCAATTTTTCAGGTTGTTTTTTGGCTCCTTCCGTCTCCCCATCCTCCCCTTTTTTTTTTTTTTTTTTGCTAACTTTTTATTATAATAGATACTCCATTGCCTCTGAGTGCTTTTACTGACATTCTTTAAGTTTTCGTTAACATGATGTCTCCCTTTTATTTCTGAAAACAAGAGAGGGTACCAGCATAGTACTATTTTACATCAAGTACTGTTATCAACACAATCACAGAACATTCTTAATTCGAAGAATCTTTCCATTGATCAGTTTACAGTTTATGTGTTCTTTCTGACTAGCAAGCATATTAACTTGAAATAGGTCATTTTCAGTGAAAAATCTAGCCTGTTATTCCAGAAACAGACAAAATAGTATTTTCTACTTCATGAGGAAAGAAGTATCTATTTAAAATTTTTTGTTTTCTCCAATTACCTCCCTTGGCGAAAACAGCAACAGTATTGGGAACTGCCCCTAATTTATATATATATACATATTCCCTTAACTGAAAGTTATCTCAAAGCCCTTCTCTCGTAAGTATCATATGCGAAAGACTGAACAGATTATTTTAAAAGTAGATAATGAGATCTGAGGAATTAAAATAGGGATTGGGTGTCAGTCTAATTGGGATTAAAGTTTCAGGGGAAGACAAACAGAAAGTGAATTGCAAGGAAAAAAAGCAAGGTACCAACTAGACAACCAAAGAAACCTTGTGAAATGGGCAAGATGTGTCTATTTGAAGAATTCTAATAAAGTAGTATGTCTGAGATCACTTGAACATTAACACTTCATATGGTTTGTGTCCTCTCCAGTACCTGTTCTGAGTTGATGACATACCTATTTTGAATTAATTTGAAAGCTAGATTACAAATGAAGTAATAAGAATTGAGGCCACTTCTCTGAGGTTACTGGAAGTGCAAGCATATGTCTATACCCAAACAATAACACACATTACAGTTGATGATAATCTAGGCGTTGAAAGGGATGAGCGGCCGGGCGCAGGGGCTCACGCCTGTAATCCCAGCACTTTGGGAGGCCGAGGCGGGCGGATCACAAGGTCAGGAGATCAAGACCATCCTGGCTAACATGGTGAAACCCCGTCTCTACTAAAAATACAAAAAAATTAGCCGGGCGTAGGGCGCCTGTAGTCCCAGCTACTCGGGCAGGAGAATGGTGTGAACCCGGGAGACGGAGTTTACAGTGAGCCGAGATCGCGCCACTGCACTCCAACCTGGGCGACAGAGCGAGACTTGTCTCAAAAAGATAAAATAAAAAGAAAGGGATGAGCAAGGGTTGAAACGGTCTGGTCCCTGGGATGCACTTTCCTCAAGATCCCCTTGAGTTGTATATTTGGATGGCAATTTAATATCAGTTTTGCATTAGAGCAGTTATGTATCAAATGTTTTTTGCAGTGTCTAAGTCAAGAATATGGTGGTGCAGGTCCTATCCCATTGACCTCACTATGCTGAAGTTTTATCTGTGGTCAGTGGAGTACTTTGTACTCTTCAGAGTGATGGCCAGTAATTCTAAAAGCCTAAGGTTTTCTGAATGATCTACTCTCGTTATCTCTGCATATTTTGAAAAAGTTTATATTTATTATCTTCTGACCAGTCTAACCCTAAGTCATATATTCTCTCTGCCTAAAGTAATCTCTTCCCTGCCTGCCTACCTCACCAACTCCTACTCATTCCTTAAGATTTCATTTAGATTTCACTTTCAACTTTTCTGTGAAATGTTCTTGCTGACTCCTTTCCGCCACCCAAAAGGTAAACTTCCACCCAGAATTTTCTTGTTTTATCTTGTTAATGCTTCATTTTCATTATCAGTTTCTGATTTCAGCTCAGAAATAGGGATTTCACAATCCTATTGGGATTGTGATTGTGATTGTGATGCACTTTGCTCTTGTGTTTTATGTTCAGATGCCCAGTAAATGTCAGTGTTACTACTGATTGACACTTGGATGAGATTAGACATCTGCCTGCTATATGTCCAGTGCAGAAGCTAAGTCATCTCTGGTTCCATCTTATTCTTCTCTGCCTGTTGACCATTGCAAGATACTGTCCTTGCAGGGCCAGTGCTACATTGGCTTTCCTCCACAGTCCTACCCGCATTGTTAGCAAGTCATAGTTTTTGGAGCATCATTCCATGGTTGATCTCATTTTATCACCTCAACTACTTGTAGCATATAATTGAATTATAAAGCAAAAGCCACAGGTCATACAACTAGTTTCTAGCAGCAGCACTGTCATGGGAACTCCTAGATCTATTTACTCTTAGCACGTTATCGTTATACAATGATATTACTCCTTTACCAGCAATGTTGGTAGTGCTCTTTTTTCAAAGCAGAGGCCCTTAAAATAGTTAGAGTAGTTGGTTTTGATTTTCAAATTGACTACATGGTTATTATATTTTGATTAACAGTTTTATGCACAGAATATTCTGAGACTTTACCTCTAAATATTAAATCACAGGTTCCAATATTCTCATTTGAAAATTGAGAACCTAATTGAAAATTGAGAACAACTTGTTATTAATACAACTTTTCTAGTTGTATTCTTTTCAAAATTTTTTGGAATTTTTTGGTACTAGGTCTGTTATATGAAAGTGTAAGTTAAAGTTCTTATTGCTTTTCTGGCTACTTTTTTTTTCACTTATGCTAACTGCTCTCTTGCCTTCCTCTATTTCAGTTACTTAGGTAATTTAAGTACAAGGATTTTTTAGAATCACCTCACTGGTAGTTTGAAATATTTAATATCTTTCAAAATCTGCCTGCTGGTTAAATTTTTTTTTCTACTTTACCATGCTTTATTTAGCCAGTTCATCATTAATAGGCATTCACATTATTGTGCTTCCTTTTGAAGTTCGAAAGAATGCTGCAGTAACCGTCCTTGTATTTCTTAAAAGTAGAATTTCTGGGTTAAATTATATGTGCCTTTTAAATTTTGACAAATGTTTTAATGTTTTCTGTCTTTCTCCATTTATGCTGATGTAGCAAAATACCGTAAACTGGGTAGCTTGTAAACAACAGGAATTTATTTCTCACAGTTCTGGGGGCTGGTAAGTCCAAGATCAAGGTACCAACAAATTTGATGTCTGATGAGGGCATAGTTCATTCTAGCTGTGTCTTTACATGGCAGAAGGGACAAGGCAGCTCTGTGGGGACTCTTTTTAAAGAGCACTGTCACATTCATGAAAGCTCCATCCTCATGACCTAAATACCTCCCAAAGGTCCTACATCCTACTGTCAACACATTGGTGATTATGTTTCTACATATGAATTTTAAGGGGACCATTCAGACCATAGCAGTTGCCAAATTTTCGTTATTCATAACTGTACTAATTTGCACTGCCAGCAATTTGTAGAGATGCCTGTCCTTGAGAATGCAGTATATTAACAAAGTTTTTCATGTATGTCTGTCCAGTGGTAGAAAAATAATGTCCTACATGACTATTATTTATATTATAAAATTCATATTATTATAATTTTTATTTGTATTTACTTTTTACTTGTATTTATTTTACATAGTATATATTTGCATCTTAATATCCACTTATGTCTAATTTTCATGTTCATTGTAAGGAAAGCTGAGCATCTTATATATAAGAGCCATTTGTATTCTCTTTTTTATAACCAATTTGTCAATGTCCTTTGTCCATTTTCTATTAAGTTGTAAACATTGATTTGAAAGAGTGTCTTATACAGTAAGGAAATAATTTATTCTGTTTGTTGTTTGTTAATTATTGTTTGATGTTGTTATTAATAGCCATCTATTTTTTGCCTGCAGAAATTTATTTTCTTCTTTTTGCAAAGTTGATCAATCTTTTGTGTACTACTGTGTTTTATGTCATAGTTCGAAAAAAATTTTTGCTCCAATATTATTTTTAAACTTTTCATTATTTTATTTTAATGTACTTTTATATTTTGATATTTTGTTTAAGTCTTTAGTCTGCCTGAAATTTATTTTGTGGTAAATAGAGGAATAAGGAAGTTTTTGGGTGGACATGTTTTCACTTCTCTAGGAGTAGAATTCCTGTTGTCATATAGTAACTATGTTTGACATTTTGAACTGTCAAACTGTTATAAAAGAGCTGTACCACTTTACATTTCTACCAGCAGTGTCTGAGGCTCTAATTCTCCACATCTTCACCAACACTTGTTATTAGTTTTTTACTATAGCCACCCAAGTGGGTATGAAGTAGTATCTTATTATAGTATTGAATTGCCTTTCTCTAGTAACTAATGATATTAAGCATCTTTTCATGTTCTTATTGCCTATTTATATAACTTTTGAAGGAAAATGTCTACTTAAATCCTTTACCCGGGCCAGGCGCGGTGGCTCAAGCCTGTAATCCTAGCACTTTGGGAGGCCGAGATGGACGGATCACGAGGTCAGGAGATCGAGACCATCCTGGCTAACACGGTGAAACCCCGTCTCTACTAAAAATACAAAAAACTAGCCGGGCGAGGTGGCGGGCGCCTGTAGTCGCAGCCACTCGGGAGGCTGAGGCAGGAGAATGGCGTAAACCTGGGAGGCGGAGCTTGCAGTGAGCTGAGATCCGGCCACTGTGCTCCAGCCTGGGCGACAGAGCGAGACTCCGTCTCAAAAAAAAAAAAAAGAAAAAAAATAAAAAAGAAAAATAAATCCTTTACCCATTTTTAAATTGGGTTATTTATCTTTTTTATTGTTTGTAAGAGTTCTTTATATATTCTGGATAAGTCCCTTATCAGTTCTATGATTTTCAGATATTTTCTCCCATTCTGTGGGCTGTCTTTCCATGTTCTTGATGGTGTCCTTTGAAGTACAAAAGTTTTTTTTTTTTGTTCTTCATTTTAATTATATCAAATGCGTCTATTTTTTTTTTCTTTAATCACGTGTATTCTTCATTTCCTAACCAAAAAAGCTCTGCCTAATCCAAGGTCATTAATATTGACCCCTGTTTTTGTCCCAAGAGTTTTATAATTTTGCTGTTACATGTAGGTTTATGATCAGTTTTGAGTTAATTTTTGTGTATGGTTTAAGAAAGTAATCCAGCTTTATTATTTTGCATATGGATATCCAGTTTCAGCACCATTTGTTGAAAAAGCTACTGTATCAATTGACCATATATGTGAGGGTTTATATCTGGACTCTGAATTCTGTACCACTGATCTATATTGGTCTTTTCTGATGCTAGTACCACACCATCTTAAGTACTGTAGCGTTTTAGTAAGTTTGGAAATCATTAAGTGTGACAGCTTTAACTTTGTTCTCCTTTTTCAAGATTTCTTTGACTTACCTGCTGATTTTTCCAAAATCACAGCACATCAAAAGAAATACAAATAGCACCAGTAACCCTTTGTTTTAGCACATATGTAAGGTAAATAGTCTCTTGAAATTTGTTCTTAATGGATTAGTTTTCAGGTACTATCCCTTGATTACATTAGACCTAGGTACTACTCTGGTCAGGTAGAGTCTGAACATTTATGGGCTTTAGTTTTTTTCTTATATTTAGAGGTTGAATCAATTAGATACCCTAAGTCCCTAATATCGCTTCTAAAAATTTGGGTCAATAATTCCTCCTTTCATCCTATTATAGTTGAACATGTAAGTATAGGAGAGGAAAAATGTCCTCATTAGTTAGTATTAATGAGACACCCATGTTGTACAATTCACAGTAAGTTTTAAAATGGAACGCTAGAATGATTGTGAGTGCTATGGCAAATGGCTTGAATTTTGGTAACTCATAAAATTCTACAAGTCTTCCTTCACTAAAAGCAGTGCTAAGAAGAAAGTTTATAGCATTAAATGCCCACATCAAAATTATAAATCACAAATTAATAACCTAATGTTGCATGTAAAGGAACCACAAAAACAAGAATAAACCAAACCCAAAGCTAGCAGAAGAAAAGAAGTAACAAGTCAGTACAGAACTAAAATAAATTGAAACAAACAAAAAATCAATGAAACAAAAAGTTCTATTAAAAAAGATAAACAAAATTCATAGACTGCTCAGTAGGCTAACCAAGAAGAGAGAAATTCAAATAAACACAATCAGAAATGAAACAAGAGAAATTACAGCTGATACCACAGAAATACAAAAGATCATCAGAGACTACTATAAACGACACTATGCTCACAAACTAGAAAACCTAGAGGAAATGGATAAATTTCTAAAAACATACAACCTCCAAAGATTGAACCAGGAAAAAACAGAAATCCAGAACAGTAATAAAAATCTCCTAAAAGCAACAAAAAAAGCCCAGGACCAGATGGTTTCACAGCTAAATTCCACCAGATATACAAAGAAGAACTGGTACCTAGCTTACCAAAACTGTTACAAAAAACCAAGGAGGAGGGAATCCTCCCTAACGTATTCTGCAAAGCCAGTAACACCCTGATGTCAAAACCAGGCAAGGACACAACAAAAAAAGAAAACTATAGACCAATATCTTTGATGAACACAGATGCAGAAATCTTCAACAAAATACTATGAAACAGAATCCAACGACACATCAAAAATAAATAATACCACTTGCAGAAGAGGCTGAGGAAGATGGATGAATAGAACCCTCCAGCAATCATCCCCACCTATACAAACACCAAATTGAACAACTATCCGCACAAGAAAGCACCTTCATAAGAACCAGAAGTTAGGTGAGCGAATCACAGTACCTGATTTTAACATATCAACGAAAAAGGCACTTAATAGAATAGGAAAGACAGTCTTGCATTGTCTAATCTGTCTCTCCCCATCTCTCAGCAGTGGCAACTTAGCGCAGACAGTGCTTAGGGGAGGGAGAGCGCAGTAATTGTGGGACATTGCGTTGGAGCTCTGTGCTGCCCTGTCACAGTGGAAAGCAACACAGGGCAGAATTCAGCCTGTACCCATGGAAGGAACATTCAGACCATCCTATAGCCAGGAACCTGAGTTCCAGCTAGCCCCACCAGCAAGGCTACAGTGCTTTGAGGTCCTAAAGAAATCAGAAAGGCAGTCTAGGCCACAAGGACTGTGATTCCTGGACAAATCCTTGTGTTGTGCTGGGCTTGGAGCCAGTGAACTTGAGGTACATGCGACCCACTGAGACACCAGCTGTGGTGGCCAGGGAGGTGTTTGTGTCACCCCTCCCCCAACCCTAGGCATCACAGCTTGCAGCTCCCACAGAGACTCCTTCCTTGGTCTGAGGGGAGAATAATGGGAGAGTGAAGAAGACTTTGTGTTGCAATTTGGATACAGCTCAGCCACAGTAAAGTAAAGCATCATGCTGAGTCCTAAAGCCCCCATTCCAGGAACCCTGGCTCCTGGATGACATTTTTTACTTAATTTTTTTTTTTTTTTTTTTATTTCAATAGATTTTTAGAGAGTGGATGGTGTTAGGTTACATGAATAAGTTATTTAGTGGTGGTTTCTGAGATTTTGGTGCATACCACCCTGAACGTGCCCGATCTCATCCGGATGACGTTTTTAGGCACATACTGGATCAGAAGGGAACCCACTGTCTGAAGGGAACAACCTAGTCTAGGCAGGATTAATCACCTACTGACTAAAGAACCCTTGAATAAACATCAGCAATAGCCAGGCACTACTCACCAGTGAACCTTGGGCGAGACCTGGTACTGTGCTGGCATCAGGTGTGACCCAGCACATTCCCAGCTATGGTGTGTGGAAGACACCATAGGAAGAGGAAGACTCCTCCTGCATGAGGAAAGGAGAGGGAAGAGTAAAAAGGACTTTCTCTTGCAACTTGGGTACCAGCTCAGCCACAGGAAAAGAAAGCACCAGTAGACTCCTAAAGTTTCCAGTTCCAAGCCCTAGCTCCTGGACAGTATTTCTAGACCCACCCTTGACCAGAAGAAAACCCCCTCGCCCTGAAGGGAAAAACACAAGTCTAGCTGGATTTATTACTGCTGACTAAGGAGCCCTAGGGCCTTGAGTAAAACTCAGTGGTGGTCAGGCAATAGTTGCCACAGGCCTCCGGTGGCACCCAGTACTGTGCTGGTTTCAGGTCTGATTCAGCACAGTCCTGGTGGTGGTGACCACAGGAGTGTTTGTGACCCCCTCCCCCCAGTTCCAGACAGCTCAGCATGGAGAGAGAGATTCTGTTTGTTTGGGGAAAGGTAAGAAAAGAGAACAAGAGACTCTGCCTGTTCATCCGGAGAATTCTGAATTCGACAAACAAAATTTTTGACAACACCAGATCTGTCCTACAAGACATGCTAAAGGGTGTTATTTAGTCTGAAATAAAAGAATGTTAATGAACTATAAGAAATCATCTGAAGATGCAAAAGTCATTGGTAATAGTAAGTACACAGACAAGTACAGAATATTATAAAACCGTAATTGTGGTATGTAAACTACTCATATTTTGAGTGTTTTGAGTAGAAGGACTAAAAGATGAACCAATCAAAAATAAGTGCTATAACCACTTTTAAGACATAGATAGTACAGTAAGATCTAAATGGAAACAACAAAATGTTTAAAAGTGGGAAGAAGTTACAGTGTAGAGTTTTATTGGTTTTCTCTTTGCTTCTTTGTTAGTGTGTTTATACAACCATAGTGTTAGCTTATCAGTTTAAAATAATGGGTTGTAAGATGTTATTTGCAAGCCTCATGATAACCTCAAATCATAAAGCCTACAACAGATAAATGAAAAATGAAAAGCCAGAAATTAAAATGTACCACCAGGGAAAATCACCTTTATGAACAGGAAGACTAGAAGAAAGAAAAGAAGGAAGGGAAGACTACAAATAAGACTACAATCAGAAAACAAATAACAAAATGACAGGATATCGAAGAGATTTCTGTACTCCAATGTTACATCAAGTTAAAAAAGCTTTTACACAGCAAAGGGGTGGTTAATGGATACAAAAATATGGTAAGATTGAATAAGATGTAGTATTTGATAGCACAACTGAGTGATACAGTCAACAATAATTGTACATTTTAAAATAAAAGATGTAATAGGATTGTTTGAAACACAAAGAAGAGATAAATGCTTGAGGTGTTGAATATCCCATTTGCCCTGATGTCACTATTATACATTGTATGCCTGTATCAAAGTATGTACCCCAAAAATATATACACATACTATGTACCCACCAAAAACAATTTAAGAAAACAAGAACAAATACTACTGAGCTATAGTAGCCAAAACAGTATAGTACTGGCATAAAAACAGAATGGAACAGAATAGAGAACCCACAAATAAATCCATACATCTACAGTGAACTCATTTTTGACAAAGGTGCCAAAAACGTACATTGCAGAAAGGACAGTTTCTTCAACAAATGATTCTGGGAAAACTGGATATCCATATGCAGAAGCATGAAACTAGACCCCTATCTTTTACCATAAACAAAAATCAAATCAAAATGAATTAAAGACTTAAATCTAAGACCTCAAACTATAAATCTTCTAGAAGAAAACATTGGGGAAACTCTATCTAGAGCATTGATCTGGGCAAAGATTTCTTGAGTATATCCCAAAAACTCAGGCAACCAAAGCAAAAATGGACAGATGGGATCATGTCAAATTAAAAACCTGTACAGTGAAGGAAACGATCAACAAAGTCAGGAGAAAACCCACAGTATGAGAGAACGTATTTGCAAACTGTCATCTGAAAAGGGATTGATAACCAGAATATACAAGGAGTTAAAACAACTCTATTGGGAAAAAAAAAAAAAAAATCTAATAATCTCATTAAAAAATGAGCAAAAGACCTAAAGAGACATTTCTCAAAGGAAGGCATACAAATGCTGACCCAGGTATATGAAAAGGTGCTTGACGTAACTGATCATCAGAGAAATGCAAATCAAAACTACAATAAGATATTATCTCACCTCGGTTAAAATGGCTTTTATGCAAAAGGCAAGCAATAATAAATCCTGGCAAGGATGTGGAGAAAGGGGAATTCTCATACACTGTGGGAACATACATTAGTGCAACCACTATGGAAAACAGTTTGGAGGTTGCTCAAAAAACTAAAAACATGCAATCCAGCAATCCTACTCCTAGATGTATACCCAAAATAAAGGAAATCAGTGTATCAAAGAGATAATCTTCACTTCCATGTTTGTTGCAGCACTGTTGACAATAGCCAAGATTTGGAAGCAATCTAAGTGTCCATCAACAGACAACTAGCTAGAGAAAGTGTGATACATACATACAATGGAGTACTATTCAGCCATAAAAAGAATGAGATCCTGTCATTTGCAACACCATGGATGAAATTGGAGGACATTATGTTAAGTTAAATAAGCTAGCACAGAAAGACAAACCACATGTTCTCACTCATTTGTGGAAACTAAAAATTAAAACAAGCAAACTTATGAAGATAGAGAATAGAGTGATGGTTACCAGAGACTGAGAAGGGTAGTGGTGGCAGAGAGGTGAGGATAGTTAAAGAGTGCAAAAATATAGTTAGATAGAGTGAATAACATCTAGTGTTTGACAGCACAATAGGTTGTACATTTAAAAAATAAATAGTATAATTGGAATATTTGTAACGGAAATTCTAAATACTTGAGGTGAATGGATATCCAATTTCCCTTAATGTGGTTCTTATGTACCATATGCATGTATCAAAATATCTTTTTTTTTTTTTTTTTGAGACGGAGTCTCGCTCTGTCGCCCAGGCTGGAGTGCAGTGGCCGGATCTCAGCTCACTGCAATCTCCGCCTCGCGGTTTCACGCCATTCTCCTGCCTCAGACTCCTGAGCAGCTGGGACTACAGGCGCCTGCCACCTCGCCCGGCTAGTTTTTTTTGTATTTTTAGTAGAGACGGGGTTTCACCGTGTTAGCCAGGATGGTCTCGATCTCCTGACCTTGTGATCCACCCGTCTCGGCCTCCCAAAGTGCTGGGATTACAGGCTTGAGCCACCACGCCCGGCCTCAAAATATCTTATGTACCCCATAAATATACACATATATTGTTTACTCATAAAAATTTAAAATTTTAAAAAAGATAATCTTGATAGGTGCTGAAAGAGTATACAGTACAATTCAGCATCCTTCATGATAAAAGCTCTCAACAAACTAGGCATAGAAGAAATATGCCTCAAAATAATAAATGCAGTATATGACAAACCCACAGCCAGTGTTACATCGAACAGGAAAAAATTAACAGCATTCCCCCTAAGAAATAGAACAAATATCCCCACTTTCACCACTGTTACTCAACATACTACTGTAAGTTCTAGTTGTAGCTATTAGGAATCAGAAGAAATAAAGGGCATCCAAATTGGAAAAGAGGAAGTTAAATTATTTCTGCTTGCTTGTGATAGGTGCTAAAGATGCCTAGATTTTATAAATGAATTCAGTACAGTTGCAGGATGTACGTAACATACAAAAATTAGTAGCATTTTTGTACACCAATAACAGTCAAGCTGAGAACCAAATCAAGAAGTCAACCCCATTTATAATAGCTACCAAAAAACAAAATAAAATAAAATACATGGAATATATTTAACCAAGGAGGTGAAAGATCTCTACAAGGAAAACTACAAAACACTGATGAAAGAAATTGTAGATGACACACATGAATGGAAAAACATCCCGTGCTCATGAATTAAAAGAATCCGTATCATTAAATTGACCATACTGCCTAAGGCAATCTACAGATTCAGTGCAGTTCCTATCAAAATATCAATGTCATTTTTCACAAAATTGTAAAAAAGGATTTTAAAATTCACGTGGAACCACAAAAGAGCCTGAATAGCCAAAGCAATCCTAAGCAAAAAGGACAAAGCTGGAAACATCACATTACCTAATTTCAAATTATAATGCAAGGCCACTAAGTACCACGCTTTATAATACCAGTACCAAAAAAGAATGCTACTGGTATAAAAATAGACACATAGATCAATAGAACAGAATAGAGAACTCAGAAATAAAGCCACATACCTACATTCAACTGATCTTTGACAAAGTTGACAAAAATATACACTACAAAAGGATACCCTGTTTGATGAATAGTAACAATGCTGGGAAAATTATACAGCCATATCCAGAAGGTGAAACTGGACCCATATCTATCACCATATGCAAAAATTAACCCAATATGGATTGAAGACTTAAATATAAGAACCTGAAACTACAAAAATTCTAGAAGAAAACCTAGGAAAAAATCTTTTGGACATTGGTTTAGGCAAAGAATTCATGACTAAGACCTCAAAAGCAAATGCAACAAAAACAAAGATAGACAAGTGGAACTTATATTGAACTGAAAAGTTTCTGTATAGCAAGAGAAATAATTAACAGAATGAACAGACAACCTATGGAATGGGAGAAAATACTTGCAAACAGTATATCTGACAAAGGACTAATACCAGAATCCACAAGGAACTCAAACACCTAAACAAGAAAAAAAAAAAAACCCATTTAAAAAGCAAACAAAGGACATAGACATTTTTCAAAAGAAGACATACAAATGGCCAAAAAGCATATGAAAAAAAAAAAAGTTCTCTAATCATCAGAGATGTGAAGATTAAAACCAAAATGCAATACCATTTTATATGAGTCAGAATGGCTATAATTAAAAAGTCAAAAAATTACAGGTGTTGGTGAGAATGCAGAGAAAATGGGAATGTAAATTAGTACAACCATTATGGGGAACATTTGAACATTTGTCAAAGAATTAAAAATAGAACTATCATTTTATACAGCAGTCCCACTACTGGATATTTACCCAAAGGAAAGGAAATCATGTATAAAGAGACCTGCATTCATATGTTTATCACAATACTATTTAGAATTGCAAAGCATTGAAATCAACCTACGTGTCCATCAATGGATGATTGGATAAAGAAAATATAGTGTTATATACCATGGAATACTAGTCAGCCATAAAAAAGAATGCAGTCATTTATTTTGCAGCAACATGGATGGAACTGGAGGCCATTATCTTAATTGAAATAACTCAGAAACAGAAAGTCAAATACCACACGTTCTCACTTATGAGTGGGAGCTAAATAATATATACACATGGACATAGAGAGTGGAATAATGGACATTGGAGACTCAGGTGGGTGAGTGGGATGAGGAACTACCTAATGAGTACAATGTACACTATTCAGATAATGTAACTAAAAGCTTTACTGCTGTGAGATATATCCACATAACAAAACTGCACTTGTACTCACTAAATATATTTTTTAAAGTAAGAAATATGTATACTGTAATAGTCTTTCTGTGCAAATAAGATGTACTTCCTATGACAGTGAGCTATTAAGCCTAATGAAAATATATTTCTAAATATTTTACCCATATTTCTCATAATAAGCAGTTCTCACTTCTAGGTTCTCTACTTATGTAACCTACTGAGGTTTTAAGCACAATTTTTTTTATTATAATTTAAATTGCATATACTTCTGTTCACTAAAGTAGACCTTGACATTCTGGATCTCAGTGACTTTTACTTCTTTAAAATTAAAGCAGAGAAGTTAGTAGACATAAATTTAAATATACACAGAAATAAAAAGAGCAAAAAAAAGTTAGATGTATTTTTCCCTAACCAGTTTTTTTTAAGTATCATATACTTATATAGATTTCTCTATTACCTCTTTCTTTTACAATACCTGAAGACATCTGTTTATGTCACCTATTGCCTAATTTTATTAACTTACATTAGAATTTATGATCATGTGATTTGTTGACGTGCAGTAAGGTACACTTTCTGTTTATAACCTTGATATATGCATTAAACATAATTTTTTGTAATTTAGTACTTTAAAGCCTCATAATATACAGTTATTTATATAATTAGGAAAAAATTCATCAAGTAATTATGAATAGTTTTCAAAAATGAAATGTAATGTGTTCCACCTTCTGTTAACTAGGAAAAGTAGCACAAATCCTGTGGTTTTTTTCTACTTTGAATACCCAGTTTAGTGGTACAGAAAAGATCAAATTATATATCTTTTGAATAAATGTTGGTTTACAGTGTCCAAAATAATATTTTTTCTCACGTCTACTCTTCTTCTCTAGCCTTCCCCTCAGAAACTTCTTGTGCTTGGCTTTCTGATTTCTTAGTAACTACTCTTCTCCTGGACATTTTGGCTCATGGACCCTCAAGTCATCATTTCTTCCTTTCAGTTATTCCTTTACCGCTACCCTCAGACAGTGACAGCAGTCAGCACATACATTGTTTTGGGATCAATCCATAGATTCCGAGTGCCAGGGCAACTGGGTAAAGGTGACAGAGAATGCCAGTTGAAGCTGCAACCACCGTTCTCTCTTACCGTGGCTCTATATTATTGTGACCTCTTAGATCCTCTTCTCATGTCCTTTCTAGGCCATTGCAAGGGAGAAGCTCCATTCCCTGGTTGTTGTGGATATGTTCGTTTTCTAGGGCTGTCATAGCATACTATCAGAAACTGAGTGCCTTAAATGCAAAAGTTTTGTGATCTAGCCTCACAATTCTGGAGGCTGGTAGTCTGAGATCAAGGTGTCAGCAGGATTGGTTTTTTCTCGGCTATGAGGGAGAATAAGTTCAATGCCCCTCTCCTACCTTCTGGTGATTTGCTGGCAACCTTTGGCATTCCTTATAGTGTATTATCCCAACCTCTGCTGTCACCTTTACATGGTGTTCTCCTTTATGTGTGTGTCTCTGTGTCCAAATTTTTCCTTTTTGTAAGGATATCAGTCATACTGGATTATTACCTTTAATGACCTCATTTTTACTTGATTACCTCTGTAAAAACCTTGTTTCCAAATAAGGACATATTCTGAATACAGTGGGTTGGGACATCCTATCTTTTTAGGGAGACACAATTCAGCGCGTATCACTGGACATCTTATAATAGCCAATGTCAGAGTATCCAAAAGTGGGACACACACCTTCTTCCTTTGATAAGCATGGTTCCACAACTGAAGGAAGGGAAAGTCTTCTCTTTTCCTTCTTTGGCCCTTATGCTGTGACTAAAGAATGTAGAGGTAGTTCTCAAAAATACATTGGTATAAAAGGTAAGGGCAGGTACAGTGGCTTATGCCTGTAATCTCACCATTTTGGAAGGCTGAGGTGGGAGGATTGCTTGAGCCCAGGAGTTTGAGACCAGCCTGGCAACATGGCAACACTCTATCCCTACAAAAGATACAAAAAAAAATTATCGAGGCATGGTGGTGCACACCTGTAGTCCCAGCTACTCAGAAGGCTGAGGTGGGACAATCATTTGAGCCTAGGAGGTCGAGGCTGCAGTGAGCTGTGATCAAGCCACTGCACTCCAGCCTCGGCGACAGAGCAAGACACTGTCTCAAAAACAAACAGAACAAAACCCAACCAAAGTAAGTATACGGCAATTTTGTCCTCAAAGAGTTTAATAGGAAATTTGATATTATAACTGACTACTAAGGGGAGCAGTCCAAAAGTAAAACGGAAGATGAGAAGAAAAGTCTTTGAGGACCTAAGAGAGCCAGCTCTAGAGGACCTAGGATTTGGACCTCATTTGAGGTTAGATGATGCATAGTAAAGAAAGGCATTGCAAATAAGGAGGAAGCATGGTGAGTTTGGAGTCAGTGTGGAGCATCAGTTTGTATGGAAGACACAGGCAGTGAAGACACTGACTGGAGCAGATTTATGTGGAAGCAGGACTTTTCTGTCTTGTTCTCCTTGGTACCTTCAGTGTCCATCCAAATGCTTGGCATATAGTAAGCACTGAATAAATACTGATTTCATGAATGACTATTAGAAAGGCAGAGCAAACTATTTTGGTTAGTGAGGAAAGAAAAAGAATATTTATCTTAGGAATGCAAGTCCTTTTAATTATTAGGCCCCAGAGAGACATTTAAATGAGACTGCAGTCATGCCCTGCTACCCACTTTGAGTTATGTATTCATCTCTTGAAACTGCTTGCTCTTGCCACAAGTACCTACAAATTAACCTAATAATGCCACACTGCATACTGTAACCCATACCCTATAGTTTAGCAATGTATAACCAATCACTAATCAATGTTTTTTTATAAGCCAATGAGAATTCCTGACAAACAACTTTGTATCAGTCCACTCCCTATCCCCCTTTTTTGCCTTTAAAAATCCACTTGTAATGGCCGCTAAGTGGAGGGTATATTCAGGGCCACTTAAATCTGTGCTCCTGGGTCGCAGTCTTCAAGTTTGGCCCAAATGAGCTCTCTACTTATATTCATTTTGTCTCAGTTTCTTCCTTTTGGTCAACATTAGCTAGGGTAGATTAAAATCGGTGCAGAAAAGTTCAAACATGATGAAATATGGTGCAGCTATAAAATTTGAGATAGCAGATTGACATGAGCAAATTGTATTAGGAAGATTAGTCTGAGAGTAACATAAAGGCAGGATGAATTCAAGCTTAGAGTGTTGGAATTCTTAGAAATGAATAATAAGCTAGAACGTTTTGGAAATAATATTGGTGTGAGGCAATGAAGATGTGAAGGTGGAAATAGAAGACAGACAAATCCAAGAGATACATGTTGAATCATTGAGCACCTATCATGTTACATGACTGAATTTTTTTTAATTTATTATAATTTAGAATTAGAGAGTCTTTGAGATTGTAACATAGAACATAGTAAGACTTTATGTTTCTAGGCACAGATGCTCATGCCTGTAATCCTACCACTTTGGGAGGTGGAGGTGGGTGGATCACCCGCGGTCAGGAGTTTGAGACCAGCCTGACCAATGTGGTGAGACCCCATCTCTACTAAAAATACAAAAATTAGCCAGGCGTGGTTGCGGGCACCTGTAATCTCAGCTACTTGGGGGGCTGAGGCAGGAGAGTCACTTGAACCCAGGAGGGGGAGGTCGCAGTGAGCCAAGACCATGCCATTGCACTTCAGCCTGGGCAATAAGAGTGAAACTCTGTCTCAAAAAGAAAAGAAGACTTTAGCCTCAAATTAGGCCTTATACTTTTTGGGTACTCAACAGGTGTCAATGGACAAATACAGAAGAAGGTAAATGTAGAAGTTTAATTTCCACCTTGGAGAGTCGGGTAATGATTTGTATTTTATGAAAAGTGTGAAGTCAAGAATCTGTGCTTCAAGTTATCAGGGAAATAAGAAAATTTAATATATTTCCAAGATGACTGCAGTACATGCAGGTAGTCTTAGAATATGCCTGTTGATCATGACTGGAGATAGACTGGCTCATCTAGGAGAGTGGATGTGGCTCTGACTAGGGGGTGGGGGTTGAGGGGGGCAGGTCTTATATTTGGTTGGTTTTATTTATTTTTGTTCTTCATAAAGAGAAAAACAAGCATAAAAATCTCAGGAAGCTCAATTAAGGATCAGAAGAATGAACAAGTACTAAAACAAAGGGGGAGAAAACAGAATCATAAAACAAGTAAAATAGGAGAGATTTGAAAAACAGCTTTGATCCGGCGCGGTGGCTCAAGCCTGTAATCCCAGCACTTTGGGAGGCCCAGGCGGGCGGATCACGAGGTCAGGAGATTGAGACCATCCTGGCTAACACGGTGAAACCCCGTCTCTACTAAAAAAAAAAAAATACAAAAAGTTAGCCGGACGTGGTAGCTTGTGCCTGTAGTTCCAGCTGCTCGGGAGACTGAGGCAGGAGAATGGCGTGAACCCGGGAGGCGGAGCTTGCAGTGAACCGAGATAACGCCAGTGCACGCCAGCCTGGGTGACAGCACAAGACTCCATCTCAAAAAAAAAGAAAACAGAGCTTTATTTTTCCAATTATAATAATACATTTCTAATAACACATCAAGAAATGAAATTACATAACACCAAAAAGTATAAAGGAAAAGGGAAGAAAATTATAAATCTACCACCGAGAGATAATCACTATTAATCTTTTAGTATCTAATTCTTCCAGACTTTTCTGTGTATATATGTATAAACATGTATGATGTTTATATGTGTATATATACATTTTTTTTAGTGGGATCATTCCATAAATTATATTTCCTAGTCTGATTGTTTTAGGTTTAATGTCATATATCTTGGTACATTTAACTATACATTCAAAAATGATAGTCATCATTTTTGGTGACTATTTAATGTTCCCTGAATTCTTAGCTCTTCTTTTCCATCTTGTACATGGGACACCTTCATACTTTTTCTCTCCAAGAACTTCTCTTCATGGAAGAAATTTGCCTTATAAAACACAATCTGGATTGATGTATCTTTTCTTACTAAGTTATCTGTGCTCTTGGTTCTGCCTGTTACTTCCATCCTGCTGATTCTTTTGTGTGTTCGCTAGCCTGTACTGCTAACTCCAAATTCTGCATGTCTAGACTGGACTTCACATTCTTTTCTCACTCATGGGTAATACTAGTTGTGGTCCAAAAACTGTCACCCTAACATTCACAGACCAGAGGTTCAACTGTTCTGAGCTGCTTTGAGTCCTTCCAGCTAAAGCCTTGGAGTCTCCACAGTTTTTTGTCTAAAGCAATTTTATGTTGCTAGGATGGGCTGAGGCAGGAGGGCTCTTCATTACTGATGTTTTGCCTTTTGTGTTTTAACCAATAAATACATAGGTCCAATGAACAAAATGAGTAATAAAATATTGGCTTTAATACTCAAAATTAGGGGTTCCCTCTTAAACTATGTTAGTAGGTGTGACTTTGTACTGTGTTAAATGAGCCATTTGATCTCTTTCATGCCTCGGGGATTGGAAGAGAGAGGTCTGCTTAGTAGATACTTAAACCAGATAGCTGTATAAGAATAGCTTTGCAAACTTAGTTGATAGTAGAAAGCCGGAGAGAATCCTGAAAAAGAGGGACCTGGATAATGTGTTCAAGCACAAGTGGTCAAAGAGAAGGAAACAGGAGACAGAGTTGAGAGTAGTGTTTTTCAGGCACCCTGCCCTGATAATATTTTATTTTTTAACCTGTTCCTCCTGTGGGGAGAGGTGAACAAAGAGATAGAAAAGCTTCCTCCCCAACCCTCCCAATTGGCGAAAGTGTTGCTAAGAATGTTGGTGTGAGTTGCAAAATGAGTGCCCCTCTCACCAATAAACATTAATTTGTATCCAAATCATTTTGCATCTTCTACCAGTCTCCCTTCTTCAAGTTGCCTTGAAGAGGCATCACATCATTCCCAAGTTTTAAAACCTAGTGCCTCCTATTTTCTTTTTCAACAAATATAAGCTTTTATGCCTACTTTTCTAGCTTATAATTTCCACCCACCTTTATTTCTCACTAACCTTCATATTGCTCAGGTCCTTTTTCTTTACATTTCTTGTTTCTTCCTCTCTTCCAATCATATAAATCCTGCCTAGCCTTCAAAAACCGACTTGAGGAAGAATCCACACTTGGAGCTTTCCTCTACTTGTCAGACCTGCAGTGAATTTTTTTCTTTTCAGTTTGCTGCATGTTTATGTGCTAAATTTAATGAT
Source organism: Piliocolobus tephrosceles (assembly GCF_002776525.5). Lineage (NCBI taxonomy): Eukaryota > Metazoa > Chordata > Mammalia > Primates > Cercopithecidae > Piliocolobus > Piliocolobus tephrosceles. The sequence goes on from NC_045441.1 coordinate 104,867,652, forward strand.
TTTTAACTCTAATCCCAGAGATGCCTCAGATCCAAGGAGCCTCATTGGGGATGAAGGACAATTGGCACAGATGGCACGCTGAAGCCTCCCTGTACCCTCTTTAACCAAAATGTTTCTGCTCATATAGATTTTATATAATGGGATTTTGTGTGAGATAACTTGGAAGAAAGTTCCATAACTTAAACAAGTATTTGGGAAATGTTGCTCTCTAATAATAATACCAACTCATTTGTTAGTCAGTCAATGAAATACTGTTACTTGCGTTTTTATTTTGTATGTGTATGTTTTGTCTCATAAATTATACTGGAAGCTCCTTGAAATTAGTTATCTTTCTTTTCCCCAATGGGGAAGGATTCTAGGTAGAATCAACAAACCTAGAATCTGGGGACCTACAATGTTCTTTACTAGTGGTACCCTTGGACCTGACACTAAATATTTGATAGCTCCCTTCTTCTGTGTCCTTATCTGAAAAGTAGTAATGAGGTATTAAATTCTGCAGATGAAAGAGGGATTAGGCCTTTGTATTGAAGTGCAGTGCCAAGCAAAGGGGATGTATTCTGTTGATTGATTCATTTTTAAGTTTCATTTTGTAGATCTATGAAATTCATACTGAGATTTTAAGTGACACAAGCACTGCCTCTCTCAGTAATATCTCATTTTTAAAGACAGCTTATAAGAGAGGGTTGTACATAACCCAAAGAAATGGATTGATAAAGATATGATTTCATGCATCAGCAGCAAGTAAGGAGGATAGATTTTTCAGGAATGCCACTTCAATTATCAGTTTTTTGTGAGACTGACCCAGTCGTGTGCCATAACTTCTCAATCCCATTTATGCCTTTTGGCCTAACTTTTTTACACTGATGCACAATATGTGAACTGGTACATTTTCCTGAACTACATGTATAGCAAAGCCCCATTATTTATATTTTTCTTACTACGTTATTTAAGAAGTATACAGTTAATGAAAGTTCCATTGATTTGCTTATTTCCTTTGGATTACAACTACATTTGAGATGCAAGAGGGTAGCTTATTGCAATTAAGAAGTAGGAAAACAAGGCTGCTGAGTGGAATACTGAACTGAGAATAAAGTGCCTTTGTCACCATAGAGCCCCGTTGTTCTTTAAGCATATTCTTAAAAGAGTGAATGAATGGAGCAGGATAGCATAATATTTTTTCTGCGTCCAGTACAAGGGTAGAGCTGTGGTTTTCTTGAGTCACTGAGACAGAAAGAAGAAAAACTTCAAAAGAAACAAGTAAAACTCTTTTCTGGCTAAAAGGTACTTTATACATAATATGCCCATAATGTCTCTAGGATAAAAATAACTTTGCCCAGTTCCTGAGAAGGAATTCTATGGGGTAGAATCAACAAACCTGGAATCTGGGGACCTACAGTGTTCTTTACCAGTGATACCCTTGGACCTGACACTAAACATTTGATAGCTCCCTGCTTCTGTTTCCTTATCTGAAAAGTAGTAATGAAGTACCCTCCTCAGATGAAAGAGTAATTAGACCTTTGTATTGAAGTGCAGTGACAACATATGGTGAAAATCCTGACCATGAGATCCAGTGAAAGAAACAAAAGATACTCAGCATTTCAGACTTTGTATAGTCAATGGGTAAATAAACAAAGAAACAAACAAAAGAGTATTCCCTAAGAACCTAGATGTAGTGTCTTAGGAACTGGGCCACCTAGTGGGGATAGAACGATGAATAAAACATGGCTTTTGTCCTTGAGAAAGTCACAGAGAGGAAGCAGGCCTGTAAACAGGCAAATGACAATGTGGTTTGATAAGTAGTGTCTTGTGAATGGATTTGATAAGCAGGTATGTCTAACAAAGAATGCCCAGGGAAAAGGTAAATAGGATTTTGACATCTTCAAAGATGAGGTTGTAATGGAAAAGGCTTCAAAAGGGAGTTATTTTGAAGACTGTATTGCTAGGCATTCAACATCAAATATCAGGTATGGTAAATCTTGGTCCTCTGTTGTCTAAATATAATAATTTAAGAATTTTACTGTTAGATTTTCTTCTAAAATCAAAGAGCTGAAATTTGAAATGAAAATGTGGAGAAACTTCCATGGAGATAGCATTTTCTTTTGCTAAAATTGAGTCTAAAATTCTAATACAAGTATCATTCCAAACCATAAGCAAACCGATGAATACAACCACGTGTCACTAAAAGCAGTTTCTAATGATGCTTGCTCCCCAGCCCGTTTAAATCTAACTCTCATGTTATTTCTTTCTCTCTCTGACTCTTCTTAATTTCATTATTTGAAAAACTGAGAGCAGGCCATCCACCTATCTTTCTCCCTTCCTCATCTCCTGAACTATGTTTTTTTCTTTTTTTACGTACTTGAGCCTTCTGTCCCCCATATCCAGTTGGGCAAATAGCTCATCCTTCCCATGTAGCCCCCAGCCTCAGGGCCATCATGCCTTATTGTACATAATAAAATCCCACAATGTTATTTCTGCCACTTTTCCTTCTCATCCTTTCAAAAAGATGTTGTTTTTGTTTTCTTCCCTGAATTGCAAAGAGATTATGCATCTTCTAAAGATGGAGAGATCTATATATGATCATATCTTATTATTAAATGAGAATTTGTACCTTAATTTATAGAAATACCAGAAATTGTACAATGTGACTTCGCTTTATTTCCTCAGAAATGCTAAAGTTCTTTTATCATCATTATTATTATTCATCAATTCCCCTCTTTTCATTCACTTGTGTACTGATGACTCCTCTCTAGTTTGTCCCCATAGCAACACTGGATAATGCTAATGAAACTGCAACATCTTAAGCTCTCCCACAGTGCATCTCTGTTAAAATAGCCATGAAACACTATTTTCTTTCCTTAAAAGAAATCAGTATTTTGGAATCTCTCCCATGATCAAGACTTAACTTTCTAAACTGTCTAACTAGCATTGAATCTTTAATTTAGAGAAGCTTTTTAGAAAGCAATAAACCACATTTGCGACACCATCGCCTTCCCCACATTCATATCACATGTTGGTATACAGCCATGGTTCTCAGAATATGGTTCCTCAGCAGCATCAGCATCACCTGGGAACTTGTTAGGATGCTAATTGACATGCCATACTCCTAACCTACTGAATCAGCAACTCTGGGAATGGAGCCCAATACTCTGTTTAAACAAGTCCTCTCCAGGTGATTCAAATGCGTGATACAATTCAGGAACCACTGGTGTACAGGATAGGCAGTGCTGTAGTAGGCAACAACATCACATCCAGTTTGTGTGTGTGTCTGGGGTTGTGTTGACATGATTGGAAATTAATGTGCTGTTTGTTTTTTATAGCCTTTAAATTTATTTATGCTATGAAATATTAGCTGAATAACAATTTGTGTTAAAATAAATATGGCATTACAGAATGTCAGATTAGCTAATGAAAAGAAGTGTTTCCTAATCCTTATTTATCTGTTATTAACAAGTGTAAGAAAAAGCCAAGTTAAGGTCAGGTGCAGTGGCTCATGGCTGTAATCACAGCACTTTGGGAGGCCAAGGCAGGAAGATTGCTTGAGCCCAGGGGTTCAAGACCAGCCTGGGCAATGGGAACTCGCCTGTACAAAAAATGTTTGAAAATTAGCCGGGCACAGTGGCATGGGCTTGTAGTCCCAGCTGCTCCAAAGGCTGAGGTGGGAGGATTGCTTGAGCCTAGGGGAGTTTGAGGCTTCAGTGAGCTGAGATCGCGCTGCTGTACTCCAGCCTGGGTGACAGAGCCAGACCCTGTCTCAAAGAAACAAAACAAAAACAAAATAAAAACAAGTGATTGCCATTTACTCTATAGTAGTAGGTAATGACTTCAACTATAAAAGTGTGTATTTTTTCTTCTATTTTTGTTTCTTAAATGGAAAGCTAATACATTTCAATTGTGTAGATGCTGACAAGTATTCACCTTTTTGAAAGAAGTCTTTTAAATAGTGCTTTTTCTGTTTGTGGTTAATAATTCATTCTTTTTATGCTTAAATACATCAAAGGCATACAGTAAAAAAAAATGATTTTTTGGAAACTATGACTTAGCAAAAAATAGGAAGCTGATATAATAGAGAATTGCAAAAAGGACACAAGTTAACTTTATCACATGAAGTTTTAAGAGGCAGGTAGGATCCAGAAGTTGAAGATCCAGGCAGAAATTTAAGTCTCTGAGACAGTCTTTAAAGTTAAGTATAAGAATTGCTTTTCATCACAAAAGCTAGACTACCTCTATGCTAGGATGTGGGAACAGAGCCTGAAGAAGTTACATTGTTGGTGGTCTGGCCAGACCTGAAATCCCACCTGTCAGACTTTAATATAAATAGCTAAACAGGATTCAGAAATCAAGATAAGCAAGACTCCTTTGATCAGGAATCCAGATGTCAGTTATTCCAAGGAATCAGTAGCAATGCAGTAATTCCCATTACCCATGTACGCCTGATATAATAAGCACCTGGCATGTGCCCCTTCCTCTTGAGGATCACTGCCCTAATTCAGACACTCACTGTATCTCACCTAGGCTGTTGCAAGTGCTTCCTTATTGGAGTCAAATCATGCAATACTAATAATATTCAGTTTTGTGAATATGCTGTCCCTGCCTTCCTTCCGTATGCCCCTTGAAGTGCTCTTCCACACTGGGCTTGCTCCTTTTATGTATTTGTACTTGTCCCTAAGTCTTGGTTCAAATAATTGACTTGTGATTTAGGTGCTTTCCTCACCCTGGATTTTCCCTCGACCTTGCACATACCATTATTTATAACAAATGTCATGTATTATAATTGCTTGTATTGCTACCCATTCTTTGAGACTAGAATCTATGTCTTCACCTCTCTAGTCCTCTCTCCTGGCTTGGTGCTCAGCATACCATAGGTTTTCAATAAATATTTTTTGAATGGTTGTGTAAGAGATTTCTACATATAATAGGCATGGCAAACGTAAATCATGGATTTTCCTAAATAATTTTGATTTGAAATATTTAGTCCTTGTCTTTCAACTATCAGTTATTTTGAAATTCAGGAATTTCTGTGTCCCAAATTTATTTCCTGAATGTCTTACACATAGAAATAACAAAAATCCCTTAAAGTTACCACCTACCAGAGACCTAGAAAGAGGAAGACTAATGTCAGCCATTTAAGAACATCTCCAGGGAAGTCCATTAATTAAGTTTTTTGGGGTTTTGTTTTTTGTTTTGTTTGTTTTTGTTTTTTTGAGGCGGAGTCTGTCTCCCAGACTAGAGTGCAGTGGCACAATCTCGGGTCACTTTTGCTCTCTAAGTGGCTCACCTCCACCTCCCAGGTTCAAGTGATTCCCTTGCCTCAGCCTAGCGAGTAGCTGAGATTACAGATGTGTACCACTATGCTTGGCTAATTTTTGTATTTTTAATAGAGATGGGGTTTCGCCATGTTGGCCAGGCTGGTCTCAAACTCCTGACCTTAGGTGATATGCCCACCTCAGCCTCCCAGAGTGCTGGAATTATAGGGGTAAACCACTGTGCTGGCCACATTAATAAAGTTTAAAGCTAGGGGATGGAATAGAATGTTTCTGTGCATGCTTGGGAGGTTTAGTACCATAATTTTTGTTCAGAATTGTTAGAAATAGACCATATAGAAAATCTGTTCTTTTCTTTCTTCTCTTTGCATTTTCATACCCATCCAAAATTTAGCACACTGGGGAAATGTGGCTAGAATTGGGAAATACAAAACAGTTCTAGGTTTGTTCCATGGGGAATGGATTATAATGACTTTTAATTTATTTGGAAACATCTCAGAAAACATTATGAAGTTTTGTATAAGGAGTTTACCAGATTTCTGAAGATTATTATGCTAAGTAGTTATTTTTCAATGGGATTACATACTTCACTGACTACAAACATTGTGTATTGATGACTGTCAACATAATCCATACAGTATTACTTGCTGACGCCACACCAGATATTTCTAAATTGCTCTATATTTTTGGTTTTTGTTTCCATAGTTATTGCTTCTCCTTGCCTGGTGACAATTAATCAAACAAATATTTACCCACCATTTACTTTGTGCAGGGCACTGTGCTAGGTGGTAGAACCAGAAGAAGAAACAAAACACACAGGCTTCCTGCCTTCATCAGACTTAAAAACTGTCAGGAGAAATAGACTTTAGCAGTATTTCAACTTCTCTCCATATCTTAATGGGTGCAAGAGAGAACTGGGTATAAAATGAATGTTTATAGCAGAAGTCAGATCATGAACTCAGAGCCTACAAGGGACCTGCCAGGTAACAGAAATGAGGAAAGTGGAACAGAAAATAAGATTAGATGATGTTTAAAAGCAACAGGTATTAGACTTCATTAGCAGATTTTAGGTATTAGTAATACCTGTTGTTATTAGACTTTATTTAATTGTGACCACTTTAAATTTATTACTACCTTCAGCTTGATGTTAGAGTAATAGGGAGTAGTAAGGGTCATGGCAAACAATAACATACCTTTTCTAAGGAGGCAGCCATTTAGATCCGATTGTTGAAAAGTGGAAAATCACTCCCAGTGTTATCACAATTTTCAAATTTTTAATTTTTATTATTTTATTTTACTTTATTTATTATTATTGTGTTTTTTTTTTAGAGTCAGAGTCTTGCCCGGAGTGTAGTGGCCCAGCCCGGAGTGTAGTGGCCCAGCCCGGAGTGTAGTGGCCCAGCTGTAAGTCACAGCAACCCTGAACTCCTAGGCTCAAGTGGTCTTCCCCCCTTAGCCTTCCAAGTAGCTAGGGCTGCAGGCCTGGCTAATGTTTTTCTTCTTTGTAGAGACAGGATCTTGCTATGTTGCCCAGGCTGGCAAATATTTTTAAGCCAAATATGAAATCGCTTTTTTATGTCTACTTTTTTCATTTTAATGATGGTAACTAATTGAAATCAAAATACTTTGCATAGCAAATAAAATATATCAGTGAGGTAAATTTGGCATGAGAGTTGCCAGTTTGTAGGTCCTGAGAGAGTGAGCCTTCTGTGAGGTAAGTGCATGAAGTTTAGCATCTAATTTGAGTACACAGAAGCCTTTTTTTTTTTTTTTTTTTTGCTTTCTTCCTAGTTAGGATTACTAGATTAAGCAAATGATAATAAGGGATGATGTCAAGTTATATTTGAATTTCAAATAAACAATGCTTCTTTTTTTTTAGTACACACCTTGTATATGTCTTAACTACTACACAGGATACACTTGTACTCAAAGCCGTATAGTATTTGAATGTACTTATGCTAAAAAAAAAAAGTATTCTTTGGTTATGTAGAATTCAGATTTAATTGGGCATGCTGTATTCTATCTGCACCCCTGTTGCTAGCGCTGTGCTGCTATTGTGAATTAAGTTCTCCAAATAAGTGGCCTGTGGATAAATGAAATGTTTTAATCATTTTTCCTATGTATTAATGTTAATTTTAAGCAATTAAAAATTTACTTTTTTATTGGGTGATTGCTGTGTGTCAAGATGGGCAAGCCTACAAATAGGAAGTTTAAAATAATCTTATCTATGGGGAAAATTTCTTATTTAACATTTATATACAGACTTCTAAATTGTTCTTAACATGCTTTATTACTTTGGCACCAAGAGAATTCTTTCTGTGGTTCCAATGAACATTTTTGTCTACGTATTTACCCTTATGCTATCATCTGCCTTGGTGACATTAAAAAAAAAAAAAAGTATCTTTATAAATATCCCCCTTTCCATGTTAGCTAATTGATTTCATTTTAATCTTTGAAAAGCTAAATTATTAATACTTTACTTCAAATAGTATTCTCCCTGATACCCATGTCACTTTGCAATTGTTTTTGTACTTTTTGAAGTTCTCTTCTCTTCCCTTACTGATATTAACCATCTGTATTAATGAGATAATAAACCAGGCTTGTTGCTAATGAATTGATTCATTCAGTGCTGGATTTAATTAGAAAGATATTTAACATACCAGCAGATGTTCTGATTTTGTTTCATTACCCCCAAATATAATAAAATAAAATACAATGAATTTTTATATTTTTGCATGAATTAAACTGAGTCAAGATTTATTACTCTGTTGTATATTATAAAAGACTAACTGATGGAGGTTTTGTTACTGGTATATTCCAAATATTAGAAGGAAAGTCAGTTTTCTCTTTAAAACACTCACCTAACTCTAATTAGCGTAAGAGTAAAATCTAGGAATAAAAATTACATGGTAGTAAAGAATGCCATGACCCCCAAATCTATAGAAAAGAACCTAAGCCACAGATACTTCCCAAAGATTTCTTTTTATTACTTTAACAGAGGATGCCTTTTCTAAATTAACCACTAAACAGGTTACTTAAGAACTCTTAATTTCAGAGACACTTCCAGTGACTTTATTTTATTAACTGTTTTCTTTTCGTAGTTTTGTTTGCAGTGTCCAGAAGACTTTTATATAAAAAAAAAAAAAATGAAAAAGGCAGCTTTAGGAGAGATTTTTAATGTTCAAGGCTTTATTAGAGAAATTAGGATGAAAAGTTATAAATGTGTTAATGCATGCACAAAAGTAACAGCTCATACAAACTGAGCAGTCCTTATTTTGGAATTTCAGCCTCTAGCATGCTCTTTCTAGAAAGGAATAAAAGGATTTTGTGCAGTGTCCCAGGTACTTTATCAATAGATACATGAATTAAACAATCTCTGACATACAAATACATTAGGAGAGAGAAACTGTTAGAAGATTTACCAAGTAGGTAAGTTCATCTATCAGGTAAACATCCTGAGATATGAGTATAAAAGCTACAGGCAGCGCAGTGGCTCATGCCTGTAATCTCAGCACTTTGAGAGGTCAACGTGGGTGGATTGCTTGAGTCCAGGAGTTCGAGACCAGCCTGGGCAACATGGCAAAACCCTGTCTCTACTAAAAATACAAAAATTAGCCAGCATGGTGGTGTGCGCCTATGGTCCCAGCTACTCAGGAGGCTGAGATGGGAGAATCTCCTGAGCCCAGGAAGTTGAGGCTGCAGTGAGCCGTGATCACACCACTGCACTCCACCCTGGTGATAGGAGTGAGACCCTGTCTCAAAAAAATGCTTCTACACCACCAGAAAGATTAAAAGGAGGAAGAAGACAAAAGTAATTCCTTTACCCTCTCCGGTTTAACTTTCATTGCTTTGTTTGGTAGTTCCTTTTGTTTAAAAATATGTCATGTATTTTTAAAAAATAGGTATCATATTATAAATACGGTTTTCTATATTTTTTCATTGAACAATATGTTCTGAGTATTTTCCCATACTACTCCATCTCTCAAAACACATTTTGATAACTTGCTTAATTTCTATAATTCATTTAATTATTGTTGGGTATTGAGTCATTTCCAATTTTTTCCTAGCATGATGTAACATCAATGTATATTCTTGAATAAACTGCTCAGTTTTGCTCTTATAGGGTGTTATTTCTAGGAAGGGATAAGCCTTAGTTACCAGTTAAACTTTAGTTTTCAAATTCCATTTCAGAGTGTAAGGAACGTATTAATTTCCTAAATCTAGGGCAAAATGGGAATGAAATCAGGAGTGGGAGGTGGGCTAGGCGGAGAGCACAAGTGATAGAAATAGTTGGGCCTACTCTAGTGTTTCTGCTACCTTTTCTGACTTTCGAGATGAATAAAACATTGAGTGATTGTGTTTTTCATCTGAGGTTCACTTCTTACAAATTTATGGTATTTTTCTTTTAGTCTTAACAGTTATTTCAAGATTTGATAGATTTGTTAATGTCATTCAAAGCCAATCACAGAAATGTATGTGAGAAAGATCAGAACTCATGACAATAGGTCCCCTAACCCTTAATTCGTTTCCATTAAATCTTGCTTCAGTGGTTCTGTTTATGGGTTTGCTCAGACAGCTTGGGAAGATCCCAGCCACCATAAAAACTTCAGCCGTTGGTCAGTTCATAAATTCTATAGATCTCTATCATTCTCTGCATTAGATTCTTTTAATTCCTTACTTGGCTTCCCTTGTTCTATCGGTTATCTGGTGTCATCAGCTTCGACCAGATGCATAAGTGATGGGAATGAAGTTTCAATAGTAAAGTACATACTTCAAGACTGTCCGTCCTTTTACCTTTTCTAAAGTCTGTTTTATCAAACATACAACAATTTGATTTTCAGCTTATTTATTTCAGTAATAAATTTGCTACATCCCATAAATGCAATGGATGGCATTTCATATGCCTAGTTCTATCTACTTTCTGGTTATGTTTTTTGTTTTTCAGATTAAGAAAAGCTATTATTTTATTTGAGCCTGTATTGACAATCATTTCTTGCTTTTTCTGGGAGGAAAGAATGATAACTCTGGAATTGATGATGGAAAAAATAATCCCTTTTTAGTGTTAACTTCTTCCCTAATTTATTTTCATGCTTCTTCCCTAAATGCTGCCACATAACGTTTCACCCCAAATTCTTAAATTTTTTAACCTTTATGATCCATTTAGGAGTGTATCTCTTTTTATGAATTTATTCATAATCTTGTCTCCATTAAAAGATACCATTGCTCGTTTGCTTAATCCTCTTGAATATCAAAGCCTCTAGTCAATGCTCTTATGTCATTCAGCTCACTTTCACTTAAATATTCTATAATAGAAAACATTTTTAAAGCAAGGTGACCTGAACTACCATTTGTTGCAAACAAAGTTTATTATTTGGTTTTTAAATAGCATCTTTTGACTTATACCAAGGCACTAAACATTTCAGAATGGTTTAGTTTTTGAAGCACTGTGCCAAAGGTTTAGAGTATTATCCTCTACTAAGCATTGATTCTTCTGTTCTGTGTCTTGTAGCATATGAGTACCTAGGGTGTACTCATTTTCTATAGAAATTGGTGTTCCTTAACTCATTACTTTCTATTTATCTACAATGAGTTCTTTACAGTACTCTCAGCCAGCCTGCATTTAATAGCTCTCCTCCTTCCTACAATCTGCCCTTCTAGTTTTGTAGCCTCTGTAGATTTCATCTTTCTTCATGCCCTGTCTTCCAAATTACGAGACATTTAAAAAAGCAATAGAAAAAAAAGAAGATTATTGAGCCACGTGGATAGACTGCTTGCCCAGATTAATGGATCTTAAAATGGCCAAGCTGCTAGCCAGGAATTTTCAGCTTTATGTTAAACCTCAGCATGCAAGCCAGAAAGAGAGCACTGTATGGGATATTGTCATTACAAAAAGAACTTGGTATTTTAAGTTCCCATAGCAAACAGTATTTTTAGATTCAATTTTTATAGGGATTATTTGTCTGTTTGCTATAGTTATTTATTTATGAAAAAAGTACATGATTTACATGATTTATTTTCTGTTTTGATATATTAAAGGCTAATAAGTTAAATATATAAATAAAGGTAATTTATGACAAAAAGCTTGTTCTGTAGGATTGCCTCTCAGGATATTTTATAAACAATATAGAGGGCTATGTATCTTTAAGAAAAATATTTTGTCTTGATAGTATAAAAATGTGCCATTTTTCCTATTTAGAAACTCTTCAAAGCATAGCATTTAAGAATTTATATTTTATATTTGTTCCAATTAGAAATATGGATACTTTTGGTTATAAAAGTTGATATATAATACTGCCTAACTTCATAGGGACTTAGACAGTCACAGTGTCCATAAAAAAATCATAAAAATAGTACAGAGCAGTAATAAAATATATATTGTATTTCATTAACAACATTCCTGCTGTCAAGAGGAGGAGGGGAAAACCGAGGTTTCTCCATCATAATCCAAATGTTAAGATATTTGCTCAGGGAGTGTATTATGAGCTACAATGAGCTTGAGCTCTGGAGTCAGACTTTGTGGATTCCAGTCCTCTCCATTTCTTACTGGCTGTGTAACCCTGTGTGTAACCTTTTTGTCAAGGAAAGGCCACTCCTCAGTATGTGAAATAGAAAGCTGGATTTACTGTTGGACAGTGGAGATATGTATTTGTGAGGCACAGTTTTTCTGAATAAAGCAGACTGCTGATCTTGTTCAGGGTTTTGAGACTAGTAGAGGTCAGGGACCGGCCGACTGTCAGAAGCAGGAGGGTGTGTGGGGATTGGGGCCCATTAGCTATGGCAGTATAGTCATTAAATTAGGCTGTTGCTAATGATTCAGAAATGTGGTAATGGAATTAAATTCTCACTGACCCGTTGGGATGAGTTTAAAACTGTTTATGATTCTTACTACTTAACAATAATAAAACTACCTTCCTCATAGGACATTTCTGATAATTAAATCAGAGACTACATGTAAACTTCCTAGCATAATGCCTAATAGAAACAGGCCTTCTTCTTTATCAGTTTGACCTTAAAGAGAGTAAAGCCTATTCCTGATAATTAAATCAGAGATTACATGTAAACTTCCTAGCATAATACCTAATAGAAACAGGCCTTCTTCTTTATCAGTCTGACCTTAAAGAGAGTAAAGCCTCTCAACTATGAAAGCCCCAGCTTTTGGAGCTCCAGATCATCACACTGGGCAGCGTGGCCTCTCAGATTTGTCTCACTCCTCAGATTTATACAGTACATGCTGTTCATTTGCATTTGTGTGTGTAGTTAATACACAGCTCTGCAATGTCAGCATTTTCTGCAGTATTTGTCTCAGTTGTAAGCAGATATCATTTGCTTTCTATGCCAGTGGGCTTTTTGTGGGTTTGGCTTTGTTAAACTTTTATGAGCATCACATATCTCTGTGAGAACCTGTTGAAAGCTGTGAACACTATCCCCTGAAAAATGTATATATACATATACACATTTTTGTGTTACAGCATCTTGGGTTCTCAGGCTTCATGAAAGTTCAGGCCCTGCTCTTCAGAGCTACCTCTGTTCAAAAGGATAAATTCTCTGTCAGAATCTTCACCTCTAGAAACATAGGTTTCAGTTGTAAAACACTGAACAATATAAATGAAAACAACAACTTAGAAAACATAAAATGTATCTTGGAATTTCAAAGCAAAGGTTGACATTGACTAGATAGGAGGGTGCCAGCTCCTGGGAGCCACAGTGACCTTTTCTAGGCAGAAGTGTAGGCCAGGGCAGTGTGGGTTTTGAATATTAGTGTACATAAGCCAATGGATTATGTACACTAATACTCATTGGCTTATGTACACTAATAGTCAAAACCCATTGCCCTGGCCTACACTTTTGCCTAGAATGCAACTCCTAAATGCTAATACCCAAACTTGCTTTAGCCACAACATAATCTACAACATAATATATAAGTAAACCCTATTAAAATGTCCATACTCTTTGACCTAGAAATTTTACTTCTCCACCTTGGGATCCTGCTGTGGGCCCTACCCCTAGAATTCAATTAATTAGGTCTTGCCCCAAGTAATTCTGGTCCTAACCACTCTTTGGGGAAAGCTGAAATACTTTTTATAAAGTCCAGACATTGTTATAATATAGCAAGTTACCCCTGACCAGTCTTCCCCTCTAGTCACATTTTTGACATCTGTCTGTCTTGCACCTTTCAAATCCTATGAAATAATTTAAGAGTTTTTCAAGATCTTGTCTCAGGTCACTACACCATTGGTTCTTAAACTGCATCAGACTCACCTGGTCAGCTTTTTTAAATGCAGATTTCTGGACTCCATCCAAGGGTTTCCGATTCACTAGGTCCAAGGCTAGGGCCCAGTAATTTGCATATCTAATGAGTTCCCAGGTGATGCTGAAGCTCTGGTTTGGGATCCACACTTTGAGAACTACCACTGGAGTCCTTGATACGTCATTGGTCCTACGGACCCATTTACCACTTGTCAAAAACAGTGGATTATTTATTTATACCAGCTACTCAAGCTCAGGAATTTAACTTGTATTATGGAATTATTTATAATCACTGTAGGTTACTTTAAAAGGAGAACTGCCCTTTGTTACTGTCTAATAAAAAGTACTGCAGAAATGTCTTTAAGCTTAAGAGGATGGGACAAGGGAAGAAAAGGTGTTTTAAACAAATTATTCCACAAATAAAAATAAAAACTGCCCTTAGTAAAATAGATTGTTTCCTCTCAGCCCTAACCTGCCTCTTTGCTGAAAGAAGCTTTTGAGAAGAGACTTCATCCTTACCCAGGAATAGGTCACACTTGTAATACAGCTCTATTCAGGCTATTCTGCCCTAGAAGGAAATAAGGAGCTCTTGAGGCTGGAGAGATTGTTGACCGTGCTTTCTGACTCTCTTTGTATCAGAATGAGAGAATGAAATTATGTTTATGTTCAAAGTCAACTATTATGATATCTGGTCCCCTCTACTAATCATACCTCCTAAATGCTAAGGCCCAAACTTTCTTTGGCCACAACATAATATATAAGTAATCCACATTAAAATGTCCATACTCTTTGACCTAGAAATTCTAATTCTAATAATTTATCTCAAGAAAATTATTTAAAAATGGCAAAAAATTAGGTACAGGTGTTTTCACTGCAACTTTATTTATGGTAACAAAAAATGTATGCAGCCTAAGCATCTAACCTGGAGAATCGGTTAAACAAATTGTGTTATGTTTCAATGTTAGAATATTGTGGTTCTTGCAAGTAATTTTATAGAAGGATATTCAGTGGTGTGGAAAGTTATTTGTAGCATATTAAATGGAGAAAAAAACATGTATCAAGAAAGTATTTTTTAGAATTTTAATAAAAATATATGTTGAAATATACAGGTATACCTCAGAGATATTAAGGGTTTGGTTTCAGGTCACCACAATAAAGACAATATCACAATAAAGCGAGGATTTTTTTTGGCTTCCTAGTACATATAAAAGTTATGTTTGCACATATTAAGTGTGCAATAATGGTATTATGTCAAAAAATAATGTCCATACCTTAATTAAAAGATACTTAATTGCTCAAAAATGCCTACACTCATCTGAGCCTTCAGTGAGTTGTCATCTTTTTGCTGGTGCAGGTGTTATGCCCAGACCGTTTGTTCCCCAAAGAAGACCACCAGAGTCCAGAGTCAAAGCCAAGCGGCAAGGATCTTTATTGCAAGTTCGAACTTGGTCCCTCCGTTCCATAACATACAAGAGGGCCTCGAACGATGCATGCGCTCGCTTTTTATAGCCCGATGAAAACAGGATATGTAAGGTTACAGAGAAACAAGGGAATTCTTTAGGTTACAGCATTACAATTGGTTAACATATTAAGTTATACATTTAGCAGTTATCTATTGGTTCCCGTGCTTTCAGTACAAACGGTACTCTCCAGGTGGTGTTTGTACTGGGCCCTGGAAGTTTGGAATGTTTACACTGGGCCCTGGAAGTTTGGAATGTATGGAGGAAGCTGAGAAGTGTGTCTGGCTCCTTTCATTTCCCCCTTTCTCAGGTACCTCTGGAGCCAATCTTGGGTCTTATAAGTCTGATTCTGATTCTGCTTCAGTGTTTGCAGGTTGGTATTGGGCTCTGAGGACCATGAGCTGTACGGTGTCAAACCTTTCCCTGACAAACTGCAAAATTTTGTTAATAACACAAGGTCCTACGGTAAGCAAAAATAGTAGACTTAGCAGGGGTCCAAGGAAGGGGGCTAACAGAGAAAACATAGAGGAATTCCACCATTGGTTTGCAGCTGAGGCAAACTGCTGCTTTTTCATTTCTATGCTTAACTTGCATAACTGTTGGACCCGGCTCTCTACAAGCCCTGATTCATTTACGTAGAAGCAACAGTCTTCCTTCAGGAACATACACGTACCCCCTTTTTCGGCAGTGAGTAGGTCTAGGGCCCTCTGGTTCTGCAAGGTTACCTGAGCTAGGGATGTGAGCTGTCGCTGGAGGGAGGCAAGGGACTCAGCCGACTCCTCCATAGCAACGGCAAATTGTTGGTACAACTTGTTGGTTTCTATGAGGGTGTGACCTAGGGCTCCCCCTGCCAGTCCGGCCGCAATAAGGGATGAGGTGAGGGAGATTCCCGCAATGAGGGGGAGAAATATGGCTCGTGCGGGTCTCAGTCTAGGGGCTGGGTGAATAGCAGTCCAGTTACTGGTGTACCCCAGGAACTCGCCGGCAGTTAGGAGAGTTAACCGGGGAACTAAGGTGACAGGAAGACACGGTTGGTAGCAGAGGGACCAGATAGGCTCTTAGATAATGTCCCATTACACCAAAAGAATATGCCCGGCGGGGCTCTCAGGTTGGTGTTAGGGGGCTTTACAGTGATGTTGCAGAGGCTAGAGTTGGTGCCTGAAAAACAGTAGGGAAACTTCTCCTGACTGGGGTTCAGGTACAGTGGCACATTAAGAATAGGGGCACTCGAGAGATTCTGAAGGTTATTAGTTTGGGTAGAGGATTCCCATGGCAGAGGGACAGCGGTTAGTGGTGAACGCCCTAGGGTGGCACACAGAAAGCAGCCAGACAAGCTGTGAAGTCCTGTAAGGTTAGCAAGTTCCAATCCTTCTCGTAAAGACAGACTATCAAGAAATTACATTAGAATCTCTGTGTAAAAAATATCAGCATATTTTCAAAGCTTTCAAGTTGATTCATACATACTGTTAGAATTGAAAATTGTTGCCTGAAAATAAAAATAATGGTATTCATTAGGATATCATTTTCAGTAAAGTTCCATTTAGACGTTCCATTGAAGCCAGTTCTAATCAGATTAAATGCTGGCAGAATTCATTGTTAATTGTTACGAGTAATTTGCAACATGTACCATTTGTGTAAACTAGACCACCTATTCTTTGAGAGATACGAGATTTCTGTCACTTTTTGGATTTATTTAATACTGTATCCGAAATGCTAAGAATAAAATCTGTTGTGTCTTGTTTTATTGTCCAGCATCATTTTATTCCCTCATCCTTCCTCTTTGAAGTCAAGTGATTTTTCTGATGTGGTCACATATGTGTAGAGGATTCCCTTGCATCATGGAGATGGGATTTATGATACTTAATGTCACTGAGAACATAAGAGTAATTGTCAGTAGACAAATAAATTGGAGAATTATATTTTTTAAGTGTCCTGAACATGACTGAATCTCAGGTGTTTCACAGGACCTTTTAAAGACTGCTTATAGCTATATTTTTTTAAAGCAGCCCAAATCCTGATGGGTCCAAGCAACTTGAAGAAAGTAAGGCCAAACCACCTGCCTTAGCAGGCAGGCATGTAACTGGAAATGGAGAACATGAATCCAGTTATTTAGTATCTTACTTGCTATATATGGGCTATCTTAAAATTATACTTGGTTCTTTTTTCTCCTCTGATGCTTCTGACATTCTTTTTTGATTATTTTTAAAAAGTTTTTGTGGGTACATACTAGGTTTATGTATTTATGGGATACATGAGATATTTGGATACACATATACAATGCATAATAATCACATCAGGATAAATGGAATATCCATTACCTCAAGAATTTATCCTTTGTCTTACAAAAATTCTAATTTTACTCTTTTAGTGATTTTTAAATGTACAATACATTATTATAGAGTATTGTCATTTTTTGTACTATGAAATACTAGATCTTATTTAATTTAACTATAATTTTACCCATTGACCATACTCCCTTACCCCTACCCCCTACTAGCCAGCCTCTGGTAACTATCCTATTCTCTATCTCCATGAGCTCAATGTTTTAATTTTTAGCTCCCACAAATAAGTGAGAAGATGCAAAGTTTGTCATTCTGTTCCTGGCTGATTTCATTTAACATAATAACCTCCAGTTCCATCCATGTTGTTGCAGATGACAAGATCTCACTTTTTAATGGCAGAATATTACTCTACTGTGTATACCACATTTTCTTTATTCCTTCATTGATGGACACTTAGGTGGCTTCCAAATTTTAACTATCGTGAACAGTGCTGCAACAAACAGGAGTGCAGATATCTCTTCGATATACTGATTTCCATTCTTTTGGGTATATACTTAGCAGTGGGATTGCTGGATCACACAGTAGTTCTATTTATAGTTGTTGTTTGTTTGTTTTTTGAGACCACCAGGCTGGAGTGCAATGGGGCCATCTTGGTTCACTGCAGCCTCTGCCTCGCGGGTTCAAGCGATTTTCCTGCCTCAGTCTCCTGAGTACCTGGGATTACAGGCGCACACCACCACACCTGGCTAATTTTTGTATTTTTAGTAGAGTCAGGGTTTCGCCATGTTGGCCAGGCTGGTCTCAAACTCCTGACCTCAGGTGATCCGCCCGCCTCGGCTTTCTGAAGTGCTCGGATAACAGGCTTGAGCCACCGTACCCGGCCTTATTGTTAGTTTTTTGAGAACCTTCATACTGTTTTCCATAGTGGCCATACTAATGTATGTTCCCATCAACAGTGTATGAGGTTTCCCTTTTCTCCACATTTCCACCAGGATTTGTTATTTTCTGGCTTTTAGATAAAAGCCATTTTAACTGGGGTGGGATGATATTCACTGTAGTTTTGATTTGCATTTCTGTGATTATCAGTGATGTTGAGCACCTTTTCATATGCCTGTTTGCCATTTGTTTGTCTTCTTTTGAGAAAAGCCTATTCAGGTCTTTTGCCCATTTTAAAATTAGATCATTCGATTTTTTTTTTCTTATAGAGTTGTTTGAGTTGATTATATTCTGGTTATTAATCCCTTGTCAGATGGAGAGTTTGCAAACATTTCTTCTCATTCTGTGAGTTGTTTCTTCACTTTGTTGATTGTTTCCTTTGCTGTACAGAAGCTTTTGAACTTTATGTGATTCCATTTGTTCATTTTTGCTTTGGCTACCTGTGCTTACGAGGTATTACTCAAGAAATCTTTGCTTAGTCCAGCGTCCTGGAGAGTTTCCCCAATGTTTTTCTTTCAGTAGTTTCATAGTTTGAGGTCTTAGATTTAAGTCTTTAATCAATTTTAATTTTATTTTTGTATGTAGCAAGAGATAGGGGCCTAGTTTCATTCTTCTGCATATAGATACACGATTTTCCCAGCACCATTTATTAAAGAGACAACTGGCCTTTTCCAATGTATGTTCTTGACACCTTTGTCAAAAATGAGCTCACTATAGATGTATGGATTTGTTTCTGGGTTTGAGGATGGTGAATTCCCCTCACCCTCGGGTGGGTCCAAAGGTGCCATCCAGGAGCCAGGGCCTAGAGTCAGAAACTGTAGGAATCTACCTAGTGCTCTATTCTACTGTGGCTGAGCTAGCACCCAAGCCACAAGTCAATGTCTTTTCCCCTCTCTACTCCCTTTCCAAAGTAGAGAAATCTCTCCCCATGGCCACCACCCCAGGCCTGTGGCAAGTACTGTCCTGGCTACCACCTGTGTTCACTCAAGGCCCAAGGGCTCTTCAGTCAGCTTGTGGTGAATGCTGCCCGGCATGAGACTCTCTCTTCAGGGCAGTGGGCTCCCTGCTGCTCCAAGGCAGGTCCCAAGGCCTGGAATCAAGGAACCTAGAGTCTGCTTGGTGCTCTACCCCACTGTGGCTAAGGTGGTAACTAGGCTACAAGACCAGATCCCCCTTTGCTCTTCTTCCCTCTCCTTTTCTTCAGCAGAGTCTTCCTATAGCCACCACAGCTGGGAATGTGCGGGGTCACACCTGAAGCTCACACATCTCTGAGTCTCACCCATCTCTGAGTCTCACCCAAGGCCCACAACAAGTATTGCCTGGGTACTGTGCTAAGTATTCAGGGCCCAAGGGCTCTTTATTCACCTGAATTCTGACAGGACTAGGTCCTTCCTTCCAGGGCAGTGGATTCCATTCTGGCCCAGGGTGTGTCTAGAAATGTGGTCCAGGAGCTGGGGCCCAGAATGGGGGCCTCAGGACTCTGCCCGGTTCCCTGTAGTACTGTGGATGAGCTTGTATCTAAGTTGCAAGGCAAAGTCCTCTTTGCTGTCCCCTCTCCTCTCAAGTGGAGGGAGAGGGTCTCCAGAGCTGCGAGCTGTACTACCTGGGGTTGGGGGAGGGGTGGCACAAGCACTTCCTTAGACACCATAGCTGGTGTCTCGCTGGGTCACATGCACCCCGCATCCACCGGCTCTGAGCCCAGCACAGCACAGAGACTTACCCGGTAATTGCAGTCCTTGTGGCCTAGTGCCTTTCAAATTTATTTGGGACCCAAGCACACTTTAGCCCGTGACTTGCTGGAACTCAGGTTGTGACCGCTGGTATGGGTGATTCCCCTCTGACTAGGGGTGGTCTGAATGCTCCCTCCATGTGCACCTGCCAAGTTCTGCCTGGTGTTGCTTTCTGCTTTGACAGGGCAACACTGAGTTCCAATGCAAAGTCACGCAATCACTGCACTCTGCCTCCACCAAACATACAGATTCTCTCTCCAGGCCACATGGCCGCTGCTGGGGGATAGGGGAAGGGTGACATGAGCAATTCAAGACCATCTTTCCTCCCTTCTTCAGTGCCTCTTTCAGGGATATGAAGTTAAAACCAGGTACTGTGATTGCTCACCTGATTTTTGGTTCTTATGGAGGTGCATTTTTTTGTGTGTGGGTAGTTTGTCAATTTGGTGTTCCTGCCGGGAGGATTACCAGTCAAGGCTTCTATTCGACCATCTTGCTCCCTGACATTATAAAGTTGTGTTAGGTGTGTCCGTGAACATGACCAGCCTCTCTGATGGAAAAGATGTGGGTTCTTCTGCACTCCAGCCTGGGCAACAGAGCGAGACTCCGTCTCAAAAAAAAAAAAAAAGATGTGGGTTCTTTGAGGGTAGGGTAGCTCTATTTTTGTTCTTCAATTGCTTGCTCCTCAGTACCTAGCACAGCCTTTTGCCTGAAAGTGAACTAGAAGGGAGAATTACTTTCTAGGGAAATATGTTCATAAAATTGTGATAAAATGAGCGTCAGCTAAGACTTGCCTAACTTAAGAAAGTTTCTGTCTCGTATGCTAGAACTAAAAGACAATTTATTAGTTTTCATTTTCAAATCATTGAGTCTTGCTCTATAGCAATTATGTATATTAATATATAGTACGAGAAATATATATATATCATTAGAAAAGTTTGAGAAATTCACATGTTCAAAAATAAGAATTTAAATCACTGGTTATATGGTACTTTCAAAAGTTTATTTTGTATTAATTTTCATTTTGCTTTTGTTTTTTGAGATAGGGTTTTGCTCTGTCACCCAGGCTGGAGTGAGGTGACACGATCACAGATCACTGAAGCCTCAACCTCCCAGGCCCAAGCAGTCCTCTCACCTCAGCCTCCCAAGTAGCTGGGACCACAGGTGTGTGCCACCATGCCCAGATAATTTTTTATTTTTTGGTAAAGACTGGGTCTTGCTGTGTTGCCCAAGATGGTCTTGAGCAGCTCAAGCGATCCTCCTGCATCAGCCTTTCAACATGCTGTGATTAGAGGCATGAGCCACAGCGCCCTGCCTTTATTAACTTTTATAGACCTAAAAAAAATCATTCTTTACCTGTTCCATAAAAACAAAACTATTGTATTAAAATATTGGTCATGTTAATGAATTAAGACATAAAACAGTAAAACAAAAATGTGTCATAGCTACTTAATTTTGTAAATAGAGATAATCTTAGCCCCATAACTCAGAAATATATGATTCTATTAAAAACATTAATTATAATAGGGAGCATCAGGTAGGTGATTTACAATTTTCTAGTTGCCAACTCATTTCATTAAAGTATTAACTAGACTACTATTTCCAAAGTAATGCTCTGTCAAATCAAATGAATTAAATTAGGTTAAATCCAACCTCTGTTAATGTACTGTGAAATTTCCACTGGGCATCACTTATTTAGAAAGTATAACACAGGCCGATAACCAGTCAAATCTAGCTGTGTCAGAGTTTACTTTCCTTTCTTTTCTATCTTTTCCTCTATAGAATTGAATAAATTAAAGCACTCACCAGTCACTTTGTTTCCCTGGTCTTGCCAAAAAGCCTTTTGTTTATCAGTGGCTTTTGTTACATTGGCCCTCCTGTTTGGATCACTAACTTGTAGGTTATTCTGGTTAATTCAATTTACCAGAACCAAGGTTAGGATTTTAATGTCTTTTTTGCTTATTTTCCCCTTTACTGTTGAAAAATCATTCTACATTTATATTCCCAAATCCCTAATGTCTGCTGCTTCTACTGCTAGAAAGGAAATAACATGGAGAATTTAGTTCCTTTAGTATTCGCCTCTTAGAACACAATATACACCCAGCCTTGAATTCTACTTAGAGCCCCAGCATCCCTAGTCCTGGCCCTATCAAAGTAAGAACTCGTAGTCATCTTAATTTGAATGCTCTGAAGTGTCTTCAGTAGTGCAGAGTGAAAGCAGTAGTGAAAATGAAATGTCTTTGATGTGAAAGAGTATGTAAAGTAAGCATATAACATATAGTATGGCCCTTCATCCTTCATTTCATTTCCTTTTAGATTCTAAATCTCATTGGCATTAAACAGTAGAGTTATAGAAAGTATTTCTACAGAACTGAATATACTTAACCATATGTTTTGAACCATATTTTTTAACGCTAGAAATCTCGTCTGATTTAAATCTACAAATACATCAATAATTTATATTAATAAAGAGGGATTTGTTTTTATCCATTTATTTTCTTTTCCTAGTATTTATTTCTATCATGAATTTATAATATTTCAAAAAGCTGTTTCCACATCATTGTTACTGTTGCATTATTAATGTAGACATCACTGATTCCTCTTTATGAAATTGATTAAGGTAAGAAGGTATCATGTATAAACCAGAAACATACATAATCTGTAGCCAAGAAATTTAACCAGTGCACCATTAGTTTCCCACTTTTTAACCAAGTTGCTTGAGAAAGGAAGTTTGACCACATTTTCATCATTAGGTAGTTTCTTCATTTGAAACTAAGAAATGCCACATGGAAATGGGGCAGCAGTTAAAATCTTGGAATCTGCAGTGCTTTGCTGACATAAGAGGGAAAGGAGCTTCATCAGTATTGTCTTGTTAAACCTGCAGTTCACCCATAATATGGATGGGAAATCAAGCCATTTCTACAAGAGGTCCACCTGAAGTCTACCAAATGGTTTGTTGCTGAGTCCATTGTTTAGTAGCTCCTGAACTCATTGAGAGTTTTCTAGACAAAAAGAATAGATTTGGAAATAACCAGCCCATCATGGGGCAATCTGATGGATGGATGGATAGTATCTTAGGAATTTATAAGAAAGAAATGTCTGGGTATTTCTAGAAAGGTTGGACATGCTAATAGCTTTAATATTACCGTAGGATAGTTGCCAAATGTTCTTACTCAACCCTTACTTGTCTCATCTTTGCTATTGCTTATGCTTGCTTATAAATTGAACAAATGGGCTTCCCTAGAAACTATCAGATGATAAAAGATGCTACAAAGTTTAACACCTAAAGCAGAGTTTTCTTTATAGAATGAGAGTGTAAAAATAAAAATTTGAGCAGAGGGGGAAGCAAAAGAGTTGTTTTTCCTGAGTCTCTGTGGAAAAATGTGTTGCCTTTTCTCAAATAAATTTTTGTTGTAGACAGAATGCAATTATCTAGACCTATTAGAGACTTTCCAGAATACATAACCCCATAATTTTAGAACCCACTCCTATTAATTATAGTAAATTATAGAAAATTAATTATAGCAATTATTATTAGTAAATTGCTGTGTTTATATAAAGGTAACATGTTACTTCCAGAAACAGTCGTCCAAAGGGTTAACTTTAATGGTGGAGATTTCAGGCACTGTGATAACCAGATATTAAGAATTATGTTTACCAAGGGTATTTATCTATAATTTCCATATTATGCCGTGTATTAACTATTGCCTGTTCTGTCTTCAGGCTGTCTCTTTCTGCTCTGACTGCAAAATGAGAATAACTAGAATGATGGTTATTTTAGTAAGTTATTTTGTTGTTTGAAATCCCAACTGAATGACACTATTCATTTAGACATTATAAATAAAAATGGTAGGTCAAATGATAGAAAAATATAGTATAAGTAACAGGATACATGATTTTTCCATTTTTATGGGTCCCCAGAACCCTTTAAGAATCTATTAATTTTTATTTTATTTTATTTTATTTATTTTATTTTATTTTTGAGACAGTGTCTCGCCATGTCTCCCAGGCTGGAGTGCAGCTGGCGTGATCTCCGCTCACTGAAAGCTCCACCTCCCAGGTTCACGCCATTCTCCTGCCTCAGCCTCCCAAGTAGTTGGGACTACAGGTGCCCGCCACCATACCTGGCTAATTTTTTGTGTTTTTAGTAGAGACATATTAGCCAGGATGGTCTTGATCTCCTGACCTCACGATCTGCCCACCTCAGCCTTCCAAAGTGCTGGGATTACAGGCCTGAGACACTGCGCCCGGTGAAGAATCCATTAATATTAAATCAAGAGACTTTCTTCCTAGAAAAAAATTCACTACACACGGTATTGATACAGTTTCCCACTGAACTCCCGAAACCCCAGTCTCTGAATCAAGTGCCCACTGACCTCAGGTTAAGAACATCTGCATAAATTCCATCTGTCTTGTCTAATAGACGAGTCAATAGCCACATGTGGCTATTTAAATTTAAATTAAAACTAAATTAAAATTCAATTCCCAAGTCTCACTATTCACGTTTTAAATGCTGAACCGCCACATATGCTTAATAGCTACCATTGTTGGACAGAGTAGATATAGAGCATTTTCTTCATCACAGAAAGTTATGTTGAGCAGCATCAGGTTAGATGATTTTAAAATAGCCTGTTTGTCTTATCATTATATTTATTTATGTGTATGTGTTTATATAGAACTACATAGTTTGAAAACCCAGTACAGATACTGTAAAAACCAAATCAGTCTTTTAGGCACCAAATACAGATCTATTGCTAAAACATATGTTTGACTAAAAGTAACGCAGCAGGCTAACTTAGCTAGGCCTTCAGGACTGTTGTAGGATCATTTGTTTTTTATCTTTTGTCTCAGTTGCATTCTCCATAGTGGTAGTTCCAAATCTTTCCCCCTTTTCTTAACCCTTGTCTTGGGTTAAATATGGATGGAGCTTATCTCATATGCTCAGAAAACTGAGGCTATCCATATAAATCCCCTCACTTTATGTCTATTATCAAAAATTTCCTTGTGTTTTCTCCCTTTTCTCTTAATTTAATGTTCTGCAGAAATGGCAAAGTGATGAACAGAATGCAAAAGCCTTAGAATTTCAACAGTATAGTCAGGACCTAAAAGTAGATAGTTGGGAAGTAGGCTTATTCTGTTTTTTTGAAAGTGATGGCAAAAACCACAATTACTTGTGCACAACCTAACCTGGGCTTCACTCTTATGTGATTCAATTCTTTGTATTGGGGCCCTAGAGTGTGTATTTTGAATTAATCCATAGGAATTGCTAATAGATATCAGTGCATATGATTGATGCCCATCTCTCTTCATCCTCAAACATAAAACCATTCTCATTATTACCAGGATTAGTAATAGGAACTAACCTATAATTGAGCATGTGTGTCAGACACTCATGTGCTTTACATTGATTTCCTTGTTTAACACTTAGAACAACTCTGTTGGGTGGAACACTCTATCGGGTGGACATTTTGATTAATTCATTTTATGTTGTGGAAACAGGCTAAGAGAGGTTAAGTAGCTTGGTCAGGGTTGGTTAATGGAAAGTAATGGGACCATGATTCCTCCAGCCTTGACTAAAGTCATCTGACTTTTCTCTCCTCCTCTCCATTTTTTAAAATTATGGTTAAAAAAATACATAACATGAAATCTATCCTCTTCACAAATTTTTAAATGTACACTACTATTAAGTATATTTACATTATTGTACGACAGATCTCTAGAACTTTTTCATCTTCCATTACTGAAATTCCATACTCATCAAACAGTAATTCCCCTTTTCCCTACTTTCCCCAGCCCTGGCAACCACCATTCTACTTTCTGCTTCAGTAAGTTTGACTACATACCTCATATAAGTAGAATCATGTAGGTCATTTTCCTGCTGTGACTGGCTTATTTCTCTTATGATATCTTCAAGGTTCATTCCTTTTTAAGGCTGAATACTATTCATTGTATTTAAGTACTATATTTTCTTTGTCCATACATCTATTATTTCTACCTCTTGGCTATTCTGAGTAATGCTTCAATGAACATAAAAGTGCAAATATTTCTTTGAAATCTTGTTTTCAGTTCTTTTGGATAAATAACCAGAAGTGGGATGGCTGGCTCATATTATAGTTCTATTTTTAATTTTTTGAAGAACGTCCAAATTGGTTTTGATAGCATAAGGTGCATCACTTTACATTCCCACCAACAGTACACAAGGTTGTCAGTGTCTCTGCATCCTTGCCAACACATGTGATTTTCTGGGTTTTTTTAAATAATAGCCATCTTGGGAGGTACAAGATGATATCTCATTGTGGTTTTGATTTCCATTTCCCTGGTGATTAGCACCTTTTCATATACCTGTTGGATGTTCCTATGTCTTCTTTGAAGAAATGTCCATTCCAATTCTTTGCTTATTTTTTAATCTGGTTTATTTGGGCTTTTTGCTATTCAGTTGTAGGTTTTAATATGCAGTTGACCCTTGAACAATTCAGGGATTAGGGTCACCAGCTCCCTGCCCAGTCGAAAATCTTGTATATAACTTTTTACTCCCTCAAAATGTAACTATTTGGAGCTTACTGTTGACTGGAATGTAACAGTCAATTCACATGTATTTTGTATGTATTTCTATATACCGTATAGAATATATACCATATTTCTAACAATAAAATAAGCTAGAGAAAAGAAATATTTTTTTAAACATAAGGAAGAGAAAATATATTTACTACCCATGAAGTGGAAGTACATCATCATAAAGGTCTTCATCCTCATTGTCTTCCGATTTGAGTAGGCTGAGGAGGAGGATGGATTGGTTGTGCTGTTTCAGGGGTGGCTGAGGCTGAAGATATGGACATGGTGGAAGGGGAGGCAGGAGAGATGGGCACACTAGATATAAACTTCTACTGAAATAAATTCCTAAGTGGATGTGCGTAGTTCAAATTCGTGTTTTTCGAGGGTCAGCTGCATGCTGGATATTAATCCCTTTTCATTGACTCAGAGCAGCCTGTGGGAGACTTAGCTTCAGTGCAAATGGAATTTCAGGGCACCACACCTGAGGTCCTCTTGTCAATTATGCTCATGGCAGCAGGAGCTTTGAATGGCGCATTTCCATGGTCGTTACACCTACTGAATCAGGATCTGCATTTTAACAAAACCTCCAAGTGATTTATGTGCTCACTGAAGAACTTTGAGAAGCACTTCCCTAGAATAATAATTTGACACTTTGAGGGTCTTCCCCAGAATCAATAAAAATGTTAATAATCAGCATAGAATCTCCTCAAAAATTCAACTTCCTTGGAATGGTGTTTTTTACAGTTCATTTGAACAGAGTTGCTGTTCAAAGTGAGAACTAGAGCAGATAATTTGTTGTTAATGTGTAACACATGTGCAAAGTGGATTTGGGACCAAAGCAGAATTTCCGAGATGTTTGCCTCTTTGCTAAAAGGAGATAGGATAGAAGTGATTTACTTCCTTTTGTATTTTAGGGTTCAAGGTCCCTGTGGCAGAGGATTATATATTTCTGTATCTATTGTCTTTTGGTTTTTGTTGGATTTTTTTTTTTTTTTTTTTTTTTTGATGCCAAGTCTCACTCTGTCACCCAGACTGGAGTGCAGTGACACAGTCTCAGCTCACTGCAACTTCTGCTCCCTGGGTTCAAGCGATTCTCCTGCCTCAGCTTCCCGAGTAGCTGGGACTGCAGGCACCCACCACCACACCCGGCTAATTTTTTTGTGTTTGTAGTGGAGATGGGGTTTCACCATGTTGGCTGGGCTGGGCTTGAACTCCTGACTTGAAGTAATCTGCCCACCTCGGCCTCCCAAAGTGCTGGGATTACAGGCATGAGCCACTGCACCCAGCCTCTATTGTCTTTAACATGGAGTAAAATATAAATGTGACACTTGCAGTGACAGCTGGAAGTAATCTGTCAGACAAATCTTACTGAATTATGTTTGCTGGTCCATTGCTTAGTAATTTAGAGATTCTCTGTTGGACAGAATAGACTATCAAATAAGCCTTGAAACAAGGCCATGTCACCTAATTTATGGACTTTTCCTTAGGTTTAAAATACCCACACTGTTACATGATCAAGATATTCACACAATCCTTGTGTGATCATCCTCTGAACCACTGATTTCCAGGCGGTGGTCTAGGGACTACTCCTTGGTAAAAATTACATTTGCTAAGTCTACAGTAAGGTCTTGAAGTCAGTATTTTTAAAAAAGCTCTCCAGGTGATAAAACTCAAATTTGGAAACCACTTCTCTAAGCTAAAATGTATTCAGGATTCAGGTCTATCTCACATAAACATCCTCTGGTAGAGTGGTATTACTTACTCTGAATTCCAAATGCCACTTGTTCCTTGCTTACTAGGGAGTATACTTACATGAAGAGTGAAAAAAGAATTCAAAATGTTCAAATTAAATGTAACATACTTGTATTACTCTCAGCAATATTTATTGTTATCTTAGAATTCAATGTAATTTTTACATCATTGCTTATTATTTACTAGTGGGCCTGTTATACCAAGGCCCGTAGCACTAAACATCTGGCTGTAAATGTAGTTGGACTACCCTCAATATCAGGCAGAAAAAGTTCCCCTAAAGACAGCCACAGGTGTTCCCTGAAACAGGACTTTCCTAGAAACTGAGTACCTTTGGTCTATTATTTATTCTTTCATGTCTTCATTCAGCAAATATTTATCAAATACCAGCCATTCGATAGCTATTTCAGCTATTCCAGGCCACTGGATTCTTTTTTTATTTATTTTTATTTTATTATCTTTTTTTCTTTCTTTGAAGACGGAGTCTTGCTCTGTCACCCAGGCTGGAGTGCAATGGCATGATGTCGGCTCACTACAACCTCCACCTCCTGGGTTCAAGCAGTTCTCCTGTCTCAGCCTCCTGAGTAGCTGGGATTACAGGCTTGCGCCACCATGTCCTGCTAATTTTTGTATTTTTAGTGGAGACGGGATTTCACCGTGTTGGCCAGGGTAGTCTCAAACTCCTGACCTCGTGATCTGCCCGCCTCGGCCTCCTAAAGTGCTGGGATGCCCTGCATTCCAGCATGGGCAACAGAGTGAGACTCAGTTACATAGTAACTCAAGCCGGGAAATTCAACTTAATACCTCCCAAACCACAAGTTTCTCATGCATGAAATTTGCATATTCATGATTTTGTTTCTAGACCTTTGCAGTAACCACAGGCAGTTTGGTTCTGGTATGTGTGAATATTTAGGTCCATTCTCTTAGGAATAATTTGAAAAAAGATAAACTGAGCGTTAGACATACAAAAGGGAAAAACAGATGAACCACAGAGGAATAATAGAGAGATTGCAATGAAGCCTTGGGAAAAAATAAGGAAAATTATGGACATGAACTGTACTCTAGTGATTTTTGGACAATGTGGGCCATTGAGATTTGTATAAGAGTTACTATGGGGTATCAGGGAGACTGGAGGACATTGGCAGAATACATATAAATACAAAGTAGCTTATAAATATATATATATAAATTCACAGCACCAAACATACATACTAAAGAAGAAACAGAGTTGGAGAAATGCCATTTGGTATAGGGAGCAGAATAGCATAGTGTTTGAGTTTAGGCTCAACTCAGAATGTTTAGGCTACTGACTAACATTTTGACTTTGAAAACTTAGTTAAGTTTTCTAAATCTTAATTCTCTCATCTGGAAGATTGGATAATAAGATAATTAGAATTAATTAGGAAAATGTCCTAACACACTTTGCAGGTAATTTGCAAATAGCAAGTAGCTGATAAATGTTAGTTGTGCTGTTGATGATGATTATAAATACCATAGGCTTGTTTTCAGCAGTCAAACCAATAAATTTCTATATATCTCAATTAAATTTGTGGAAAGGATGTAATATAGTACTTGT
This sequence comes from Piliocolobus tephrosceles, assembly GCF_002776525.5. Taxonomy (NCBI): domain Eukaryota; kingdom Metazoa; phylum Chordata; class Mammalia; order Primates; family Cercopithecidae; genus Piliocolobus; species Piliocolobus tephrosceles. The sequence goes on from NC_045441.1 coordinate 104,897,442, forward strand.
TATTTCCTACATGGCAGGTAATATTTACTAATATTACCTTTATTTAGAATATGCTGCCTTTTGTAGCTATATACTAGTGGATGTAAAATACTATCATAGAGTTTCATAAGTATAATACTTATCTCTCTTTCCCCCATTCTGTTTTTCACATTTGAGTTTAAATTCCTATGAAAGTTAACCTACTACTAAAAAATATAACCTACAACTGAAGAACTCTAGAAATTCCAGAACTCCTTGATTTCATTACCTAATTTAATAAATACGGTAATTGATAACACCGGTTTTGTTAATAGTGCTTCTAAAGGGCTTATGTATTTTAAATAGTCTCCCTGCTGTCATGTATATCCTATGTATTCTCACCTTCTCTGATATTAATTTTGTGAACAAGGATAAACAGTTTGATTTAGCATACTTTAATGTGACTAGAGTATGTTTGAGTGATGTATTAGAAGCCCTCTTCTATGGGACATCTTCCTTCTCCAGCTCAGTTGAGTGACTCCCCCAACCCCTGCTCCTGTAAACCCTGTACGTTCTCCATCTCTTTATATTTTTAACTTACTTGTACCTTCAAACAGACTATGAGCAGTTTAACCTTGGTGGCAATGACCATATCATAGAACACTGAGCATCCCAGTAGATAGTCAGTTGATTTTTGTTGAGTTAATGAATGAATGCTGCCCTCTTACATTGCTTATATAATCTTTTTTTTTTTTTTTTTTTTTTTTTTTTGAGACAGAGTCTTGCTCTGTCACCAGGCTGGAGTGCAGTGGCATGATCTCTGCTCACTGAAACCTCCACCTCCTGGATTCAAGCAATCTCCTGCCTCAGCCTCCTGAGTAGCTAGGACTACAGGTGTGCACCACCACACCCAGCTTATTTTTGTATTTTTTTTAGTAGACACGGGGTTTCACCATGCTGGCTAGGATGGTCTCCATCTCTTGACCTCGTGATCCACCCGCCTCTGCCTCCCAAAGTGCTGGGATTATAGGCGTGAGCCACCACACTTACATAATTCTTAAGCCATGGTCACCAGTGTACCAGTGACTGATTCAATTAATTCATAAATTAAGAATACCTTTAAAAAGAAGACAAAGAAAGAAAAGAATAGGAAATTTTAATGGGAGAACTAATATTAACCTAATTCTAAAAACTTGTCTGTGGCATAGTTTTTGGGTCTTTCTTTCTGAAGAAAGTTCTTTTCTTTCTGAAGGTTGCCTGCCCTTCTGCAAATGCCAGAGGCCTTACCCTACTTTGTTTACCCCAGTTTCCTGATTACTAACTACTAAATAGCCTGTATAAGGTGACAGGTCTAGACATCCACTCTGGCAGACTAAAGGGGGCTACTGTCACAACTGGCTGTGGTTTTAGGCCCTGAAATGAGAGACACAGACTTTACACACTTCAGCTCTTAAAGATACTGTAGATAATGTTAGGAAGAGGAATAATATAGCCAGGAAAAATGTTTACCACATCACATATGTCTAGTGATTGAGCAGTCATCTATGTTCACAGAAGCCTGAATACATACTTGTATAATAGGCAAATGATAAACATAAATCAACATAGAAAATTGCCATGAGGGCCACCCAGCACATACTGTGTCTACCCAGTGTGAGAGCTTTGTTCTTCTTTGTGACAAATAATCAAGAAACAGGAAAGAGTTTGCAGGTGCGACGGGAAGCAGCTTAAAAGACAGGCCTGGCATCATCTGTAGCCTTAATGTATACCATTTACTTCCCTTGGTGTGATGATTCTCAGCCGTAGGTCACAATTGAGCCTTAGAACCTTAACCCAGAGTGTTGCAGCCTTCCCCCTTGCAAGTACCCCAGGAATTGCTGCCATTGGCCAGTGTCCAAGAAGAAGGCTTGAACAGCTGCCCTGACAAATGGGTTTCCCCTATTCAAGCAAGCAAATGAGGAGTTTGAGCTGCTTTGCAATACTCCCTGCCTCTGGGCTGCAAACGCTGTTTAAAATAATAATAAAGAATCCTACTCTCTAGCACTATGTATTTTTCCTTTTGGAGACATGTAAATATCTTTAGGATGTTTTTAATGCAGGAGGTGGGAAATCATCCATATGAAGAGTTGGTTTCAGCTTTTCTTTCTTTCTTTTTTTCTTTTGGTCTCTTCCAGACAGTAAGGATTGTATCCTGGAGCCGCTTTCCCTGCCAGAAAGTCCAGGTGGCACCACCACTTTAGAAGGTTCTCCATCTGTGCCTTGTATTTTCTGTGAAGAACATTTTCCTGTGGCTGAACAAGACAAACTTCTGAAGCACATGATTATTGAGCATAAGATTGTCATAGCTGATATCAAGTTGGTTGCTGATTTCCAAAGGTAAGTTCTGTTTTTGTCCTTAAAATAATTAAATTTGACCAGGTGTGGTGGCTCATGCCTGTAATCCTAGTACTTTGGGAGGCCAAGGTGGAAGGATCACCTGAGACCAGGAATTCAAGATGCCAGCTCTAAAAAAAATTTTTTTTAATTAGCTAGGCTCAATGGCATGCACCTGTAGTTCCAGCTACTTGGGAGGTTGAGGCAGGAGGGCTGCTTGCACCCGGGCGTTCGAGGCTGCAGTGAGTTATGGTTATACCATTGCACTCCAGACTGGGTGACAGAATGAGACCCTGTCTCTTAAGAAAGAGAATTAAATGTATTGTTTATTAAAGGAGTGGCATAATCTATATATAAAATAATTCCTATACAAATATGAAAATTCATATTCATTTTCAGGTTTCTCCTTACACTTAAAAAAGAACTTTACAACTCTTTTGTACTTCTGAGACTTTTTTGTTTTTGTTTTTGTTTTTGTTTTGAGACAGAGTTTCGCTCTTGTCACCCAGACCAGAGTGCAGTGGCACGATCTCAGCTCATTGCAACCTCTGCCTCCCGTGTTCAAACGATTCTCCTGTCTCAGCCTCCCAAGTAGCTGGGATTACAGGCACCTGCCACTATGCCCAGCTAATTTTTGTATTTTTAGTAGAGATAGAGTTTCACCATGTTGGCCAGGCCTGTCTCGAACTCTTGAGCTCAGGTGATCTGCCCGCCTCGGCCTCCCACAGTGCTGGGATTAGTCATGAGCCACTGCGCCCAGCCAACTTCTTAGACTTTAAAAAAATCTTTGCATTATTTTTCTTGAGTCTGTAAGTTTGAGAATGTCACATACTAATTTTTTTTTTTTTTTTGAGACGGAGTCTCGCTCTGTCAGCCAGGCTGGAGTGCAGTGGCCAGATCTCGGCTCACTGCAAGCTCCGCCTCCCGGGTTCACCCCATTCTCCTGCCTCAGCCTCCTGAGTAGCTGGGACTACAGGTGTCCGCCACCTCGCCCGGCTGGTGTTTTTTTTTTTTTTTTTGTATTTTTTTTAGTAGAGACAGGGTTTCACCATGTTAGCCAGGATGGTCTCGATCTCCTGACCTCGTGATCCGCCCGTCTCGGCCTCCCAAAGTGCTGGGATTACAGGTTTGAGCCACTGCGCCCGGCCACTAATTTATTTTCTCTAAAGAGATGAACTTTCCAAAGAGTAGATAATACCCCCTTTGCAGCATTCCATGACATTGTAGATCTTATTGATGTCTCCCAGATTATGTCTCATGTTTTAGGCCATAGACATTGTCTGAGTGGGTCCTTCCAGTAATTCCAGAATACACTTGGCAAGAGGACACTGAAAAGGCAGTGTTTGGGAATGGGATCCTTGGATCCTTTCAAGCCGAAAGGGTATTGCCCAAACAAATCTCAGTTTAAGTGTTGTGATGAGGTTGATTCCTTTTATCCCAATTTATAATTTCTGGAAGTAGTTGTCCAAGAGAAATACCTTCCCTATACAGTTACTGAAAACATTAAATTTGGTGTATCTGGTAACATCCCATTTTGAGGTATTCTGTCCTGATATCCCCATAAAACGTTGTAGTAGCCCAGACATTCAATACCCCTGCATCTAAACTCTGTTTCTCCCAGGCCATATAAAACACTCCTAGCAAACAACTTCTTTCTCACGATAGGTCTTGCAGAACAGCAAGCTGTATTATTAAGAGCTGACTATGAAAGTAGGCAAGCCTGGGGTTGAGTGCAGGCTTTCACACTTCCTAATCTTGTGATTTCCTGCAAGCTGCCTAACTACTCTAAGCATTGGTTTTTTCATCTATAAAATGAGGGTAACACCAGCCCTCACGGTTATTGAATATTACATAAAACAAAGTATGGAATGTGAGGGTGATCTGGCTGTGACATCTGTCACCCCATTAATCGCTAGGGTTGATTCGACTGATCTGGCTGGCTAAGTGGCTGTCCCCTTCCTCCCTCACCACTCCGTGTTCGTGCTTCTCAAAGCTGTGTTCTCGAAGAGGACAACCATCTCCGCTACAAGAGAACCAGTCTTTGGTCAAGGTATACGAGTAGCTGCGCTTCCCTGCTGGAACCTCCAGACAAGCTCTCAAGTCCATTTGTAGGAGAACATAGGGTAGTCAAGCTTCCAAGATTCCAGACACATCCAAATGAGGTGCTGCATGTGGCAGTCTGCCTTTCTTTCAAAAAAAAAAGAAAAAGAAGAAGAAGAAGAGTATGTGTAGCATCTGCTAGTGCCTGAGACATAATGTGTACCTGATAAGTATTAGATAAAATGCAAAATTTTATTTGTATACCAAAGGTGTATTTGAAATCTTAGTTTTCCGCAACTATCGTTTGAGTCTTCCGTTTGTATTCATGCTAATCTAAAAATCTAATTATCATTTGTAAAAGGTAGCTTTTGAGAAAATTTCATTCAAGGTTCTACATAATCTAAACTTTTGGAAGATGGTTTAAGTTGATAGCCAGCATACCCACAGAGGTAATGATAACTGTTCTCTAGCCTTCATCTCTGTCCTTATGTTCTTCCCACTGCCTAGCACCAATACTGAATATTTACTGTGTGCCTTCTGTGTATGTTGCCTTATATCGACTCAGCACTACTATTTTTGAATACATTTTGGTGTTGCCTTATCAGGGAGCAGAGATAGGAGGAGAGTTAATTGAATGATGTATGTTGCCAACTGGTAAAATAAACTAATTCCTTACATGCTTTCATAGGACATACTCTCTGCTCCTCATTATCATTTGTTATTCTTTATTCTCAATTAAAATATATGTGTGTATATGTCTTCATTCTCAGAGTATTCTGGGAGCTTTGTTATATATGCAACCCAGTTATATGTAGTTAGATCTGTTGATTTTGTTTGAGACACTTCTTAGGGTAGAGATCTTCTAATTCATACTCAACCATTGAAAGAAATACTACATGGGTTATTCTTTCCCAAGGCTTCTATTAGTCAGCTTTTCTTTAATGCGAAATCTTTATTTTTCTTTTTGAGTCCTGGCTGGAGTGCAGTGCCACGACCTTAGCTCAGTACAACCTCCACCTCCCTGGCTCAAGCAATCCTCCCACCTCAGCCTCCCAAGTAGCTGGGACTACAGGCCTGCACCACTACCCCTGGCTAATTTTTTATGTTTTTAAATTTTTATGGCTTCACCATGTTGCCCAGGCTGGTCTAGAACTCCTGGGCTGAAGTAATCCACCCACCTCGCCCTCCCAAACTGTTGGGATTACAGGTGTGAGCCATCGTGCCTGGCCATGAAACTATTCTTTTATTCCCTTTTATCATATAAACACAAATTTTCCTTCAGGAATTGCAGAAGAATATGATTAACTACCAGTGGTAATTGAATAGTTTAAGATTTTTCTTTCTCCTCTGCCACTGAAGTATGTGAGGAATGTCTGAATCAGAGTTTGTATTCTCCATTGTGCTTATGTATCATAGTTAAGTAGCTCTATTGGTACTAATCAATCTGTCTATTTGTATCATTGTTACTAATGTCATTGTTCTATTATCCATACGTGGGCAGGAAAATTGAATTATTTACTAGGTCTCGGGACTTAGGAGTCAGTAATTGAGTGTTGGGATTATTCATGCTTTAAATGCAGATATACAGTAAAATGGATGCTTTAATTAAAAAGAAGATGCATATCTAAGTACTTTCTAAAGCATATCATTAACATTTATTTGAAATATGGATACCTAGATTTTCCTTGTCAACTCTCCTTCTAATTAAGTAAAATTTGCACTCTCAGCAAGTAAAAATGTGATTAATTCTAATTGATCAGGCATATATCTGAGTAAACTCTGTTGCTTTTAAATACCTTTGACTATATGTAGTCTTCTTTAGATAATAACCTCCTACTACTTAAGGAAACTAAAAATTCCTCTCCCAAACAATCCAAGTATTGATTGTTACAATCAAAACTAAGTTGAAATCTTCTCAATATCATGTAACTGGTTTCTAATTTTAGAAGACAAGATATAAGATACAGGGTTGGGAGGAGGGAACATTAGAGGGTCAACTGGCATGAACACAGTCACTCAGAACTCAAGAGGAATTGTGACTTCTGAGTATAGTAAGTAATAAAGGTGATAATAAGAGGTGGACTTACCTTGTGGTTTACAAGAAGTAAGCTGTAAGTTTTCATACTATATTTATTTATGAAACAAAATAACAATAAAAACTCCTGGGGCAGAAGAAATAAAAACAAAAATAAAAATCTTTCCATTGAATCCATTTAACATAGTTATTTATACTGAGCTATTTGCTAGCTTTATTCAGTAGATAAAATTGCTCTGGAAAATAAATGTTAACTTCTTATTTCTTACGCTTTTTTATATTAAATTCCACACATTCACTGCTACTTAATTAACAACCATATTTCAAACCTTTATGCCTATGTCAATAACCATACCAATTACAGTGGGGCTGGGCAGGCAAGATATTGCAACAGAATTTTTTGTGAGACAATTCCATGAGACGTGATTTGAAGTTCCTTTGGAAGAAAAAAAGTATTTGCTGATGGCCTAGCAATTATTTTTATGGATTTTTAATGAAGTGTGAAATACTTTGATAACTCATCCAAATAGAGTTCCTACCACATGTTATTTCTTAGTGGCCTTTATATATTGAGTAGCTGCAATTGTAGCTTTCAGTAAACTAGAGAAGTAGGAAAAATACAGAAGAGAAGTACTAAGTGATCTCTTAAATTTGAACAATATGTTCTAGTGAGTGGGAAAAAAATGCCACAAGAAGCATGCACTGAAGATCTGCTATCTTTATGCTATCACTCAGTTGATTACAATTTATCTGAATGCCCATACCATCCGAAAGGAAACGTATATATTGACACCTCTTAATTATAAGCTTAAAAACCACTATTATATGTTTAATGACTAGGATGTTTCTTTACTCAAATTTAGACGTAGGTCAAAATATATGTTGTTGTTGATGCCTATAGTATACCACAGTAAGATATGATGCCTAATTTTATGTTTACGTTGTATGGTGGTTTATGGTTATATTTTACTTTGTAACAGATTTTTTTTTTCTGATGTTGTTGTCACCCAAGTTTTGGTTAGGAAGAGACCACTCAAATGACAACTTTGTTCCTCTTGTACCAACCTATTACCTGCTTTATCCCATGGGAAACACTTCCTATTTGAGGAGGGCAACTGAGGTTCTGCTAGACAGAATCTCCCCGTGATTTTAAGTCGTTGATGTCAGTAATTTCTTCCCTTGTGCATATCACCTTGAAGTAAACTCTGATGGAAAATAAATATGTCATGTGATTCTTCTCTTCAGACATCAAAGAGACAGTACTCAAACATAGAAGTTTTTGGAGACTGAGACCCACTGACTATTGGAATCAGGCTCCTGTTACCTCTGTAGTGGAACTTCTCTGCACCCTTTCCTACCTAGTTAAGCAATTCCAAAACAGCCCCAAACAGCTGGCGTCAATTTTCAGCCCTTAGGTAGCAATTTGGAAGCAGTTCAGACTGAGGGCTGCTGTTAAGTAGTATGCCTTTTGGAAAGGGAAAATATTCTCTTTCTCTTCAGACTTCATTTCTGTACTTCTGGTTCTGCCTTGTCGAAAAGCATTCTACGTGACCTCATTGGTCTCTGAGGGGAAAAAATGCTTCAAGTCTCTATTTTAATTGTAGGGGCTCTTTCCTGTCCCTGCCTTCCCTTTTCTGCATTTCTTGTACTGATTTGTCCCGACATGACACTGGAGGAGCTGTGTTGTAGAAGACTGAGTTTGGCCTTGGAGTCAGAGAGACAAAGTTCACATCTCAGTTCTAACATTTCAATTGACCTTGGGCAAGTAAGGACTCATTAAATAGTAGCTGCTAATAATTGTCATTATTGTCACTATCATCATTCTTCTCTTCTACCACTTTAGCCACCTATATGTGCCCTCTGACACTATTAATATAACTATTTTGTCTTTTTCATCAAATGTTTGCTAAAATGTTATTGTTTTTGTTGTGTGTCTCATTATTTCGCTGGGATAAACATAAATTCTTCACTACCTTAGTCTTATTTAAATATGTTATTTTTTCTTATAGTAATAATTGTCATATATTAAACACCCAGAATTTTGGACAATGTGCTTTACATGCATTATTCTATTTAATTATCAACAATTTATTTTGCACATGAATAAACTGAGTTTCAGAAAGATTAAATAACTTTAAATTCAGGTTCATACCTTTGAATTCAAAGTCCTTGCTTCTGTATTCACCATTGCCTCTGGGGTGGTAATTAATACATCAACTATGACACTTTGACCACTGTCTTAATTTAAAAAGCAAAACTGCTTCTAGCATAAGATCTGTGCAGATAAGCAAGGAACAGTATTGATTGTCCATTAAGAAAAAAAAAAAATGTCATTGGCCAGGCACGGTGTCTCTCACCTGTAATCCCAGCACTTTAGGAGGCCAAGGCGGGCAGATTGCTTGAGCTCATGAGTTCAAGACTCTCCTGGGCAACATGGCAAAACCCTATCTCTACAAAAAGGAAAATTAGTTGGGTGTCGTGGTGCGTGCCTATAGTCTCAGCTACTGGGGAGGCTGAGGTGGGAGGATGTCTTGATCCCAGGAGACAGAGGTTGCAGAGAGCTGAGATCACTCTATTGCACTCCAGCCTGGGCAATAGAGCCAGATCTTATCTCCAAAAAAAAAAGTCTTTAATAATTCAAAGAGCAGTCTGTTCACGAGGATCCAAGCTCTTACCTGGTCATCTGTTCCACATGGTTTACACAGATACTTTTCTAAGACTGTGAACATTTTCCAAAGTAAAGTAGTCTGTGTATTCAAGGAATTATCACTGCCTTTCAACAGGTTCTAGACCCAAAATGGAACCAATTATATAGGACTGACCACTGTTCTCCGTTTTGTCTAGAGGATACCATCCAGATAGTCCTCAATGGAGTGGCAACCAGGACTGACGATCCTCTCCTTGGTGTATTCTAGCAATAGCCATAAGGAACCTCCAGAGGGAACTTGGCCTTCCTGTCTTTTGAAGACAGTTATCTTAGCACCTGGTTCTGCCATGTATAAATTTGATTAATCGTGAAAATAGATGTCTATATTTCAATTTAGAAGAATAATCCATCTTCTCTTCCTGGCATCTCTAATACAGGTTATACTGTGTTCCTTCATCCCTGTCACCACTTTGTAATGGAAAATGTGCTGAGGGGGGAATAAGAAAAGGACTAGGAATTTCATTTTTATTCTCTTAAGCCTCCTCTTGTCTTCTCTTTCCTCTTTTTTCCTCTCTACCATGGGGTGGTGGGGAAAGCAACTAGTAAGGAATGGAAAGATAGAGACTAGGAGTAGCCATGTAGGAGACTGAGGAGTACAAGGTGTTGAAGCTGGCCCAGGATGGCTAAGGAAATAATGTCCCAGCCTTTTGTAGGTACTTTTTCTCTATTTATCTGCTGTGATGGATCCAATATACACTTGCCTTCTTCTGAGATTTCTAATATGGAAGCCCGTGAGTTAGCCAAAGATTAGGGTGCATCATTTATGTATTTGTGGTTTAAGGCTCAATGGGAGCTTAAGATTGCCATTTTAAAATCTCTTAGAATAAAAGTTAGCACTGTTTTATAAGAAAAGGGTTCACCCCTTACCCATCAAAGTTAACAGTATGGTTGTACAGGAAAAGAAAAACTTAAACATGGGATTCAATTTTTATACACTATTCATTGACTTCTTTTTCTTACATATTCTATATTCATTCAGTGTATTTTTATTTGATGTCAGCTCATGTCATGTTTCTCTTTCTCCCAGACTGCTCTCTAGCACAGACTTCTAATACACAAATGCCCTTTCCATAGAGCACTATGGTATTGGAAAATTAATGTTAAGAAAAAAATTAATAATAAAAAGGAGACAAAATATTGGGAATTGGTGACTACTTAGAGAACTTTACAGGAATCTTCAAATTCTCTACTTCTTTAAAACATTTACTGTGGACCTACTATATTCAGAACATTCCTAGATGTGCTACGTCAAGCCATTTAAAATGTCCACATTTCTACATTTCTACTCTTTCCATATTCTTCATCTATTTCAATAAGTCCCATTTCTTTTTTTTTTTTTTTTTTGGTTCTTTGGTGTAAGTTACTTGTTTTATCCCTCAGTTGTGTGACCTGATAAATTGGGAGCTATAGAGTCAACCTTTCCTTTTCCTTTCTCTCTATGAAAATAACACTCTCTTCCTGGTACCATTCAATAAATAAGACTGCAATTGCCAATATAAGTCTTGTTAGATAAATGGAAAGATGAACCACTTGTTAAATCCTGTCATCTTACTCCCTCTTTCATCACATATGTAGGTCTGGGTGTTAGGCTTTGGTTTTTAATTTAGCTGGTATGCTGCTTCTAACTCTGCTCATTAGATACAAGAATTGTAAGTTGGGCTATTTTTCCAAAGTCTAAATTTGCCTCATGTCAGACTTAGTGTGGACATATGGAACTTTTCTATCTTATGTTATATTGATATTGATTTTAGACTGATTTCTTATTGCATTATTCTTCTGACCTCTGTTCTTTGGATATATAAGATAACCACTCAGTTTTCTCTTTATTGCAGAGTGTGTGTCATAGCCTATTTAATCATTATTGCATTTTAAAGACATATAAACTTAGATGCTATTTCAGAAAAATTCATTATCACATAAAAATATTTCATTTTAACTTTCCTATATGTCTGTTTATTGAATTTGGGGATAGTAAAGTTTAGTCGTTTTCATGCCCTTACGTGGTAATTCCTTTTCATTAAGTCTTTATTTGATACTTGTATAATGCTCCACTGCCTTTGTGTTCACAAAAAACTGCTAGAAAAGCTGTTTTAAGTTAACATTTGATTTGATGCTTTGGGATAACTGAATGTGCTTATAGATTCCTGTCATTCTAAAGCAAATAGTGTATTGAATCTTCTCATCATTCCTTATTTTGTATTGTTCTAAGGTACATTTTATATTGGAGGAAAAGGTTCACTGAACAGCCTATCACAGATTTTTGTAGTGTGATAAGAATTAATTCCACGGCTCCATTTGGTAAGTGTATATCCTGGCTACCATCTTTTCCCTTCAGTATAAAAATTCAAAGGAATAATCTTACTGTCTTATATTAGAATTGCTTTTACTTTCATGATAGATAAAATTAAATTGATGTGTTTATTTTGCCTAACTTGAATAAAGCTAAAACAGTTCTTTGCCAAAGAGATCCTAATGGACACACACATCTATATTTTTTACGAAATAAGTCCTTCTGGGAAAAAAATGGTAAATATCTTTTTTCTGATTTGTTTTCCTGATCTCTCAATAGAAGAACAAGAGAATTATTTTCTGTTATGTGACGTTTTACCAGAAGATAGAATTCTTAGAGAAGAGCTTCAGAAGCAGAGACTGGTAAGAATTGTTTTTAAAGGGTGAATAGTGTCTTGAAAATACATATAAATACATATAAAATCATATTTATTTTTCTTCTTTTTTTTTTTTTTTTTACTTTTTGTTATGGAAACTTTCACACATAGGTAAAAGAGGAGACAATACAAAAAGGTCTTAAAACAGAAAAAAAGTATACACTTGACTGAAAATTAAAGCATTTTATGTTGAAAATGCAGACAGAATTTTTGGCTTTGTTTTGCTTCCTGGATTATCTCTAAAATAACAACAGAACTTACACATTTTAGTGTAATTTTAGCTGCCTGACACATGCTAAGGTTCAGTAGTCGTGGAAAAATGCCCTCAGCTAAAATTGAGTTGAATTGATTAACCTTTTTTTCTCCCCTTCACTGGAATGTGCTATGCACTAACATTTTTTTAATTTCCCTTTATGAATTAAGCATATGGTTTAATCTACATAGTAGCCTTTCTGGTTTTCAGCCTTAACCATAAGCAAGCTAATTTGAAAACCTCAGCATCTTTAACCTTTAAAAAAGATGATAGCACATACAAGCATGAAAATTTTTATTTTATTTTATTTTATTTTATTTTATTTTTTATTTTTTATTTATTTGTTTTTGAGACGGAGTCTCACTACGTTGCCCAGGCTGGAGTGCAGTGGCGCGATCTCGGCTCACTGCAAGCTCCGCCTCATGGGCTCATGCCATTCTTCTGCCTCAGCCTCCCAAGTAGCTGGGACTACAGGCATCCGCCACCATGCCTGGCTAATTTTTTGTATTTTCAGTAGAAATGGGGTTTCACCACGTTAGCAAGGATGGTCTCGATCTCCTGACCTCGTGATCCACCCGCCTCAGCCTCCCAAAGTGCTGGGATTACGGGCGTGAGCCACCATGCCCAGCCGAAAATTTTTATTTTCATTAGTTCATCAGAAAATAATTTTTTTAATTGTTAATTTTGTTTAAAAGCACATGGGTTCTCATCATTTGTGATCTAATCTCGACTATTACTTGAGGTTGACTTGCTGTTCCTTTAATGATTTCTCATAAATCTTTCTTGTATCTTTGGACTTGGCTAAATATGTTATAAGAGAGAGATGATTTAAATATTTGTGCTATATCCTCAAGAGATCTAGGAGAAAAATAAATACTATTTACCATAGTCATATAATATAAGAAAGTCTCTGGAAGCACGTTTTATTTTGTAGACATCCCAAATGATTTTTTCTTCCAGTATGGGAAGGTGATACCGATGGATACTGATTTATATGTAAGAAAAGTTATGCTTTTCCTGTACAACAACAGCAGTAAAGAAATAGGACTTCCTGAGTTTCTCTTCTCTCCTTACAGCGGTGTCTTATGAAATATGCAAAACAAGGGTAAATGTACTATCATGTCTTATGAATGTTATTTGTGTGCACTTACTCATAATTTTCAATTTACATGAATTTTCTCACTGTTGCTAACCATGGCCTTGAATGATCAGAAACCGTCAAGGATTTATTTATAAGAACTCAAACCCTACTACTTCAGCCATTCTTGTTCTTTAGCATGCAGAATCTTTACCATATGTCTGTAGATGGACTTAGGTCTCTAAAAATACCTACATATACTGCATTTAAGTTACCTTTTTTACTTTACAGTTTGATAAAGCGATACATTTAATAAAAGTGAGCATTATGCCAGCTTACAGAAACAAAATAAGAATAAAAAGGCAATTAATCCATACATGTTCATTGAATTTCTGCTTAAGTAGATGCCTGTACAAAGAAGTACAAGAGTACAAGGCATAGTCCATATCATACAAGAGTGTACAGTCTGGGGAAGAAAGATAAATATGTATTCTTATCTTGGTAGTAGAGATAATGATAAAATATCTTGCTGGACTTACGAAGATTAAGTGACATGTAATACACTTAGAACACTACCTGGCACATAGAAGGCACTTAACAAATACTAGCCAATAAAAATAACAGTAATAATACTGTGTCTTAACAATGAGAAGGATTTGGATAGTTAAGAGAGTTGTAGAGAAGGGAAGAAAGACACATATGCATCTAAATGTTCAAGATGTGTTCAGAAAAATCCAGTAAAAGTCTACTCTGGCTTAGGTGGAACATTTTTTATGGGGAGTAGTATGAGATAAATTTGAAGAGGTAAAATGGAGCTAAACTGTGGAAATCCTTCAGTGCCAGAAACTTGATTTTGTATTAATAAAGACCCATTAATGTACCCTCATTGCCCATCAGTGGCATGAAGGAAAGAGTAAATGTAACTGTGTATAAATCCATTTCAAGCTGTCAAACCCTGAGAAAGATCAGACCAACTTGGGGATTGGAAGTAAGCTAACAATGGCTGATGAACAGCCACAAGCCATGCCTTGTATTTGGTTCTTGCTTCATAGCACCCCGTGAGGTGGCTATTAAATGCCGTTCTATTTATGAGTAAAATGTGGCATAGGAAGCTTAATTTGCCCAGGAACACATAATGAATGAGGTGCAGAGCTAGACTTGCAACCAAATGTTCCAGATACATGCCTTTTAAGCCATGCCATGCCAGCATAGTAATTATTTGGCCTCTCATGTGTCTGGTACTATTATTCTAGGCTCTGGGAATCTCTCTGTCCTGGGTGCTTATGGTCTGACAAGTCTGTGTAGGGAGGGGATTCAGGCTTGGATTGAAGTTTAGGGAAAGCAGAGGCAGTTTACAATAGCCCGCCACTGGAATTCTGATTAGAGGATCAACAGAAAGTAAAAAAGGCTTGCCAAGCAGCAGGAAGACAGGCTGAATTTGCCATCAGCCAGTTCATCACAATTTTATGCTACATAGCATGGAAGCATGAGGTTAGTGTGGGTGATTCTTCTGTGGGTGTTAGCAATGATTATAGGATCTCTCTTTTATATAGAAAGAACTTTACAAATCAGTAAGAAGCATGTCCAGAAAGAAGTCTAAATCATTAAATGAAACAAAAGTAACAGGATATTTTTTCTTCTTCTGTCAAGTTAACAGGATTTGAAAATAATAGTACTAAATGGTGGCAAGAATGTTAAGAGACAAGTACTTTTTCAGCTGCTTTTAAGAATGTAAACTGGTATACCATTTCTGAGAGGCGCTTTCTCATCAAGCATTGGAGCTCTTGAAGATGTTTATGCCCTTGGCCCATAGTGTGCAAGAACTCATCCTAGGAAGATTATACAGCCAGAGGGTTTTGAAGTCCCTCACTCTACCACAGCTTGGTGGTTGTTTCCTTATGTTGCTACTACTTATACTTTATCAAACAATTTTTTATCAATGAGAATTTCAGTCTAGTTTCTAAAACATGTAATTTAAACTAATCAAACTGCTTTATGATAATGGATGTATAATGTAGTCAGTGTTTGAGTGACCCCAGCTCAGTATTTCAACTCAAGGACCTTGAATTGAGGATCTTGAGAATCTCAACTTGAGGATCTCAACTCAAGTCCACGAGGAAGAACCCTCAAACTAGAGTATTAGTAGGGCATTTGCTGACTTGATTTGCATTAATGATGATTTGCATATGTTTTGTTCTTCAGTATTTATTCTTTCATGTGGAACTCTAAGTAAAAGGCATATAGTTTAAGTACCTTTGTATGGTTTGCTCTTAGTTCAAAATGACTTTGTAACTTCAGGGCAGAAACTGTGTTGTATGTGTAAACATCCTTCCTAGTCCTCCCTGTACTCCTAAGTTCATATTGTTATTTTTCCCCAAACCTCATTTTAAACAGACAAACAAAACTCTGTTTTCTATGTGAGTGGCTGGAGGTATATAGAGTTTAAATGATTCACTCAAAGTTACAGTAGCAGATTTTATGCTAGAACCATATTTCTTTCTCCACTTTCTTTGAGATTTCACTGGTTTCTTGACATTTACAAGATTTGTATGTGTTCCCAGTTTTCTTTTTGAAGAGCTTGATTCCTACTTGACACTTCTTTGAACATTTTCATCCATATTCTGAAGGGAACTACAGAATTAGGAAGATTCTCAAGGATTTCAATAGCTTGTACACCTACTTCCCTTTGGCTTCCTTTAAAAATTCTCCCTTGATCTTGGTGCATCATTCTGTTATTTCTCATCAGTCTAGCTTAGTCTCATCCAGTGGTTCTTTTCCCTCTTTTCTCTTAAATATGCGTACGTATGTTTCCCAAGATCTTATCCCCAGTTCAGGGCATGCACATCCGTGTAGCTACCACTGTTATGCCTGTGGCTTAAATGTTAGTGCTGGTGCAGAGCAGGCAGTCAGAGTAAATATTCATTAATAGAGTTCATCCACAGCTTTCATCCTGGCTCACTTCTGAACCCCAAATCTATATTTCCTCATATGAAACTTTTCCATTTGGATTTCCAGTCTGCACTTTAATATGCCTAAAAACAGAACTTATTTTTTCCTCCCCCAAAACTTGCTATTTGCCTGTTCTCCTTTTATTACATAATGACACCACCATTCTCCTGGTCACTCAGTTTGGAAATCTCTAGAAGCATGTTTAATTGATTCTTTTTTTCTCACTCCTATAGCTAAGTCATTTGTCAAATCCTACCTACCAGGTCCAGCTGAGTCCCAAGTCCCACATCCATACTCATACTTACCTTGTCTATAGACTTACCTCTTCAGGCAATTGACACTGCCTCCAGAATGTTAATATTAAATGATTGTTAAAATTAATTAATATTGCTATTAATTGATTAATAGCAATTGATTATTATCTGTTAATGTTAATATTAATAAATAACATAAGTCACTTTATTCTTTTTTTTTTCTGACAAGATCTCCCTCTGTCACCCAGGCTGGAGTGCAGTGGCTCACTGCAACCTCTGCTTCCTGGGGTCAAGTGATCCTTTTGTAGCAATGGCATCTCACTATATTGCCCAGGTTGGTCTTGAACTCCTGGGCTCAAGGGATCCTCCCGCCTCAGCCTCCCAAAGTGCTGGAATTACAAGAGCAATTCATTGTGCCTGGCCCTATTCTCTTCTTCAAAAACTTGCACTGTTGTTTATTATCTTCATGTTCTTAAGGTTTTCTAGGCTCAAACTGCATTTCCAGTGTCTTTTCCCTAAATTGTCCAGTGTCCAATTAATTCGTTTATTCAACAAATATTTATCTTCTTTTTTTTTGAGACAGAGTCTCGCTCTGTCGCCCAGGCTGGAGTGCAGTGGCCGGATCTCAGCTCACTGCAAGCTCTGCCTCCCGGGTTCACGCCATTCTCCTGCCTCAGCCTCCTGAGTAGCTGGGACTACAGGCGCCCGCCACCTCGCCCGGCTAGTTTTTTGTATTTTTTAGTAGAGACGGTTTCACCGTGTTAGCCAGGATGGTCTCGATCTCCTGACCTGGTGATCCACCCGTCTCGGCCTCCCAAAGTGCTGGGATTACAGGCTTGAGCCACCGCGCCCGGCCCAAATATTTATCTTGTACTAGATATTTTATAAATACTATTGATATGGCAGTGGATAAAACAGGCAATGGTCCCTGCCCTTGTGAAGTTTACACCGTATTATAAACATTACTTTTCTCACATTTATCAAGTATGTTAGGTACTTTCAGGATTCTACTTCATGAACTAGGAATGGCAACCCCCACCTGTGTAGATACATATCCCTCAAGGCATTGCTGAACTGCCACATTTTCCAAAAGTTTCCCGTATGCCACCTGTCAAAATTAATAACATCTTCTAATTCTATTAACACACTATTTTATTTGACTTTTCAATTATAGTTAGTTATTTTAAAATCTGTCTTTCTTACTAAGATGCCTCTTAGCAGTTCAGACTGTTATATTAACTTTTGTATCTTCTCTGAGGCTTGCTCTTAAGTATGAACTGAAATTTAATCCTGAAGTATTGGCTTGTATTTCTATAAAGCCATATAGTCAAATATCCCTAATTAACAAGGATACAATATAGCTAAGGCAGACATCTATAATCACTGCATTATACTTTGCACTTCAACATAAAAAAATCCTCAGTTTTTCCTTTGTCTACAGGAGAAAATGTGTGGTATTCATAAGCTCTCAGTAGCAAGATGTAACTTAACTAAATTGGGAAAAAGGGAAAGGTAACTGTATGAAGGTGTTTTTTTAATCACTATTTCAAATGTCAGAGATATCATTCATGACAACTACAAATTTTCATAAAAGTTTTAACGTATATAACAAATTTATCTTCAGGAGAGAAACAGTTTTTTCTGTTTTTAATTCTGCTTCATGTGTCTCACCTCTCCCCACAATCAAGCCACAACAAAATGAAATTGCATATCTGCCACTGAGAAGATTGTTCTTCCTCATGCCACTTTTTTAAATATAGATTTTAGAGACTTTCAGTAAAGGATCAAATTACTGTATGCCAACAAACTCAAAGTAAAAAAATCAATTTATATTTATACCTTTCTTGCATAATTCCTATCTTTCAGGCACAATACATACAATTTCTAAAACTGCATCTAGAATAACATTTTCTTAAATATAAGATGATATTTCCCATTGAATGTAACGTTGTTATTAACAGTGCAACAGACATCAGTTTAACTGCAATGACCATTGAGTAAGTTTAACCTTCAGATTGATGACTGCTTTCTTTGGGAAACAAATGGTAATCACAATCTGAAACAATATTATTTTGAGTGCTAAGGTTTACCACTTTGAGCATCTTCAATAAGGACTTAAAATTTACGTGAGTGACATTTTGTATATATACTGGTTGAGTGAGATCAGGCAGGAAGTATTACCCCTGTTTAACAGGAAATACAAGGTCAAGGACAGTAAGAAACATGCACACAACCATCGTTATACACTGTGTGAAATACAAAGGGAAGCAACTCAAGCTCCTAAATTTCCAACCCCAACCACCATTCTCTTTCTAATTGCACCAGGATACTTTATCACATTTGATCTTTCTTTAAGCAAATGTGGCTTTTTTTTTTTTTTTTTTTTTTTTTTCAGTATCACTCTGTCACCCAGGCTAGAGTGCAGTGGCACAATCTTGGCTCACTGCAACCTCCACCTCCCAGGTTCAAGCAATTCTCATGCCTCAGCCTCCCGAGGAGTAGCTGGGATCACAAGTGTGTGCCACCACACCCAGCTAATTTTTATATTTTTAGTAGAGACGGGGTTTTACCATGTTGACCAGGCTGATCTCAAACTCCTGACCTCAGGTGATCCACACACCTTGGCCTCCCAAAGTGCTGGGATTACAGGTGTGAGCCACTGTGTCCAGCCAAAAGTGACATTTTCTAAATTGACATTTGTTAGAATTAATGAAAATGGCTGAACAGGACAAATAAATAATAATATTCTGTTTTCATTGTAAATAATTTTTTAAATAAAATCTGATTTCCTATTATCTTAGTTCAGTAGTAGGTAGGAATTTCTTATTCCCTTGGGCCTAAGCTTCTTATATTTTCTTTTAAAACTATACCTGACCTTGGAAATACAGGAAAGTATACAGGAAGTACTTCCTCAGGCTGGTAATACTATACTGAGTCATGCCATGCTGATAGCTTTCTTTTTCCTTTTTCATCTAAAAGATGGGTATTTTGTAATCTCCCATGTCCACCTATTGAATTTTTTGAAGTCCTTCTCTTCCCACCTAAGCTAAATTCTCTTACACCTTTAATACAAACAGGAATTTGGCTTTTCTAGTTTCTTGTGTGTTTAACTCTTGCATTTTCATTTTATCTTACACGTCTACCTTTTTTCATTGTGATGATATATTCCATGTGAATGATTAAATTCATCTCATTTTTTAATCTCTTAGTTCATTTTTTTTAGATGTTCTGTCCTGTTTGGAAGACACTCTTCAAAAGCTATCTCAGTGAGACTCAAAGTAGGAGAAAAATACTGTATTTCTATGCTGTATAGCAAGCAGATGGCTGTTGTCTTTATCATTGCAGATTCAGAAACGGTGGGAGGTACTGATATGTTTCAAGAAGGTGAAATATTAGTCAGATCAAATCTCATGGATTTGGGGGTGTATATCATCTTCCAGTTAAGAAATTTCTCTCTATATTTTATGTTTCACTGTCTTATTTCAGTCATTGACATGGATGGCTTTTCCTCTTTTATGTATTAAGATTCTAATGTCACAAGGTTAACTTTCTATCATCTCTCATAAAATGCTGAGAAAGGTGGATTTTATTGATTATTTTTAAAGAAACTGTATTTTGCCATTAATAATTTTTGTTTTAGTACAATTATCCCTGCCTTCTACATGCAGAGGTGTGTGTTTAAGTATATTAAGTATTATTTAATACATGATTTGAGTATATTGCTAACATAAATTCAAATGCTCAAGTGACCAGACTCTGGCAAACAGATCAGTCATTCCCAGTGCTATTCAGTGACCCTTTTGACACTTAAAAAAGAATTTTGGGAGTGGGAAAAAGTAGCTTTTTATTTGACCCTTGGTGTGAGGGCTTCCAAAATATTTAACTCAGTTGTAGGCAGACTCCATTCTGAAAGCTGTTGAAGCTGCACATCATTATCTGTACAAAAAATTTATTCATGTTTCCATTTTACTTTATTAACCAAACTTGTCTTTTAATCCTTAAGTTAGTGGAAATTTATTGAACTTTTTATACTTTTAATTTCCTTATATTGAATGTTACATCAGATAGAATAAAAGATGTGATAGAAAAAAATAATTTCACCATAATACTGAGTGGGATTAAAATGAAAATGCCATCTTACTGTCAGAAAAGATAAGAAATGGCAGACAGAACAAAAGGAGATGGTATTAGGTCTTTAGCCAGCCTCAGTTTGAAACAATTTGAAAACTCTTTCAGTAACTTAGACAGTGTTCACTTATTCACATCATGTAACTAGTAATTAAAATTATCCAATACTTTCAAATTTATTTAGAATAAAAATTCAGACTCTTTATCAAGATCTCAAAGGATCTGGCACATGCCTCTCTGAGCCACTCTCCCACATCTCTCTCACCCACTTTCTCCTGTGCTCACTGTACTCCAGCTACACTGGCTATGTCTGTGTTCCTCAAACACACCAAGCTGTTTCCAGCTTTAAGGCCTTTGCACTTGCTGTTTGCTCTGCTTGGAATGCTCTTCTCTAGAATCTCAGGAGCCAGACGCAGTGACTCATGCCTGTAATCCCAGCACTTTGGGAGGCCAAGGCGAGAGAATCACTTGAACTCAGGAGACCAGCCTGGGCAACAAAGCAGACTCCATTCCTTAAACATAATAATAATAATAAGCTCATGGCTTTTTTGAAGGGGAAAGGAAGAGTTTTTAGAGAAGACGAGCCTCTGGAATGGTACTACAGGCAAATGAATGCTTTGGAAGTACTTTGGGAAGCTAAAGACATATAGAGTAATTTATATAGCTGAAATGATTTGGGAAAAATTGCCTTCTGTGGAGGATTAACTTTAGCTATCAGCTACAATGTTTTGGAAAGTAGATACTGAAAAGTTATACTGATTGTTTAATTTGTTGGAAATTCCTTTCTTGGGGGTAGGAAAGATTTAAACCTATTCTGAATTTGAGGTTATGACCAAATAGAAGTCATAGACTACAGTGCGCAATGTAATACTAAACTTTTAATCAGCCTTTAGGAAGTTTTTACTGAATAAAATTTGTTTTAACTGATTGAAGTATCCAAGTCAACTGTTTTCACCAAAAAACAAACCAAAAAACCTTCTTTGCTTTATATTTTGTATGTATTTACTTGATGGAATATAGGTACTAGATAGTAAAGAAGCATCTCTGGTCCCTTTTTTTTTTTTTTTTTTTTTTTGGTCTTCTGAGATGGAGTCTCAGTCGCCCAGGCTGGAGTGCAGTGGCGCGATCTTGGCTCACTGCAAGCTCTACCTCCTGGGTTCATGCCATTCTCCTGCCTCAGCCTGGTCCCTCTTTTTAATTACTGATGACTGATATACCACTCTCCATGCTTTGATGTCAGTCCTCAAAGGAATGCCTGTCCAGTGTCTGCAGTGCTTGTACTAACAGACTCTGAGTGCTCACGCTCTTCAAGAGAAGAGGCTCATCAGTATTCTGTATGTATTAGGGACCTCTGCCATTTGACCTGCAGTCTGGGTCCTCGTATTGTAAATAAGTCACTTCAAAAGAAAGCTAATACTTTGTGACACCTTTATAACAATAGGACAGACCTTTTTCTGCATCTGATTAATGAGAATTTTAACTTTTATTACTTTCAAGTTTCCATTTTGTTGACTATGTACTGTTTATTTTCTATCCTGAACTTTAATTAATGGCTGAAAACTTTAATCCTAAATTCTAAACTGTTTTAGAACTGCTTGCTCTTTAAGATTTTCTCTCCTCTGATATTTCTGCATGTTCATGTATGTTTTTTGTTTTGTTTTGTTTTTTGTTTTGTTTTGTTTTGAGATGGAGTCTCACTCTGTTGCCTGAGCTGGAGTTCAGTAGCGTGATTTCGGCTCACTGCAGCCTCCGCCTTCCAAGTTCAAGTGATTCTCCTGCCTTAGCCTCCTGAGTAGCAGGGGTTACAGGCATGCACCACCACATCCAGCTAATTTTTATATTTTTAGTAGAGATAGGGTTTCACCATGTTGGCCAGGCTGGTCTTGAACTCCTGACCTCAGGTGATCCACCTGCCTCAGCCTCCCAAAGTGCTGGGATTATAGGCGTGAGCCACCGCCCCCAGCCAATGTTCATGTTTTTTTCCCTTTTCTAAAGAGGCTCTTTTATAATCCCAGCATGTAAGCAAAAAGGGAATGCACTCTAGATCTTTACTGGTCCCTAGACAAAGGAGTACAATGACCAAGGGGTGGTACTGTAGGTCTCCTCATCTACCTTCTTTTCCAGCCACCTTTCTATCAGGTTGTTTCCAGACCTGACCTACCCTGTCTTTTAAAAGAAAAGACCTTCATTTTCATAAATTTTAAGTATTTTGAATATTTAATTTTTTACTATTTAAATATTTTAACACCAAATAAATGCCTTTAACTTTTTTTTTTTTTAATGTTCTAAGGAAAGTGCATTGCAGAACTTGCTTGACAGACTGCATGTTAGGTTCTCTCAGGCCTGTCCTTACATCCAGCTCTTATACCCCAGAACGCTATTCAGATACCATCGAGAAGAAAAACTCAGGAATAATTATATTATTTCTCAACATTTTTTACCCCATCCCCAGCAGTAGCCAACATCTACTTTGCAGTGCAGGATTTGGGTCCTTCTCCCAGCAGCTTATAGCCTTTGCTTTGTGTGCTAAAGAATGGTCCCCAGAAGCAAGCTGAGGTGTGTGCCTGTTCACCATCAAAGGGCTTTTGTTCATATCTTTTTGCCCTATTCCAGGTCTTTCTCCTGAGAACTTGGAGGAAGCCCATGGGGGGAGTTGGACCCCTTGTGTCTAGGACTCCCAGGGATTTTGCCTTTAAGAATTATTTAAAATACAAGCTTTTGTTTCCTACTTCCCTTTTCCTCCCACGCTCTGCCAAAGGTGAAAGAAGTAGTTCATGTGTTCATGTCTCTCTTCAGAGAGGCTGTCTGTTAGAAGTCAATTTGTCTAGTTGCCTTGTGACTTCAGCTCTTCAGACTCAAAATAAGTTATGAATTTATTTATTTATTTATTTATTTATTTATTTATTTATTTATTTATTTATTGAGACAGTCTCACTCTGTCACCAGGCCGGAGTGCAGTGGTGTGATCTCGGCTCACTGCAACCTCCGCCTCCTGGGTTCAAGGGATTCTCCTGCCTCAGTCTACCGAGTACCTGGGATTACAGGCGCACACCACCACGCCTGGCTAATTTTTAAATTTCTTTAGTAGAGAAGTGGTTTCACCATGTTGGCCAGGCTGGTCTCCAACTCCTGACCTCAAGTGATCCACCCACCTCAGCCTCCCAATTGAATTTTTTTGATTATTAAGCTTTTTCTCATTGATAGGATGTTCTCTTGTATCTATTTCCTAAGCAGAAATTGAACTCCTCCTCCCCCCTGCTTGATTTTAATTAGTATCTTAGTGGTTAGCGCTGAGGTAGATGCTTTCTTTTTCCTTTTATAGAGTTCTAAAAGATAAATACATACATATGTATGTATTTAGTATGTATACATATGTCCAAATACATATATATGTATTTGTCTACTAAATGAGGTAGAGCTTCAAGAGACTATTGACCCTGTCAGCTAGTTGTCATAAATTCTAAAACCTGTTAATATGGCTTGGTATTTAATCTTGGTGTTGACTTACCTATCAATTATTGTATCAATAAATTGCTATATTTGTTTATCTTCATATCCATTTTGCCAGAAGTTTGTCTTTGGAGTATATGCCAGCAAATTATGTCACTCACTGCCAGATGTTCTTTGGATAGTTTTCTGATACCCATCCAATAAGGGCTAGGCATCTGGTAACACTTAACTTAAAATATAATCTGTTAAAAATTGTGACTATGGCTGGATGTGGTGGCTCACTCCTGTAATCCCAGCACTTTGGGAGGTGAGGCGGGCGGATCACTTGAGGCCAGGAGTTGGAGACCAGCCTGACCAACATAGCAAAACCAATTCTCTACTAAAGAAATTTAAAAATTAGCCAGGTGTCATGGCACATGCCTGTAATCCCAGATACTTGGGAGACTGAAGCACGAGAACCACTTGAACCCAGGATGTGGAGGCTGCAGTGAGTCGAGATTGCATCACTGTACTCCAGCCTGGACAACAGAGCAAGACTGTGTCTTTTAAAAAAAAAAAATTGAAAAATTATGATCATGATATGTAAAAGGTACAACTTTGGAAGCCAGTAGTTGGTGTTAGGAGGGTGGATGAGGATTAGTGGACTGTGGTCTAATGTGTGGCTATTCTCTTCAGTGATTTTTGAGTAACAATTAAATGACTTTTCATACAAGTTCTAGTCTGTGCTTAGGATGTAGAAGAGGAAATATGTTTTCTCTCACTCACCTCTAGTTTCATGGCTGAGACCTGTAAAACAAAAGACATATTAACAAAGGAAAAGCGTACAAATGTATTTAGTATGTTTTACTTGACTCGAGAGCCTTCATAAGGAAATGAAGACCCAAATAAATGGAAATCTGTGCATCTTTATGCTAAATTTGATGAAGAAGTGGATCATTGTGGGGAAGTGTGATTAGACAAGGGGGATATGATCTGCTAAGAAACTGGAGAGGACTTAGCAAAACCTATTTGTTCAGATTCTTCTCTTTATCCTTGTGTCTTCAGAGAGAAGGATGTTCCTTTTCCTCAGGTATAAGAGAGGGTACCTTTTGAATGAAGGCTTTATGATCTACTTTAGGGGGAAAGGGGAAGGAGGAGGTAAAAGTGAGCTTCCTGCTTTTGCTATTCCAACGTGCCATATTTTGGGGTGACATGTTCTGAACCCCATCACTGACTATGTAGTTTTTATAAGAGTCAACCCAAATATCTCCTCCTGATGATCTCCTGAAGCCTGTGCCTCTGTATCCATGTAAGAGTCTATGAAAGCAACATTCCAGATACTGACTGGAAGAAAGACAGATTCGAGATTATAACCAACCAATACTTACAAAAACTGTGCTCAGGGACAATTGAGGAAGACTGGAGACTGACTGTTTAAGACTATATAGAGAAATTTCATAATTATGAAATTATGAAATTTCTCTATATAGTCTTAAACAGTCAGGAGACAACAAGTATCTGTACTGCATCATGACAACCCATACCCCACCCCTCTGTACTGTTTTCACTGAGTTTGAGGGTGCGCTTTGTAATGAGAGTCAGCTTTTTTTAGGCTTGATATTGGAAATAGCCCTATGTTGTTTTTTCTATTAATCCTGAGTATATTGTCCATGATACATACACTTATTATGTACCCACAATGACTCTGACACTAGTTACCTAGACAGGCCAGACTTCACAGCCCTCCACAGACTATCCTCACTTCAAACACCAGCCACAAATTGGAGGTTTCTCAGGATACTTTTACTTCTGACCATCTGGCTACAAATTCAGAGGTCCCCACTACTCTCTCAGGTTCAATAGTTTGCTATAATGACTCACAGAACTCAGAAAAGCACTATACTTGTGATTACAGTTCAGTCATAGCAATAGGATACAAATCAGAACAAGTCAAACAGAGAGTCGCATAGGGTGAGATCTGGGAGATTCCCAAATACAAAGCTGCCATCATTCCTAGGAATGCATTGTCCTCCTGGCACATCAGTATGTAACAATACCCAGAGTAATCCCAACCAAGAAAGTTTACTGGAGCTTTGGTGTCCAGAGTTTTTATTGTGGCTTCATTGAGTAGGTGTAATTGATTAAATCATTGGTCACATGGTTGAGCTAGATCTCCAGCTCCCCTCCCTTTCCAGGAGATGAGGCTGATCTTATGTGACTCAGAGCCCAACCCACTAATCACATGGTTGGTCTTTCTGGCATGGCCAGTTCCCATCCTGAGTTATGTCATATAAACTATCAGGTGTGGTTAAAGGGCCCACTATGAATACAGACCCTCCAGTCACTCAGGAAATTCAAAGGATTAATAAGTTACCTCTTAGGAACAGACAACAAAGGCCATCCAAATTCTCCACACAAACCCTTTATCTGGTGTGTTTCCCTTGTCTGTCAAAGCTGAGGGCCACATTAGGGCCTACCTTTAGGTTAGGTTTGAGTGTGTGTGTGTGTGTGTGTGTGTGTGTGTGTGTGTATTTTATTTTTTGTTTGCAATTGAGGTGCCCACCATATTTTTTTCTTTCTTCTTTTATTCCAATTTTGGTTTGTTCTGTAGCAGCCTGAAACATTTATTAAAACAAAGTGGAGGTGTAAGTGAAATAATCCCATATACCTCAGAGTTAATCCATTATTCTTAAAATAAAAAGCAGGAGAAATAGGAAATTCTGCTGCCTTGCCATGGAGCCTTTGGGCCACTGCTATAGTTTTCATGGGGAAATTTGTTGTGTTCTCTATTGGAGGAGTGCCACTGGACTCCTAGGCTGAGAATGTCTAGCTGGTTCTGCCATGCTGCTGCCTTTAAGCTGGTTTGGGAAGGAACCTGAGGAGTGTGCCTTTTTCTCTCATAGCCACTCATATATCCGTTTAGCCAAGAAACTATTGTAGATCAATTACTTGTCAGTATCCATAAAATGTTTTTGATAGCCATAGCTGATAACATCAATCTTGGTTTTACTTTCGTGTGTTAATACAGGTTATTTCCTTTGGATTTGTCACTTTAAACATCAGTTTTTTACTTTGCTGTGTATAAATTCTTACCTAAATAAACATTTTTTAAATTGCTCTTTCATAAATTGACTGGTTTTTATAATTTTCAACCTAACTCACATTTTCATTTTCTACCTACGTGTCAATCCCCTATGACTGTGTTGAGTACCATCTGCTATATCTGCTGTTTTATTAATGTTTTCTCTGCTTTTAGCTTATGAATAAAGATGAAAGACTAGACATTGACCCCTTTGCTGTCACACTTGACGTTTTACACTAATTAGAAAAACATATATAGCTTGTTATTATGACTCTTTGCCTAGCACATAAGTTGATCTTATATTCTTACTACTATGGCTTTATCTAAGCATATTTGTAATGAAAATTTTATCTGATTTTTATCAGCTTCTTTGAGAGGCTCAAACATATGACGTCTGCACCATGCTCTTCATCTCCCTTTTCCTAGTATATAGCCCAGAATAAACCTAAATTAATAAAACCTGATATATAGCCCAGCATGAATTTTTTTTTAGAAAACATAAAACCACAAAGTAGATGGGCACATCTTCGATTTGCACATCTTTGTGGTGCTTTTTATGGAGTGTTTCCTGATTTTTTTTTATTCATAAGTGACTTCAAACATATGCCACAGCTAATTCTATCTGATGCTAAGCTTTATGAAGGAAAGAAAAAGTAAGGGAAAGAAAAAAAAAGAGGGAGAAAAGGAGGAAGGGAAGAAGGAGAGAAGGAAATAGAAAAAAAAAATACTTTTCTTCATTGCGCAAGTAGCTTCTACTCAGTTTTTTGCCTGATCAGTAGTTGTCAGTATGTTTACCACAGAAGAACGATGCACAGAATTTAAAACTGTCTTGTTTTCTCACATCCTAGTAAGGTAACAGCAATAGGATTAAAGGTGCTAGGGCATAGTGATAATATGACTGTCTTCTACCTAGACTCCTTTTAACCACTCGAAGTTTTGAAGAAATAGAAGCCATGGGAAATACAGCAACTCTATTCAACAGTTATTGTGCACCCTGTCTATAATGCACAGGGGAGATTACAAAGATGAATAAAACAGTTCTGCCATCAGTGAGCTTCTTATCTGGTAGAATACATTTTGAGTTGATTACATAGAGATAATAACATTAACAAGGTTTTCCTATGAGTCGTTCATATACTTTGGAAGACTATTAGTTTGGAAAAAAAAATTTTCTGTGCATCAGAGCCTGAGTCCTAGGCAGATGGATTAGTTTGTAATTTAAGATTTAGAGGTAGAGTACCTAACAACCAAATGAAATGTGTGAACCTAGGGTGGTCTTGAGTAGAGGTTAGGGAGAAACATTAAAAGACATTCTTGGGGTAATTGAAGAAATCTAAGTATTATCTGGATACTTCCAGCTATTTTAAAATTACTGTTGATTTTCTTACTTGTGATGATAATGGTTTTGTGGTTATACGTAGGCGAATGTCCTTACTCTTAGGAGAGGCATGCTGAAGTATTAAGAGTAAAGTATCGTCGTATCTGCAACTTATTTTCAAATAGTGCAGCCAAAACAAAGTATATAACATACAAATGTACATGTGCATGTGAAGAGAGAGAAAGAAACAGGCAAAATGTTCAGAGTTACTGAATGTAAATATTGAGTATAGGAATGTTAATTGTACTGTTCATTTAACTTTTCTGTGTTGGTGAAATGTTTCATAATAAAAAATTTTTAAAAATAGAAGAGTAGCAAAGTTTAGGGATAGCTACCTGTCTTATTTAGCTTCCTGGTTTACTAATTCATTTAGAATGGCATGACATAGCTATGTCAGCAAAGCCAATTTCAACAAATAAAGGAGAGCTTTTTTCTCCTTAATTTATTGAATTGATTACAATGCAATAATGAAAACTGTTCCAGACATAATAGTTGCATGTTTAAAATATTTTTTATTTTCATAGTTTATGTGTAAGTGAAAAATGGTCAAAAGTATATATTATATCTTTGGTGTTATTTTAAGAAATTTATAAGGCAAAAGCACTTTGTAGACTAAACTTTATTAGAGTGGAAATGAGGAAAACCTTGATATCATTATTTTAATTCTTAATATTTTTTTAAAAATAAAACAAAAGTAATTGTGTTCTATACCAATGTACTTCATTTTCCTTAGCTGTTGGGCTTTATAATTATCACTCTAGTTCATTTCCCTATGACTTGCATCTTCTATTTTGCTCAAAATGTCATGTTAGTAATAAACTGTATTTGTGCCCTTAAAAAGTATGTTTTTAATTTTTTTTTTTTTTTTTTTTTTTTTTTTCATGCAGGGCCCAGGCGTCTTGCCCAGGCTGGAGTGCAGTGGTATGATCACAGCTCACTGAAGCTTCAAGCTTCTGGGCTCAAGCAATCGTCCCACCTCAGCCTCCTGGATAGCTGGACTACAGGCAGGCACCACCATGCCTGGCCAATTGTTTTATTTTTAGTAAAGATGGGGGTCTCTCTATGTTGCCCAGGCTGTGTTTGTAGTATTAAAAGTAAAAACGATTTTTTAAAAGTAAAAACCTATCCCCAAGTCCCTAGTCCTATAGCAAGTAAAATTCTATGTATCTCTGTATATATTTTGTAAAAATTGTCTGTTGTAAGTTTAAAAGAAAACTTTAGGATTTTTAAAAATCATAGTCAATGGTAAATTTCTTGGAATAGTTTACATATGTAGTAGACCATTCTCTGTTTAAACAAATTATCAACTTACTGTTGCTGTGGGAAGCTCTTCATTTTACTTTATAAAACTAAATAGTAAGTGCCAACCATATGTCAGTAAGGGATAATCAAGTGTGTTATAAACCCCTTTCCTTTGAGAAAGTCATTTTGATTTTCAGTAGAGCACATACATTTGTAGTGTGTATGTTGTTGCACCTCGGGTATAAATGTAGTTAGTCATCATGTATTTATTGAGAATCTACTATACGAAATTGTGTGCATATGGCATAGAGGAGCTCATTTTCTATGAGTAGAGATGGTTGGGACACAGTTTTCCTGAAGACCAAGCAGTGTAGATGCCTACGAATGCTCTAAAACTGTGGCAAAAAAAGGAAGTATCATTTCTAATACAAAAACGGTCTGGGAGAGTCACTTTAATGATTTGTAGAATGTTTCACAGGCAATTTAGAGATCAGCTGAAACTGAGTCCTAGAGAAGTGATATGCCCAAGGCCACATCAAGAGCTACTTTGACACAAAAACAGACAAGACTACAGAACTCCTAAGTGGCAGGCCGTTGTTCTTTCCACTCACCACAAAGATACAGCATTTGAACTGACCCTTGAATAGGCAAAGATGGGCAAAAGAGGGAACGATTACTCCAGGCTGAGTGGCTTCAGAAATTATAGTAGGTAGTTGAGAACTGCTACTGAGAATAATACACAAGTAAATAATGACATGTGTTCTTGCTTTTCCCTATAATGTAGGGTTGTATGGGGAAGAAATGTGAGAGAAGACTTTTAAAAACCTAGGTTAGAGGCCAGGCACAGAGGCTCCCACCTATAAAGCCCAGCACTTTGGGAGGCTGAGGGAGGAGGATCACTTGACCATAGGAGTCCGACGCTAGCCTGGGCAAGATGGAGAAACCCTGTCTCTACAAAAAAAATACAGAAAGTTAACCGGGCATAGTTGTGTGCACCTGTAGTCCCAGCTACTCGGGATGCTGAGGTGGGAAGATCACTTGAGCCCAGGAAGTCCAGGCTGCAGTAAGCCATGATCGTGCCACTGCACTCCAGCCTGGGTGACAGAGCGAGACCCTGCCTCAAAAAACAAAAACAAAAAAACCTAGGTTGGAATCAGGTACAGAGTATTGTGAATGCCATGTTAAATATTGTGGATTTTATTCAATAGAAAAACAAGGCTCCGTTAAGGTGTTACTAAAGATTTTATTGATTACCAGTTTTAGTTTTATTTCCAGATAGTGTCATTACATATTTCCAGACTAATTTTTTAAAGATGCATTTACAGTCAATTTTATCTTCCATCCCTCTAGGCATGCATTGTATAAACATACTTTTAAAATATATATACAGGGAAAGTCTTTCCTATAAATCCATCCTTCTGGTATCTGATAAGCTCAGTAGATCCAAATTGTAGAGAGCTCAATAATAAGAGACAAACCCTACCAGATGAAAATAACTGCCCTGAAGCTCATCTGAGGAAGATATTGGAAGCTACATATTTCTTAGGTACCAAACATATTTGAGTTAATGTTATTGTTAGAATTTGATTATCTGTTTTTCCTTAGCTGAGTTGTGGGAGTCCCTGAGTCCCTATAGTTTTGTTCTAGGTTAAAAGGAAGAACAGAAGGTCTAAACAGAGGATAGTTAATGGCGAGGAGGTATAGATGGGGGAGCCAGTTGGTGGGTATAGAAGTAGACCCACTAACAGGGATGAAAAAGCTTCAATGAATGAAGGGAGACAAACACAGATGGCCATAAAAGAAAGAGAATAAAAATAAACCAAAAGAGCACAACAATTTAGAGTAATTTGCAAAGTGATCCTGAAAATATAATACTTTTGCATTACAGTACAGTATGGTAGTAATTGTTCACAGCAAAGACCCTGTGTCATATAGAACAGGTTCAATTGTGTCTTGAATTTGGAATGCAGAAAAAACATGAGAATTATCTTAGAAACGATCTTGTGTACCAACTTCAAATATCAAATTAAAATGTCTGTCACCTAGAAATCCTAGAATGCCTCTTTTTCTAATTAAACTAGAAATAAGGAATAATTATATTTGCAAATATTATCTATTCTGTTACTTTAGAGTGTTCTAAGCCCCAAATGCTGAGCAGCTTATTGATACTGAACTCATCTTAAGGAGGCTTCCATGTGGGTATTTTGTAAGAAAGATTTTAATGCTGCCCTACCTCTCCAGATCACTGTCCCCTGGCTTCTGAAGCTGTTTGTTCACTAAATAAAAAGGTCGTTGTTCTAAGCTCTGTATCTACATATGCTGCAGTGGGTACCTTCTGAGAAAAAAGTAAATGTGGTATCATGAAAATAGCACCAAATTTGGCACCAAGTAGCTATGTAGTTTTAAACAAATCCCCTAACATCTCTTATAGGGAGTCAGTAGATAGTTTCATGAGATCCCTTTTAGCTGTCATGTTATAAAAAACCAGTTCTACACAATATTGGTCAGAAAGAAAATCTTACTAGAGTAGAAAGGCTAGATGTAGTTAGTAGAAATAGAATATATTAATGGGGAACACTAGAAAAATCGTCTTAAGAAGTCTCTGTTCATATCCTTCGCCCACTTTTGATGGGGTTGTTTGGTTTTTTCATATATTTCTTGGCTGTATAAATGTCCTCTTTTGAGAAGTGTCTGTTCATATCCTTTGCCCACTTTTTGATGGGGCTGTTCGTTTTTATAAATTTGTTTAAGTTCCTTGTAGATTCTGGATATTAGCCCTTTGTCAGATGGCTAGATTGCAAAAATTTTATCCCATTCTGTATGTTGCCTGTTCATTCTGATGACGGTTTCTTTTGCTTGCAGAAGCTCTTTAGTTTAATTAGATCCCATTTGTCAATTTTGGCTTTTGTTGCCATTGCTTTTGGTGTTTTAGTCATGAAGTCTTTGCCCATGCCTGTGTCCTGAATGGTATTGCCTAGGTTTTCTTCTAGGGTTTTTATGCCTTTAGACTGTTGGTGGAAGTATAAATTAGTTCAACCATTGTGGAAGACAGTGTGGTAATTCCTCAAGGATCTAGAACCAGAAATACCATTTGACCCAGCAATCCCATTACTGGGTATATACCCAAAGGATTATAAATCATTCTACTATAAAGACATATGCACACGTATATTTATTGCAGCACCATTCACAACAGTGAAGACTTGGAACCAACCCAAATGCCCATCAATGATAGACTGGATAAAGAAAATGTGGCACATATACACCCTGGAATACTATGCAGTCATAAAAAAGGATGAGTTCATGTGCTTTGCAAGGACATGGATGAAGCTGGAAACCATCATTCTCAGCAAACTAACACAGGAACAGAAAACCAAACACCACATGTTCTCACTTTTAAGTAGGAGTTGAACAATGAGAACACATGGACACAGGGAGGGGAACATCATACACCAAGGCCCATCAGGGGTTGAGGGGCTATGGAAGGGATAGCATTAGGAGAAATACCTAATGTAGATGATGGGTTGATGGTTACAGCAAACCACCATGGCACATGTATACCTATGTAACAAACCTGCACGATCTGCACATGTATCCCAGAACTTAAAGTATAATAAAAAATGAAAAAAAGAGAAAACTGAGGATTAAAGAGGTTAAATATCAATTATATATGAGAGCCATATTTCAAATCCAAATCTGCTCCATGTTTCAGAGCCTGAGCTCTTAACTGTTGTACTGTGGCCAGAAATGATTGCATTATAGAAACAGGAATCAAGTAGGATCTTGATTAGCAGATAAGATTTGTGAAAGTGAAAAAGAAAAAGGAAGTAACCTCAGGAAAAATAACATACGGAACCACCTTGATTAGAGCAGGATATTGTCAGAGCATATTTTAAATTATTTGAGTTGAGGTGCAACAAGTTAATTATGCATGAAAATATTAAGAAAAATTCTAGCAGCAAAAAGAGGATGATTATGATAGACAAGGGATTGAAATCAGGTAGACCCTTTAGGAGACTTTATTTATAGTAACCTACAACGACTGAATAAAAACTGAACTCCGTGGAGTGACCTTGGAAATAGTAGAGAAAAGTTATATGGAAGATAGCTCAAGTGAAAAATTGATCAGAACCTGATTACAAATCAAACTGAGAATTAGGAAAAAGAGCAAGTCAATGATCCCACCACAGTTTTGGTTTTGGAAGAGGATGGGGATGGGAAACCACTGGAAAAGACAGGGTAGCAAAGGTGGTAAAACCTTGTTGATTTTAATTCCCACATAGCTGTTCAAGTGGAGTGTTCTGTAAGCATTTTATGGGACAGACTTGGAGTTTAATGCAAAAACAGGAATGGAGAAATTTGAAATGTTGACAACTTTTATATACTCCCTTTATGCTTGCAGCCCAGTTTCCTCCCATCCAGACTTTGACATTTTTTATTAACCAGTTGTGCATTAAGGTAATATCATAAATCTGTTTCTACTTTCCAGAAAGAAATTCTGGAACAACAGCAGCAAGAACGAAATGATACCAATTTTCATGGCATTTGTATGTTTTGCAATGAAGAATTCCTTGGAAACAGGTTTGCCATTATGCATCTTTAAATGTTACTGTTTTTTAATCTGGAAACCCCTCAAAACATCCTTAACTGTTGGTTATATAAATTAAGTTATATGTTTTGGCTCAGGACCCTTTCGTTTATAAGCAGTACTTTTTAAAAATATGCCCAACATCAAAGATGGACTGTAGTTGCTCTAAGCAGCAGAGGGGTATAAATTCTTAAAATGACAGAAGCAGATTTATGTTTAATATTATAGGGCTTTTAAAATTGGCTGACTGGCAAGACCATATGCAGCAAACTAGTGCAGATGCACCTCCATATACTAACTTGTTTCCTCTAAATCACTGGTAACTTTTCACTTTTGATTATTAAAAATAAAGACATAAAAAAGAAGTGGGGGCACTGGTGATTCTATCACCAATCCCAGCTGGTCCAAAACCAGCTGGTTCAGTACAATTCAATTCTGGCACTAATCACCTGGGATTAGCATCAAGTTTTACATATTTAAGGGCACAGGCTCAAACAAGACTGCCTTCACATTAGACACCCGCCATAAACTCACGTGGTCCCAAGACTACCCAAAGTTTTGACCACTGGTTATAAAGTCAGAGGTTACCACTGATAATTTCATGTGTTTGATAATTTGCTAGAATTACTTACAGAACTCAGGAAAGCACTGTACTTATGATTACAGTTTTACTATAAAGGATACAGATGAGAAACAGCCAAATGAAGAGACAAATTGGGCAGGGTTTGAGAGGGTCCTCTTCCCAAGGAACTAGGACCTGTCACCCTCCTAGCACATTAAGGAATTCACCAACCAGTAACCCACTCTGAGTTTTGGTATCCCGAGTTTTTATTAGAACTTCATTATATAGGTATGATTGATTAAATTATTGAACTCCAGCAGCAGCCCCCTCCCCTCTCTGGAGGTCTGACTGGCTCAAAGTCCCAACCCTCTAATCATATGGTTGGTCTTTATGGTGACCATTCTCCATCTGGAAGCTATGTAGGGTCCTACCAGGAGTCTCCTCATTCGCATAATAATAAATATACTCCTACTACTAGAAAAATTACTAGAAACTTTGTGCTAGGAACAAGAGACAAAGACCAGATATATTTATTATTATGCATCAGTAATGTTTACAAATGTACATTCACTTAAGTACAAGTTATGAAGTTGTAACCTCTCGGAACTTAGGATGATTTCAATGATTCAGCATACAGTGGACACTCAGAAAAATATCATTCTCTGCTAACTTGAAAGAAAGCAGTCTTTAGTGAAAACATAGCCCAGCACAGTCACTGACATTGTTATGTGAAAAACCTTGGAAAGGAGAAGGTAGCTACTTATTGGAATTTATGAAAGAGTTTAGTTGAGGCATTAATGTTCAAAACACCAGTGGTAAAGGTTTGATTCTCGGATCAGTTAGCATAGAGAAAAATCTGTGCCCCAGCCACTGATTCTACTTCTAACTTTGTCCTTCTATTTCAAAGGACTTTATGGGCATAACAATAAAGGCCAGTCTTAAAAGTTAACTTAAAAGTACCAGTGAAAACCCATGCCACCATCAGAAAAATTACCAAACATTACTACTGACAATGTTTTAACAAGATATTTCTGATTTTATGTTAAGGTAATTATTGACCTAGTGAGGAGGCATGTGATTATTGTCAGAGATCTCTCGTATTGGCATATGGGAAGCTACCAATGATATTTTTGTTTTTTATAAAGTTCTAGTGATGAATGTGGATATTGATATGATTTGAAATATCCATATAATGTTAAATTCTTACAATATTCATATTTGAACATATTAAATATTGGTGTTTCTCTAGTTCCTAATATAATCCTCCTGTTCTTCTAGTCTAATTCATCTGCATTCTCTATTGAGTAGGGTCACATAGGAATTACGTGAGCTCCTCAGTAGTCTTGACTTATGCCATTGTTCTGGCATAAGTAAATGTATATTTTTTTAAAAATAACCAGTGAGAAAGATAAATAGTGTCTAGTTCTTATAAAACTTCCCCTTTCCTTCATCGGTTCTTTTTATTTATGAAAAGCTCAGCCTGTAAGATTAAAGACACAACCTGATTCCACTTATGCACTGTATTAGCAGTGTTGCAGGCATACATTTGTGTCCTCCCAGCATTGGGACATAAAAATAGAAAGAAGGAGGTGGATAACAGACAAGGATAGAGTAATGAGTACTTTCTTGTTACCATACATCTAATTTTTCTCCTCTCCTCCACACCCTTCATTATTTGTTTTAACCTGTTTGTGTCTTTGAATCTAAAGTATATCTCTTATAGACAGTATACAGTTGGGTCATTTTTTATCCATTCTGCCAGTCTTCACCTTTTCATTGTAGTACTTAATTCATTTGTGTTTAATGTCATTATTAATAAGATCACATTTACTTCTACCATTTTGCTATTGATTTTCAATATGTTTTAGGTCTTCTCATTATTCTCCTCTATTGTTGCCTTCTTTTGTGTTGAATAGGTATTTTCTAGTGTATGATTTTAGTTCCCTTGTTTCTTATACCATGGATTTTGAACTCTTTTTCTTAGTGGTTGCCCTGGGGATTGTAATTAACATTTCAATTGAAAACAATCTGTTTCAGATTAATAACAACTTAATTTCAATAATATACAAAAACTTTACTCCAGTGTAATTTGTTTCCTCCTCACTCCTTTGTGCTATTGTTGTCATACAAATTATCCCTTTATATATTACCAGCTCATGAACATGTTTTCTAATTACTGCTTTATACAGTTATCTTTCATATCAGATATGAGAAGAAAGGGTCCTAAAAATGCAATTATACTGTATTTTATATTTACTTACATAATTACCTTTACTGGTGATCTTGATTTCTTTATGTAGATTTGAGTTATTGTCTAATGTCCCTTCCTTTTAACCTAAAGAACTTTCTTCAGTTTTTTGTTGGAGAGATTTGCTAGCAATGAATTCTTTCAGTTTCTGTTTATCTGGGAATGTCTTGATTTCTCCTTCATTTTTTTTCTTCCATATTTTTTTGAGGAATAGTTTTACAGGATACAGAATTATTGATTAGCAGTCTTTTTTCTTTAGCACTTTGAATATGACATTCTACTGCCTTCTAGTTTCCATAATTTCTGATTTCTGGTGAGAAATCACTTACTGAGCACCGCCTGCCTGTATGTAAGAAGTTGACTTTTTTCTTACATCTTTCAAGATCTCTCTGTCTTTGCCTGTTGACAGTTTATGTGTTGATAAGGATCTCTTAGCTCTTGGTAAGAATCAGTGAATTTGAAGATTGTTCAATTGAGATTTTCTAGTCTTCAGAACAGAAGGAAAAAAGAACAACAAAAAATAAATAAACAGCTAGAGAGATCATCAATCAGATTCTTACCCTGCCCCACCATAATTTGTGTTCCTGTTTGTGTGTTTAGTGATTTTCTTGGATTAATTATCTTGATTTGTCCTACTTGAAGTTTATTGGGTTTCTTAGATGTTTAAATTAATGTATTCCATCAAATTTGAAAAGTTTTTCAGACATTATTTATTTAAATGTTGTTTCTGTCCCCTTTCTCTCTGTCTCTCTGTTTCTCTGTCTCTCTTCACTCGCCTTTTGGAAATCCTATTATACATATGTTGGTAAGCTTGATCTCTGTAGCTCTGTATTTTTTTGTTTTGTTTTTTTCTTTTGTTTCTAAGACTGGAAAATCCCATTTGACCAGTCTTCAAATTCATTGATTCTTACTTCCAGCTTAAGTTTTTTCATCCCCTCTAGTTAGTTTTTTATTTCAGTTATTGTACTTTTCAAATCCAAAATCTCTATTGGTTGTCTTTTAAAAAAAAACTTTCTGGCTTACTCTTGGCCACTCTGCCTATGATACATCTCTGCTATGTCTATGGAGCAGCATTTTAAAAAAAATAAAATACATAATAATTTATCTTTTTATTGGTATTCTGTTTGGTAAGATATCATTTTCATAATTTCCTTTGATTGTTTAGACAGGGGTTTCTTTAGTTCTTTTGAACATATTCATATTAGCTAACTTAAAGTCTTTGTCTACTGTGTCCAACATCTGGACTTTCTCAGGGGTGATTTCTGTTTCTGCTTTCTTCCCCCGTGTGTATAGACCAAAGTTTCTTATTTTTTTGCATGTCTTGTAATTTTTTTGTTGAAAACTCAACATTTAAGTAATATAATGTGGCAACTCTGGAAATCCGATTCCACCTCCACCCCACCAGGGTTTTTGTTACTTTTAGTGTGTTTAGTGACTTTCTTGGACTAATTCTGCAAAGTGCGTATTATTGCTAATGTGTAGCCACTGAAGTCTCTGCAGAGTTAGCTTAGTGTTCAGCTAATGATCAGACAGAGATTTCGTTAAATTCCTTGAACCATTATATCCTCTGCCCTTTGTCAAGGGGCTTTGTATGTGGGTTGGGACACACCTTCAACACTTCATCAGTTTACAGTTCTGCTTTAGCCTCCACTTCTTGCTTGTGTAGAGTTTCAAGGTTAACCAGAGGTGAGAGATTAGGATCTTCACAGGTTTTTGTGGGGCATATATAGACCGGCACATGTGTATGGCCTTCTAGATCCCCAGGAAAACGTCAACTTTCAAAGTCCTCTATAGACACCACATTACCCAGATTTTCCTTCTAAATTTTTTGGCCTATTGTTTGCTGCAATTAGCATTGCCTCAGGGAGCTGTGATGTTACAAAATTGTCACTGATTGTTTCTGGCAAATGCCCTAGGGGTGAGAATTTTTTCAATGGGTGGACTGAATCATGTCAAATAAAGACAAACCCTGTGAATGGACCTTTTCCCATCACCTGCCATATAGGCTGAATAGTAACAGTTCTTGTAACATTTCTTTCAGAATAGCCCACTTGTATTCTGCCCCCTCCAGTGGCTCTCAGCCTGCCGTTGTCAAGGCTATTGTGGAGCTAAGGGGAGGAGAATAGAATGGGGCAAATTAAAACATCACAGAGCTCACCATTCTTACCACAGTTGAGCTAGGTTTCTTAAATAAATGTTCGTTGGATTGTTGCATGCCTCCTGTTAATTCCAGAGTCCTCAAAAAGTTGATTTTGACCATTTTCACCAGTGCTACTGTTGCTTTAATAGAGGAGCAGATTTTCGGAGGTCCATGCCCCACTGTTCCAGAAGTGCTTCTCTCAAAGCTATTTCTTTAATTTAATCCTGTTTGCCCAAATCACATTTATAAGTTTGGTGAAAACTGATTACAAACAGTATTAAACCAGGAAAAAAATGAGATCAGAGAGCACTATGTAGGGAAATATTTATTCCTAAAGTATAGGGAAAGAATATTTGAAAAGGAAAAGTACATGAAATAATTTTTTAAGTAAAACTTCACCTCAGCCCAAAAGATATTATGTATTTATAGTTATTACATGCTTTTGAGGACCATTATGAATGTGAAAAAATATAATACCAGTGCTTCCTTGATTTACAGTGGGGTTACATCTCAATAAAGTCATTGTACATTTAAAATATCATAAGTCAAAAAACATTTAATATACCTAACCTACCTTAGGCATGCTTTGAACACTTACATTAGCCTACAGGTAGGCAAAATTGCCTAACACAAGCCGTAGTTTATAATAAAGTTTTGAATATCTCATGTAATTTATTGAATATTGCACTGAAAGTAAAAAACAAAATGGTTGTCAAAGTACAGTTAGGTCATTAAATATAAAATTAAGCTTATAAAGAAAGGAGTTGAAATAATAATTTAAACTGTTATACATTTAATTTCCCAGAAATTAAAGCAAATTGACATTAGGAATTAATTTAAAAATTAAAGAAATAATTCAGCAATTTGAGGAATCATCTTGGCTAATCAAGAATTAAAGGACTTCAAAATCTGATATGAAGCAGATCACATAAGGTGCCATCTCTACTCCAAAGCCGCAAAGATTTTCTTGGCCCTTTACCAACCAGCAACTGTGGCTAGAAGGGTGAATCCTTCCCTCCCTTCTCACCTCAGACTAATAGGCTGAATCCAGCTAATTTTGAATTAGCTAGCAAACCACTTAGGTACTTGTATTAGTCGGGGTTCTCCAGAGAAACAAGACCAATAGTATATATAGATATATAAGAGGAGACTTATTATGGAAATTGGCTCACACAATTATGGAGTCCAAGAAGTGTCACAATATGCCATCTGCGAATTGGAGATCCAAGAAAGCCAATGATAAGTTCAGTCTGAGTCCAAAGGCCTTAGAACCATGAAGTTGAGTATCTAAGGCCAAGAGAAGATGAATTTCCCAGCTAAACTATCTGGGGCCCCAAGGCTTGGATGATGCCTCACCTCATTGGTATGGGCTATCTTCTTTACTCAGTCTGCTGATTCAAATGCTAATCTCTTCCGGAAACACCCTCACAGACATACCTAGAAATACTGTTTTTACCAGCTATCTGGGCATCCTTTAACCAGGTCAAATTGACATGTAAAATAAACCACCATAGTATTGGAGAGGACAGCCAGCCCCTTCTTGAGCCTGCTGCCAGCTCCATCTGTACCTGGCACCCCTTTCAGAGCCTCGATATCAGGCTTAGAACCCTGGGTAGTCCTGGCTAAGGATAGGCCACTCCTAGGGGAACCTCCCCTAAAACGAGACGACATCAAGGACCACCAGATCAGAGCATAGGACCAACTGAAGACTGTTAACCCCACCAACTCTCTTCCTAACACTGACTTTGCCTTCATTCAGTCCCCTTCCAACTTGTAGATGTCAGTCATAGAACCATTGGTAAACCTGGCTCAATTTTGGCTCACTGTGGTAGAACTGTCCTGGATCCAGAAGGCATTAGGGATGGTAGCAATTAAGTATGTGGCCAGGGTAGCCTCCCAGCACTCCTATTGCTTTGAGATAGCTGGTTAGCCCTCATTCCCTCACTTTCAATGTCTGTATTCCTGGTTGGCAAGCCCCCAAAAAGTTCAGAGCAAGCCTAGGCTCACATGGGCTTGTTCTCAGTGGGGCAACATAGCCTGGGATCACGGGGACCTTCCTAGTACACCTATACCTCCTGAGCCAGCTACTGTATCTTGGTCCATTCCAAGGCTTGGGTGTCAGGCCTGAAAGCCCTGGGTAGACCTGACAGGCTTGGTTGCTGTTGGGGGAACACTTTGAAGTCAAGAAGGCCTGGCCTAGCTAAGCCTGGAAACAAGTTCTAAGGACTGTCAATCAGTTCCACCCACATCCCTCCCAGCAAGCTGCTGGCTGCAGCCAAAAGCCTTACTAAACCAATCCTTTTAGATCCCAGAAGCCACTGTGGCTTACCTGAACAGAGCCTTCGAGACTGGCCAAGCCTCCAAACTCATTTACCCCATGAGCCGACCACTGGCCTCTCATCTCATAACTCAGACTCTAGATGCCAGAATCTTGGGCCCCAAAGAGGTTGAGAGCAGGATTAGGCTCCCCTGAGTACATTCAGTGTGACTCTTAATGGCAAGACATTTTGATCCTAGAGAACCTGAGAGTGAGGGAAACCTCCCAACCCACCTATATGCCTTGAGTCAGATATTATTTCTGACAGCACCCAGGCACAATCTAGACTCTGGATCTTCATCTGGAAGTTCTAGGCAGATGTTAACTATGACTTGGCCACTCTAGGAGAACCTACCTGGATCCAGAGGCACTGTACTTTACCCCAACATGGCCTTGGGGATAGGGGGAACTTTCCGACCCTCTGCCTGACACCCTCTCCCCACCCCAAAACACACACACACCTGCCACACTGCCTACAAGAAGCTCCCAGCTCCGCTTTCACCTGAACTGTTCCACAGCGTGAGCCTCAGGTCTGGAACCCCTGGCAAGATCTAGCTCTGTCTGGGCTGCCCCTGGGAAAACTTTTGTGGGCCCGAAAGGCACGGTGAACTACGCCAACAAGTAGTTTTAGTCAAAGTTATCAGTAATAGGCAGTGAGACAAATGAGCATACTGACCACAAGGCTAATAAATGTATCCCTTACATAGTAAAAAAAAAAAAAAATTTTTATAGAAATGTTTGTTTTATTTCTTTATTTCACTTTCTCAAGGGGAAAAAAAACATTAAAAGCATTTTTTTGGGGGGAGACCATGTAAGTGTCTAAATAATCTAGATAAAACCATATAATATCTCACTATGCATAGTCTATCAATAGTGCTTATACTGATGAGGCTTTCCAAGACAGTCACCTTTATTTTATGAACTAAAGTTGTGAGAAAAACTCTGTAGAATATATTATACACGTATACTTTTTTGCTGTGTAAAAGTTACATAATTACATTTGTCCTTTTCTGTGTAAGTCAGTCAAGAAGTTGGTCATTGTGTTGCAGGTTATCACAGCCCTTGCGTTTAATAGACCTGTTAACTGTGGGCTGCGGGTCATTGTCCAGTGATACACTGGCTAAATGCCTGTGATCTTAGGTCAGAGCAGGTTGTATTTCTGTTAGGCGGTTGCCTCTTACTCTTCTCCATGATGAATTGGAAAAGTAGAAGCAGCACAGTTAATTTAATAGTTTAAAGCAGTGATCCCCAACCTTTTTGGCACCAGGGACCCGCTTCAGAATGAAACTGTTTTATCTCAGATCATCAGGCGTTAGATTCTCATTGTCCTAAGGAGTGCACAACCTAGATCCCTCGCATGCACAGTTTACAATAGGCTTCGCGCTCCTGTGAGAATCTGATGCCACCACTGATCTGACAGGAGGCGGAGTGCAGGTGGTAATGCTCACTTGCCCGCCTCCCACCTCTTTCTGTGCCGCCTGGTTCCTAACAGGCCATGGACCAATACCCCTGGTTTAAAGGACAGAACCTGATTCTTCTATGGAGTGTAGCCAAGCAGCAGATAGTGGAACAAACTTTGGTTTCCCTTTACAGAACTGATGTGACTGTACACTTACATACTTTATAATGTCACTCTTTAGTAGCTGAAACGTTTGTGCTTAGCACTTGCTTATACTTCTAATTAGTGTTTCTATTATGTGAATGCTATTCCAACCCAAATGTGTTCTTAGATGATTTGTGAATAATCCTAATTGCTCAAATTTCTTCCTAGATCTGTTATTTTGAACCACATGGCCAGAGAACATGCTTTCAACATTGGATTGCCAGACAACATTGTAAACTGCAATGAATTTTTGTGTACATTACAGAAAAAGCTTGACAAGTAGGTACTGATTTATGGAACACTGCCTAAAGCTCTTTTAATCTTGGACTCTGTTGTGAATTTTTTAAAATTAATTTAATAGAGCAATTAAAGAAGCAGGAGTTTCCCATGTTGGAGGAGTTCTCATTTT
The DNA here is from genome assembly GCF_002776525.5 of Piliocolobus tephrosceles. Lineage (NCBI taxonomy): Eukaryota > Metazoa > Chordata > Mammalia > Primates > Cercopithecidae > Piliocolobus > Piliocolobus tephrosceles. Next base: position 104,940,881 of record NC_045441.1, read on the forward strand.
ATACAACAGTCCTTATTTTGTCTAGATCATATTGCCCTTTGGTGTTTTTTGAATTTTTCAAATACACTATGTCATATATACCAAACAATATACATACATACATACAACAATATACAATATCATACAACATATGCTATATAGGATATGAAGAATATACTGACTGTCTAACCTAAGAAATAGAGCATTGTTAATTCCTTTGAATCTCCCTGTGTGCCTTTCCTCATTAGTATTTCCCCAGAAACCACTATTTTTAATTTTGGAATTGTAATTCCTTTACTTTTCACTGTAACTTGTCTACGTATTTAGTAAGGTAAATATATTGTCAAATTATGGAATGGTGTTTAATTTTGTGTGAAACATAGTATACTGTATGTATTCTTCTCCCTTTTGGTTTTCATTCACATTTGTGTATAATACTCCATTTCCTCAAGGTCATATTCTGGCAACTATATCCAGAGCTTAGCCTGTTGAAATAGGGAAGAAAATTCTTTAGGTCACCAAAATGACTTTCAAAAATGTATCCACTTTTTTTTCTAGGAAAAGAGCCCAAAATTTTTTCTCTGAGAACCCAGTTTTTTTTATTTAAATAAAATACTAACACGTGTGGTGCTTCAACCCACAGCATTGAGAGCAACAACATTAAAGATAAAATAAGACCCAGGCACGGTAGCTCACAACTGTAATCCCAGCACGTTGGGAGGCCGAGGTGGGCAGATCACCTGAGGTCAGAATTTGGAGACCAGCCTGACCAACATGGAGAAACCCCATCTCTACTAAAAATACAGAATTAGCCAGGCGCGGTGTTGCATGCCTGTAATTCCAGCTACTCGGGAGGCTGAGGCAGGAGAATCGCTTGAACCCGGGAGGCGGAGGTTGTGATGAGCAGAGATTGTGCCATTGCACTCCAGCCTGGGCAACAATAGCAAAACTCTGTCTCAAAAAAACAAATAAATAAGAGGTAGCAAGTAATACAGATTAATTATAAAAAGTTTTAAATTCAAATTCTGATGTCAGCACTATGTTAAATCGAGTCCCTTCACCCTTTTGTTAAATGACTATTTATAACATAAGACCAAATGTGCCTTCTAGCAAGATTAGCAATAATGAATATCTGTAATCAGCTTATCACCCATAAATTGTCAACCATAACAGAATATACTACAAAAGAATATTATTATGCCCTGGAATATATTCTTTGGCATAAGAAATTGATGAAAAGGTGTTTAGTAGAGATAAAAACAAATTCAAAATTGAAACAATAACAGATTGCAATCATTTGAGAGTTTCCCATGTAAAAGATATTTATACTTAGACACTGTGTGGCTCCAGAAAGCAGAGCTCTCTACTTTTTACTGAATAGCAGTTATAATACATGTTGTGTCGACTGTCAGGCTTAGTATGAGAAAGACATTTTGTTAATAATCTGCTCAAAACTGGTAACTGCTGCTTCATTAGGTAATGAATGCCCAGTCAGTGGAAATATTCGAGCAGAAGGTATATGAGAATTATGTGGTAGTAACAGCTACTATTTATCTTATTCACATACATGAATAAATACCTAGCACAGTTCATAGTGCACAGTGAGTGCTCAATAAATATATATATGAAATTGTCATTTCAAAATCTCTAAAATGTTGGTATTCAGTTTAGAAATCAGAAAATGGCAACAGAGAAGGCAAGTAACTTTACCAAGTCCCCCAGCTAGCTGGCACTGCAGCAAGGAATTAAACCCTGCAAATCAGCTCACAGGATATCCCAAACCATGCAGTAATTATTATATACACTGGGTGCAGTCAGTGCAAGTCATTATAATTATACGAAGAACATACTGACTTTAGAATTGGTAATTCAGTTAGTAAAGAACCAAAATGATTTTTGGATAGGACCTATCTTTGTCACAGTCTTAACTAAAGAGCCAAGTTGGTCAGCTTAGCTAACTAAAAAATACACCATAGTATGCACTCTACAAAGCCAAATGAATAAAGTGAGGGGGGCTTCTGACAAGGATGGTATATCCCATTTGAAGATTCTGTGTGACCTAAAATGAATAAATACAAAACTCAATAATAATAAAGGACTATTGCAGCAACTATACAAGAGACTTGTTTATCAGTGTTTGTGTATTTCTTGTAGTTTACAGTGCTTGTACTGTGAGAAGACCTTCAGGGACAAAAATACACTTAAAGATCACATGAGGAAAAAACAGCATCGTAAGATTAATCCTAAGAACAGAGAATATGACCGATTTTATGTCATCAATTATTTGGTAAGGCTTTCTTTTCATAACTTAAAATTTGATTGCAGTACTGCAAACAAAATCTTTCTGAGGACCAACTAATATTTGAATAAGCAATTAATGCAAAGGTCAAAATGTAATTGAGGGGCACATTCAAGTAGTGATTAGCTTTAAAATGGTTAGAGTACAAGACATTGGATTTGATTTGCCTTTTATTTGACAGTGTTTATGTAGTAAAAATGTCATGTCTCTAGAACTCACAGTCATCTTGACCAAAAAAAAAAAAAAAATACAGTATTTGGATATCCACATGCCATCCCCCATTTATGTAATATCTTTTAACTTGGGACCAGAGACTCCTTTTTTTTTTTTTTTCTTTTTTTCTTGAGACGGAGTCTTGCTCTGTCGGCCAGGCTGGAGTGCAGTGGCATGATCTCGGCTTACAGCAACCTCTGCCTCCTGGGATCAAGCAATTCTGTCTCGGCCTCTCCAGTAGCTGATATTGCAGGTGCGTACCACTACACCTGGCTAATTTTTGGATTTTTAGTAGAGACAGGGTTTCTCCGTGTTGGCCAGGCTGGTCTCAAACTCCTGGCCTCAAGTGATTCACCTGCCTCGCCCTCCCAAAGTGCTGGGATTATAGGTGTGAGCTACTACACCTGGCCAGAGAGACTTCTGTATTCTGTTCAAAAGAAACTGTTGAGTACTGGATGTGTTAGGTGCTATGCGAAATAATTCTTTAAAAACAATCTCTTTGCTCTTTCCCTTTCACCCCTACAGGTGTGTATCTTTATCATTCTCTTCAGTCAGCTTATTTTTAAGGGAAGTTTCAAGGAAACCAAACCATTTTACCATGAAATGGGATTTTTATTTGTTGGTTTGTGGGGTGGACTAACCAGGTTACCATGCCAAGGATTTTAAATGTATTGATACCTCTCCTTCCCCAGAAACCTCAATGCCATTAGCTGGCCTCTGTAGATTTCAAGAAGAGCCATTCAAATGAAGACAGTGGGGGTTGGGGGAGAGGCATTTGGAAATATGGGAGGGTATTTATGATAGACGACAATGACTGGGGAGTCTTACTGGGCCTGCCTTCAATCTACTGATTTTTAAAATATATATATTTGTCATACATTTTTATATATTTTTTATATATGACAAATGTGTATGACTACTCATATAAAAGAAGAGGTTATGTAACTTTCCAGAGGAACTGGAAGAAAAATGGAGAGTTCTGTTTTGAATGGGCATTTTTCTTAAGCAAATGGAAATTTTTTTTTCTCTCAATGTAAATGAATTAAAACCCAAACCCACTGGTCACAAAAGGCTAACTGAATATAATCAGCCATTTTATCTATTGGATAGAAACAGGCATATCCTGAATTATGCTGGAAATCTCTGTTTTAGGGTGGAATTTTGTCTGTTCTAACTAATCCTTGTAGCGTTAAAATTCCCCTTGAGAAGCAAGTTTAACATGTGTTTGAAGATTGACTCTAAGAGGTTGCCATGGTTTTCTACAAATGTTTTACAACCAGCTAAAGGCAAATGTACCCTTTGAGCCCTTCAATCTTTTCTTGAAATCACTCAGTCATTACTTCCTAGAGCAAATGCTGCTTCAGGACCCAGCCCAGTCTAATAGGGAGTGGACTTCAGTGCTAGCTCTAAGAAATATTCAGCTACTGCATCTAGCTATAAGAGCAATTTAATAGTTCTTCCTTCTGGGGCTCTTTTAAAACTAATGTTGAAGAGCTTGAGACTAGCAGAACATTATATAGCTGGAGGTTTTTACCTTTTAGAGGAGACTTCAAAGGATTTGCTCACTCTTATTCTGCCAGCACTTTTAGAAAAGTATGATACTTCATTTCCTGGGCATCAAGTAGGGTAGCTGTCAAAACTGACATCATCTGCCAGGGCCAGCCATCTCTAGATGAGCGTGCTAGATTATGCTGCTCACACAGGGCAAGGATTGATGTGGCGTGGACCACAGATTTAGAGAAGTATTTCAAGAGAAAGTAACAATGTACAAAATGACAATTAAATTACAACTTTAGAGTCATATTGATAGAAGTCCTTTTTTTAACTAGCAGCTATTTGAGTACTTATAATCTGCAGGCACTATCCTAGGTATTTATATTGAATTATTTAATTCGAATCACATTTTTATGACACAGGTATTGTCATTAAGCCTCTTATAGGTAAGGGGACTGGGCACAGAGAGGCTAATTTTCCAAAGGTCACATGGCTAGGGCAAATTACTTATCCCGGGCATCAGTTTCCTTCATTTTTACAATTGAGACAAGACTAGTACCTACATCTGATGCTTTGGGTTGGGTATTTTGGCCAAGTAATGGTGATGAGTTCATAATGATCTGTTCATCCACCCTTGCCTATTCTCTTTTGTAATAAACTGAAAAGTGAGCCAAAGTCAAAGTAAAGCTGACTTTAATCAGCACTTTAAGGCTCTGCTCCACAATCTTAGTCTTCCTAGCCCGACTCCGATTCTTGTTCCTGTTCCCTGTTTTCTATTCCCTATTCCTATGTGAAATTCTTGCTGAGGTAAATAACCAAGAACTCCAAGAATGATTAACAAAAAAAGAAACCCTAAAATGTGTTATGATGCCTTAGCATTGTGGAAATGATGTAAACACCTTTGAAAAGGAGGGAAGAAGCCTATCGGCTTCACTAAAGACATACCCATGTGCTAAACTAGAGGGGTGCTTACCAGAGGTATCAGCCGTAGTAACATTCTAGGAATATTTGAAGGAATACTGTTATAAATTAAAAGTATAATAATATATAGAATAAGTGTATAAAAAACTGTCCCAAATACTAAGAGTAGAGGTAGAGAAAAATAAAGGCCAGTGTCTTCTCAGTATCATTTTAGTATTATTCCAGACCTCATTAAAGAATAATATTTAATGCAAACAACATGAATAATAAATCGATATGAAGAATAAATTCTAAAATTTTACTTAAACAATAATGACAATATTTTATTTAAAAAATATGTATATATTCCCTTGTTATCCCTCTGAGGGAAAAGGCTGACATGAGTGTGAGCAAAAGATAGAATTGTTTATATTAGTAATCAGTGTTTATACATCTATTTTATTGACGTCATACATTCTACATACATTTGAGTGCCTTCCAGGTACCAGATGCTAGAAGAGAAAGAAAAAATATTGTAGATAGAAAGGCTGATTTGAGTCACTACTTTCAAAGAGTTCAGAAGCCGGTATGGAAGACCACCACATAAGCACGTTAGTTTGAACTCTTTGTAATGGTATATCAAAAGCCAGCGTTTGACCTCTCCTATAGCAAATATATGCAGTCATTGAGTCATTCACGCACAGAGCTCCTCACTCCACTTCAAACGCCGTAGACACTGCCAGTGCAACAGTGATGGCAGCATCCAGGATATCCGTGGCAAGATACACTCTAATAGGTAGCAGAAGTAGGAGAGCCAGTGGACAGAGGGGCTGCTTTTGGCTTTCTGGGCTCAGCCAATTGACAAGTTCTGTTTTCCTTCTTAGATGAGATAATTTCTGTGCTTAATCATTCATATCAGTTTCTGAATAATAACAGACTTGCAAAAACATTAAAAGTTGTTTGCATAGTCTGAATTATCTACTTCAAATTCTTGCTTTCTTTTCTCACAAACAAAAGAGTTCAGCAGGTAGCGAGGATGGGTTGGGGGTAAGGTGCCAGTTAGGTTCACATTCAGATAACCTTTTCCTCAGAGGGCAACAGACTGCTTAACATCAAGGCTTCAGCTACATATTCCTACGATGCTCATGTTTCAAACCCTGAGTTTTTCTAAAGGGAATTGGTTTTGCCATGATTTTTATCATTCTTTGATTTAAATTTTTTTATTCTTAAAGTGTACAAAACCACTTATAACAAAAGTAGGCTTTTAACTGATTTTTCATAGTTTTTTGTAGTTCTCCCTAGTGAAATTATTTACGCTTAAAACACTTTCTGTTTCTGGAGTTTTGTGTAAGCACACGTAAGTGACTATGTATTAGGGCAGAAGTGTGATGGGTGAAGGGATCTTTTTCTTCCATGTTTTTTTCCACCCTCTCATTGTTAATGAGCCATCTGATGCAGGGCTTTGAGGGGGTGTCTGAACATCTTTACTGATATGCCTTCCAAACTTTGTTTTTCTTACATTCTTTGCTTTCCTGACATGATTCATTAGCAGGCACAGTGTCTTAATTAGAGAGTTACATGGTTTTTTTGGTTCGTTTTTTGTTTTTTGTTTTTGCTTTGGGTCTTGTTTCTGTAATAAATCATATCTTTAACTGTACCAAAGCAGAGCACTCTAGGAAACTGGGCCACTGTCACATGCAAATTACTTATTTCCGAATATACTAGTAAATATGGACATTCATTTTCCTCTCAGGTGGGATAAGTGGTTAATGCTGTATGGCCTAGATAAATCTCTACATATTGTACCTAACACTGAGGAAGTTGCAAAATAATGCTTTGAGTTTACAAGTTTAACAGTGGAAGATATTTTTTGTTACTTTTGGCTCAAAATACTCATTGACAAGCAACATTTGCCCTTATCATTCAGAATGATCAAATCACAGAAGGCCCATAATTTAGTAATACCTTGCATCAGTAAAACCATGACCTTAAGTCCAAGTACAGAAAAACCAACTAAGGCATGAAAGATTTAATTCATTGCCCACCAACTTTCTTTTTTTTTTTTTTTTTTTTTTTGAGATGGAGTCTCGCTCTGTCGCCCAGGCTGGAGTGCAGTGGCGCGATCTCGGCTCACTGCAAGCTCCGCCTCCCGGGTTTACGCCATTCTCCTGCCTCAACCTCCCGTGTAGCTGGGACTACAGGCGCCCGCCACCTCACCCGGCTAGTTTTTTGTATTTTTTAGTAGAGACGGGGTTTCACCGTGTTAGCCAGGATGGTCTCGATCTTCTGACCTCGTGATCCGCCCATCTCGGCCTCCCAAAGTGCTGGGATTACAGGGTTGAGCCACCGCGCCTGGCCTCATTGCCCAACTTTCTAACAAGCATCCTATTGGTAGTGTTGAGGCCATTTTTGGTGTTCTGTAATGAGGTTCAGACACTTCATGATGACTCTGGGAAGCACATTATAGAGTCCAAATTAACCCTCTCTAATGACGTTATGATAGATCTCTGTACATTTAAATGTATGCATCATTTAGCTGATAATGACAGCTTCAAAACCTCTCATTAAGTTGATAAATTATGGATTTTCTTTCTACCCCTAAATCATAATGACACTCATAGTTCTTTGTTTTTAGCTAGATGAATACCTTTATTTGGGGGAAAAAGAGTCCGTAATTGAGGGAATTTTGGTTGTGTTTTTCCAAAAGAAGGATATTGAACAACAAAGCTATCTGTGCTTGTAGCAGGTCAGGTGGGCTTGATTCTAACCGTAGCTTAGCTGCTTGAAAACATATCCATGAGTGTTCCTACCTCTCTCTTTGTGACACTGTCTGCTTTTGCGTGGCACAATGGGAAGACTGGATAGAAAGAAGACAGGGCAAGAAGAGAGGAAGAAATGGCCCAAGGGGAACAAAAGAAATGATTGGGCCAAAATAAATCATTCCTACTCATCACTCCATAAAGTTTTGCTAGCACTGTGACTAGGCTTGCCAGACATAGCCCCAAAAGAGTGGCACTTTTCCACTGATGGTGAGGGATAAAAGGGATTTGAGTAGGTACTAGAGCACCTACTCATGCTTAGTACTATTTCTTGATAGACAGTAACTCACTCATTTAATCACCTTTAAAAAACCTTTTGAGGTATAATCTAAATTGACCTCAAATGTATTTTTTTATTTTTTAGTTCTAACAAATTGAATTCTACTTTCTAATTCAACTCAAAAAATAGTTTATAGTAATAGTACCCACTATATGCCAGGCTCTGGAAATGTAACAGTGAACAAAGGCTATTAGAATCCCAGAGATTCTAATACACTTTCAGGGTTGAGAAACACTAGTTCAAATTTAAGAGAAAAGAACTTGATTGAAAGGATATTGCTACTTCTCTAAAAAATTATCACATTAAGGTTTCAACTTCGTATTGCTTTTGCACTGTCATTAAGTCAAAAACAAGTGTTGAATCAAGCCATCATAAGTTGGGGACCGTCTGTATATCCTACTTGTACTGTTTCAAAACCATGTAAACATGGGTGGTTTGTTTATTTTTTTGGTTTTGATTTTTTTTCGAAGTTCTGCATACTCTCTCCCTTCTCTTTCCCCCAATCTGTCTCATCCCTCTGTTCTTCCTACAAAGGAACTTGGAAAATCATGGGAAGAAGTTCAGTTGGAAGATGATCGGGAGTTGCTGGACCATCAGGAAGAGTAAGACTTGTTATTGCTGCTAGTTAATTGCAGTGTTCCAGGAGTAAGAAGACAATGCTTTAGTTTGGTTTAAATTGTGAAGAGGGAACCTAAGAAGAAAAAATACCTTCTCTGAGCCATGCATCCCTTCATGTAATGTGGCAGAAACTTGAATTCAAAATAACTTTGACATAAAAATTCCTGAAGACACTGTTATTCCAACTAAATTAAAGCTATTGATTGAACACACAAGTAATATATAATTCAGAGAAAAATACATTCCGAAATGCTTTGCCTGCTCAGTTGGTGCTCAGACCTTGAAGTGATACGATCTTTGAACTTTCCATGTTGCTGTCATTGGAATAGAGAATGTAACTGCATTGAAGTTAATCCTGTTCTGTGTTCAGGCCATTGATGACTAACTTTAAACATTCACAGCTTCTTTGCTTGAAATTATAAGCTTGAGAAATGTTCTTTTCAACCTAAAAGGGTTTCTTATTTTTCATCTTCTTTCCAGTCAAAGCTTTTTGGCCTTTTTTCTCTCTCCGGATTTTAAATTATTATTATTTTAATAGTGAAGTAAAGCCCAAAGGTAGAGAGCTGCCATTTGCTGAATTTTCTTGATGCATAGAGATTCAGGCAGAGAGTCTTCCAGACTGAAATAAAAACATCTTGCCCATTAAAACATACTAGTTGGAATATTTAATGGGTGAATGTTGAAGTTTTAATGACACGAAAGGTTATAAATAGTAAGTCATGACCTGGGCCAAGACTGGTGGCTCCCTCCTGGATGGATAGAGTTAAGGAAAATGTTTCCTGTTTTCTAATCAGGAAGCTTCTGTGCAAATTGGGTTAGGTTGATCTTGAGAGTCTTATCAGTGATCATTTCTGTGCTTGCCATGAGAAATTCTCTCATCTGAGTTTGCATGGGTGTTCCTCATCTCCACAACTCTTCCCTCCTGGCAGTTTTCCTGGTTTGGGAATGATAAGAAGTTGGTAGTATTTCAAAAAGGTAAATGCAAGGAGCAGGCAAAGTGGTAAAAGGGATCTTGTATCCTTTTCGAGTTCGCTGTCTACCACCAGATATAACACTTGCCCAGTTTTAAATAATCAGTATTTCTCTCATGAAAGAGACACGGTTTGCCTTTGTAAAATACACTATTTTTCATGCAGAAACACATTCCCAGCATCACACCTCACAGCGTGTGCACTCAGTGGTTGTGGTTAATGAGAGAGAGCATCACATTTTCTGAAATGTCTCCTTTGCAAATTAAACCTCATTGTCCCAGGATGACATTCCTCTAACTCTAGAATGAGATAGCTACTCAGAAGAATGGCAAATAGGAGAAAATGGAGCAGCACCTGTTCGCTATTTATATAAATTTCATGGTGCTGCTTTGAATTTCAAAAGCTCTATCAGAGAGTCATAATATGATGTGACAGTCTTTACCAAAATGTCAGAGTTGAAAGAGATTGGCAGGGTTTCTTAGTAAGGAGAAAGTAATATCAAGTCACTGTGTAGTATACTCTCTTAATGAAGGGAATCTCTGTATTTTCTCTTTTCTTTTTTAATTCAGCGACTGGTCTGATTGGGAAGAACACCCTGCCTCTGCCGTCTGCTTATTTTGTGAAAAGCAAGCAGAAACAATTGAGAAATTGTATGTCCACATGGAGGTAAGATACCTGTATTTATTTGAATTTTGTTTTATTCTGACAGGAGAAAGCTGGTAGTTGTTGCACCCTCCTCTGCTTATACTTTAGTTTCTCAATCATTATTCCAAACAGAAGAGACAGGCCAGGGCTGTTGGGGAGAACCAGAGCTCAGCACAATTTAGTTAGTACAGTTGACTGGACCTGAGTGAGCTGTTTGTTAGTGTGAGATTTCTCAGACCACTGATGCCATCTCACCTTTGAGATGCTTACAAGATCATTCTACTAGCTCAGCAGGTGGGACAGGTTCTGAGTCTTTTTTCCAGTGCTGCTTGTGCTGGTGAATAGGAGAGCAAGAAGGGAGAACATTGCCATTTAAAAGCCCCCGGAGGAATGGGAAAAAAGGAGGGTGGGTAGAGAGGGTCTAGGGCATGATCCTACAGTTCCTTCAGGTGCCAGCATTTGGAGAGAATAAATTAGGGAGCATTCCTAGTGTGGGCTTTCCCTTCTAGATGCCATTTGTATGTTATAGTGAAGCTTGGAGCTAGCAGTTCTAAACCTTTTTCACCCCAGTATACCTGAGAGAGGACACACACCCTACACTCTGATCCTTAGCTGCACAAGGCGGACAGGGAAGAGGAACATCTAATGATTCATGACAGTATCACAGCTTGTGGGCAAAGGGGTGATTATAATAGAAAAATATTATGGATGGTTCTGGTATCTCTCCCTCCCCTCCCTGCAGCCACCTCTGCCAACAGTGGACCATATTCTCTACTTTCACCCACTTTCACCTCACCCTTATTCAGAAATACTGTTCTTAGTTTAGTAAAATAAGGACGTAGAAAGCACTCAAAAGACCATAACCTTTTTCCCTGATTTTAGTTTCTCTGAAAAAGGTTCCCAATAGTATGTGTGTATAATTTCCTGTGTTTAGATTTAATTCATAATATCTTAATATCTTTGTATTTAAGGCAGCCTTAGTATGCCTATCTTGTGTAGGGATTACCTTTTCGGCATCCTTGACAGGTGTCCTTAACCTCTGCTGGGTCACTTTCGGTGATAACATCACTAATTCCTAATCATCCTGCATATGGTGCTACACTAAATGCCATCCCAATGAGTTAAATGGTCTTTATCCTCTGTGAGATTGTAGGTTAAAACATTTACACAGACAATTGCAGGTGTCAAACAAGCAAAAAATAAGTCTGCATTGTAAAAATAAAAAGAAAGTGTGATTTATAGGAAGGTGTGAGTGAAGAGAAACTTTCAGGTTTAAACAGTGTATTTGACAGCATAAAATGAAAAGCAGAATTTGTAAAAATTACCTATGTGGGGCAAAGAACCTGTATCCATAATTCTAGTCCAAATGCACAGTACAATAGAAACCACAGTTTTATCACACTGCAGAATTCATACATAGACTTCTACATTTTTAGAAGACTACAAAACGGATACATTGTAAATTATAAAAACTGTAGATATAAGCTATGAGCAATTACAATGTTGTTGTTGTTTGAGATGGAGTCTTGCTGTGTCACTCTTGCTGTGACAGGCTGGTGTGCAGTGTCATGATCTCAGTTTACTGCAACCTCTGCCTGCTAGGTTCAAGCGATTCTCGTGCCTCAGCCTCCTAAGTAGCTGGAATTACAGGCACCCACCACCACACCCAGCCAATTTTTGTATTTTTGGTAGTGACAGGGTTTTGCCATGTTGGCCAGGCTGGTCTCAAACTCCTGACCCCAGGTGATCCTCCCGCCTCAGTCTCCCACACTGCTGGGATTATAGGTGTGAGCCACCATGCCCGGCCCAATTACAATGGTTTAACTGGTTGACATGACTTGTTTGGACTATGCTGTAAAAAGAAGTTGGGTATGGAGGGAAGTAGTTAGACTTAGAAGACTTTAAAAGCAGAAGACACTGAACTCAGACTGAGTTTCTAAACTCATGTGAATAAGTTGTTTATAACTTCAGCCTGAAAGATTAAATAATTCATTTGCTTACAGATGTATTCATTCCTTTTTTTAGGATGCACATGAATTTGATCTTCTCAAGATAAAGTCAGAACTTGGTAAGTTTGATTCAGAAGTTGTTTTCTGTGATGCTTCATTTTTTATAAACCATCCTGTAAACTATGCCTATGTTCAGTAGCTACGACTGAAGAGTGAACCACCAAAACATGTCTCTCTATATATGGTCTTGACAGAACTCTCTGTGAAGCAGTGATGCTCAACCATAATAGTCAAATATGGTTTTTTGTTTCATATACTCCTTCTTCCTCTTTCCTACATATACAAGTGCTTCAAATGGAATATAAATTAGTGGTTAATAATATATCATAAATTGGAGGGGGCTAGTAGAATATGGATTTTTAAGTCAAACTAGAGTTCAGATTCCAACTCTGGCATTTACTGGCTATCTGACATTGGGCCTCGGGTCAGAAAAATGTTATGAGGAGTGAGTAATGTATGGTAAATGCCTACTGCACTGCTTAGCAGTATAGCTAGGATTGTTTGTTGTAGGTGTACCCAAATGTATCATTCTCAGTATCACAACAGTAGAAGGATTTGGGGCATTATGACATAAATAAAGTACTGACTTGCTAATAGATCTAAAACAATAAAAAACCTACTTCTCACATCTCAGCTCCATCACTGTTTTCCTGGGTCCTTGGATGTGTTACTTTGCTGCTCTTATAGACATGTATATACATTGTATATATAATTAGCTTAGTAGTCAAGCACATGGGCTTTGCAGCTGACGGCTATCTATGTGACCCTGGGCAGTTTCCTAATATGTAATGTAGGTATGATACTACCTATCTGATAGGGTTTTATGAAGATTAAATGTATTAATACACAGAAAATTATTAGAATAGTGCCTAGCTCATAAGCCCTATGTAAATATGGGCTGTTATTATTTGGTATCTATTATGCTTTATAATTGTACTACCTCTTCAGGTTGATTGATAAAAATAAGTGGCTCCTTTAAGTAATTATAACAGTGCAAAAAATGGGTCTGAACAGTTGTCTAATGATTCTGTATTTTGTCATTTTCAGGATTAAATTTCTATCAGCAAGTGAAACTGGTCAATTTTATTCGGAGGCAAGTTCACCAATGCAGATGTTATGGCTGCCATGTGAAGTTCAAATCCAAAGCAGACTTAAGAACTCACATGGAAGAAACTAAACACACTTCGCTGCTCCCTGATAGAAAGACGTGGGATCAACTGGAGTACGTACTGCAAAACCACATGTGCACTTCTTTACTCCCTTTGATTTTTGTCCCTTTATTTAATTTCTTTAAACTTACAGAAAAAAAGGAATACATGTTTATTATAAAAAGTATACGTCAGTATAGTGTAGGGAAAATGTAAGAATCTTTAAAATGCTTATTTTTAAAATAATCCCCCTCTTACAAATGAAATCAAGTATTTTTCAGTATTTGTGATATGGAGATAGATACATACATAGAGAGATGAAGTAGATACAGATTTTTTAAAGTATATTTTATTAACAAAATATTGTAAATATATTTCTATAGCCAGTATCCATCTGTTGCATCCTTTCTAATGGTTGCCAAATATCCATTGTATGGATATAATCTGTTCTGTTAGATATTGTATGGATATAATCTGTTCTGTTAGATATTGTATGGATATAATCTGTTCTGTTAGATACTTAGGTTGTTTCTTACTTTTTGCTATTATGATACAGAAAATACCTATATGCCTACATTTTAGCATACTTATCTAATTATTGAATTAAGCTGAACTACTAGAAATAAAATTACTGTGTCAGAGTTTGTACACTGCTAGGACTTTTGGTATATATTTTGTATATTGGCACTTGGAAAAATTAAGCACTTGGTCATCTGTTGTTAGATTCCCAAGTATTCTTTGCCAGAACCTTCTGGACTGGTTCCCAAGTATCCTTTGCCAAGAACCTTCTGGACTGGTTATCTAGACTGAGATCTGGATAACCTCAGTAAAGGGCTCCTCTGAGAGGCTGTGGGGTTCTAGCTGCCCAGAGCTCCTTCTGTTCTTAGGGAATAAGTCAGTTCCCCCAGAACTTTAACCAGAAAGTTCTAGTTTTTCTCCTTCAGAAAATCCCACACTTGTGAGGGTATCCTGTTCTTATAATCCTTCTTATATAAATTAAAATCTGTAGTATTCCAAAAGTAACGTCAAAGTGTATTCAGAGAAGAAACCAGAATAACAAACTTTATATTCCGTAAGTGTTTCCTTTTGTGATTACCTAGAAAGAAGGAATGATTAGGCTGGAAAACAAAACACAAGGGAGAGCTTATTATTCTCAAGTATTTGAAGAATTTGTGTTTGAAAAAATAACTATATTTGAAGTTTGTTAACTTATAAGGAAGAACTAGGACCTTTGAGTAGAAATAAGAGAGATGTCATTTTTAGCTTCATAGGAGGTGTATCAAACAACTAGAGCTACCCACTACTGGGGTCAGCTGCCTTCGAAGATCGTGTGTTTCTTACCATGATAGATGATCAAGCAGAGGCTAAGTGGCCAGCGGGCATCTCCAGAGGCAACTCTGGAGGCTGGGAGGTCCACGATCTTGGTTTACCAAATCTAGATAGTAGATTTTGTAAGCTTGATGTCAGCCAGTAAAAGTCAAAGTGAAAGCAATCAGAAGTTGTCTCCAATATAGCCTTTGCAAAATGCTATGAAATTGTTGGCAAGGATACTTGGCAAAATTATAGTCAATGTGTACATTCAGCCACCTGAACAATGTATTAGTCTGGTAATTTAATACTTTGTATCTGTGGTTGTTTTCAGGTATTATTTTCCAACCTATGAAAATGACACTCTCCTGTGTACACTATCTGACAGTGAAAGTGAAAGTGACCTGACAGTTCAGGAACAAAATGAAAATGTTCCCATCATCAGTGAAGATACATCTAAACTGTATGCCTTGAAACAAAGCAGTATTTTGAACCAGTTGCTACTACAAGAGTGCTTGAAAAACTAGAAGAAACTACCACAGAAACAATTTTTCATGTTTTTCTCCTATAAGACAGACATGAAAGAATAATTTAAATTTGGACATCAGCAAAGGATTAGTCCTTGGTAAAATAAACTTTTCAAAAATGAATGTTCTTTTCAAAAACTAAAGTAGGAAAATGCACTTACTAAGAACATGAAAGAAAATGAAGTATTTTGGCTATCAAGTTTTATTGTGTGATCATCTTAAATGAGCTTATTTCATTAAACTCATAATTATCTATAGAAGAATATGCCAATTACAAAGAAATGAAAAGTTCATATTATTTATAAACCTGATTTTTCTATCAGTAGTTTCAGTCTCCTCCCCAAGGACCTTCTTCATCCAACAAGTTACAAAATTTGGATGTCCTTTCTGTACTATGTTGGGTGACCTGTAAATGTAATGACCAAAAGAAAAGCCACGGAAGAAAGAAGAAATGGTCAAAGACATGTATAATATGCAAATTGGCCATTATATTAGAACAATCAAGAGCTGACTGTATTATCATTACCGCTTTCTGCCTAGGGTGGCCAAATTCTCTAGAAATAGACATTAAGCCAGTTAACTTCACTTTTCCCTGCAATGTGTCTATCACTAACATTTAAATACTATTTTCTAAAGACATAACCACAATACCATTATGACACCTAAAAAAAATTAACATTAACTTAATATCATCTGTTTTCAGTTTTTCCCACTTGTCTCAAAATACGTGTTTACAATATTATCAGTTTCATTACTGATAAATATTGTGTGCCTCCTGATAAGATGCAGTGAGGAGGGCAGAATATCACTTTTGTAGATTTATACCAAAAATACATAAATTGGATATAATGAAGAAACAGTCAAATCCAAGTTTGAGTGGTATGGTAGCTCATATCTGTAATCCCAGCACTTTGGGAGGCCAAGGCTGAGGATCACCTGAGGTCAGGAGTTCAAGATCAGCCTGGCCAACATGGCGAAACCCCATCTGTACCAAAAATACACAGATTAGCCAGGCGTGGTGGCACGCACCTGTAGTCCCAGCTACTCAAGAGGCTGAAGCACAAGAATCACTTGAATCCAGGAGGCAAAAGTTGCAGTGAGCCAAGATCGCACCACTGCAGTTCAACCTGGGCAACAGACCGAGACTCTGTCTCAAAAAAAGGAAAAATAACAAAAAAAGAAATCCAAGTTTGAAGTACATTCTACAAAGTAATTGGCCTTTACTCTTAAAAATCTTAAGATCATAAAAAACAAAGATTGAAAAACTATTTGAGATTAAAGGTGACTAAAGATAGCATAGCATGATCCTGGATTGGATGCTAGACCAAGAAAAAAAAGTTTTTCTTTTGCTACAAAAGACATTAGCAGGACAATTGGCAAAATTTGAATAAGATTTGTAGTAAATGTTATGTTATTGTTGTTAATTTCCAGATTTTGATAGCTGTACTGTGGAATGAGAATGTCTTTGTTTTCAGGAAATATTAATACACACTGAAGTATTTAGGGGTAAAGGAGCATTTTGTTTACAACTTACTCCCAAAAAACTAACATGGGTATATAGAGAATAATGAAGTGAACTTGGCAAGATGTTAACATTTAAGGAATCTAGGTAAAAGTATGTGGAGATTCTTTGTACTATGGCAACTTTTCTGAAAGTCTGAAATTATTTCAAAATTAAAAGTTTTTAAAAATGTCTTTTTTCAGCCAGGCACGGTGGCTCACGCCTGTAATCCCAGCACTTTGGGAGGCTGAGGTGGGTGGACCACGAGGTCAGGAGTTTGAGACCAGCCTGGCCAACATGGTGACACCCCGTCTCTACTAAAAATACAAAAAGTAGCTGGGTGTGGTGGCTGGCATCTGTAATCCCAGCTACTCGGGAGGCTAAGGCAAGGAGAATTGCTTGAATCTGGGAGGTGGAGGTTGCAGTGAGTAGAGATTGCGCCACTGCAGTCCAGCCTGGGTGACAGAGCAAGACTCCATCTCAAAAAAAAAAAAAAAAGTCTTTTTTCAGTTGGTTTGTTTAATCAGGTTCCAAGTGAGATCCATGCACTGTATTTGGTTGGTATGGTTCTTAAGGGTCTTTTAATATATAACGATTCACAATTTTTTTTTTAAAATGCCACTTATTTGTTAAAGCAATTGGATTATTTGTCTTTCTGGATTTGGATGATTGTATCTTCTGTACATTATTTAACATGTTCCATTATCATCCATTGTCTCTGTCCATTTCGGCTACTATAACAGAATACCTGAGACTGGGTAATTTATAAACAATTAGATTTTTTTTTCTCACAGTTCTGGAGGCTGGGAGGTCCATGATCTTAGTTTAGTGTCCAATTCGAGAGCCCAGTCTCTACTTCCAAGATGGCACCTTGAATACTGCATCCTCCAGAGGGGACAAAGGCTGTGTCCTCACAGGATGAAAGGATGGAAGGACAAAAGGGCCTAGCTAGTTCCCTCCAGCCTTTTTGTAAGGTCATTAATCCCAGTGATGAGGCCTCTGCCCTCATGGCCTGATCACCCTTCTGAAGGCCGCATTTGTTAACACTGTTGCAGCAGAAATTAAGTTTCAACAGGAATTTTGGAGGGAACATCAAAATATTGAAATTATAGCAAACCCTTTTGTAAGGTCATTAATCCCATCCATGAGGGCTGCCCTCATGGCCTAATCACCCTCCTAAAGGCCTTTCTGACCTTTCGTTACAGTGGGTTTTTATTTTTATTTTATTATATTTTTGAGATGGAGTCTCGCTCTGTCTCCCAGGCTGGAGTGCAATGGTGCAGTCTCGGCTCACTGCAACCTCTGCCTCCCAGGCTCAAGCGATTCTCCCGCCTCAGCCTTCTGAGTAGCTGGGACTGCAGGCACCCGCCACCAAGCCCTGCTAATTTTTGTATTTTTAGTAGAGATGGGGTTTCACCATGTTGGCCAGGCTCCTCTCAAACTCCTGATCTCAAGTGAGCCACCACGCCCAGTCCTACAGTGTGTTCTTTATGCAGCATATGTGCTATGGAATGCTAGAGTCTGAGGCTCTGGTTTTCAATTATTAATGCTAGTCTGTGTAGGTAATGCCCCAAAACTAATCTTGGAGTCATATTGCCTGTCCAGAGACTCAAGAGCCAGCCTCCTCCCACCATGTGGTCCTAACTCAACTGTGTTTGTTAATTGCATAGACTCAGACCACACCTCTAGATTTCTACCCCTCCCTCTCTGCAGATACCATGGAAGGCTTTCATTGAAAACTAAGCAAACAAAGATATAGGAGCCTGTATTATAATGAAAAACGCCTAAGTTAAAGATTCAATTAAGTTAAATGTTTTAAAACCAAAGATTAAAGAGGAAATTAGTCTAGGCAATTAGACTGTGCCTACCACAGTCTGTCTCTAGGAATCAGGTCTTGTTCAGGACATCAAGGAATGTCTGAAGAGGTTTTTAGAGCATGCTTCAGTGTTAGGACAGGAGCAATGGAAGAATGCGAACACAATAAACTAAGAGTAATTAAACTTGGGAAGGAGAAAGCTTTTTTGGAGAAAAAGTCGATAGAGAACAAGTCAAATAGATATAAAAGGAAAAATGAAATTGAAGAACAGACCAACACATAAAAAGGAAAAGATGTTGTCCTTAGAGTTTAATTCATATTGGCAGTTGTTTTTTTAAGTGGCTAAACATTTTCAGGTTTATCTGGGGACAGAAATGGCAACTGGGACCCAAAGAAATCTAACAAGAATAGAAGCAAAATCTCAGCAAACTGTACTGACTCCTAGATGGAGCAAGAACATAGGCCACTACTGGCGAAGGACTCTTTATGTAGCTCTAAGATAGAGACTCCTTGATAAAAACCACTGGGAACTGCTCTTTAAAGACTGGGACAGTGATACCAAGTGTACCAGGAAAGTCGGGACAGTTTGAGAGGAAATATCAGATGAAAGCAAAACGTTCAAGGAATTATTGGATGAATTTCCAGATGTTACTGTAATTATAGATAGGAATACTAGAGCTTCTTGTGCCCCAAAGGAAACATGCCTGAGAAATTTTTAGAATTAAAACAGAATTAAGGCAACAAGATGAAAGATGACAGAAGAGAGCCAGGCAGGACAGTGATAAATGGAATCCAAACTCAGATTAGCTGTTAATCCAATCAGAAAATGCATGCCAGTTAAGATTATCTAACTCAGACAGGTGAGGGCTGCCAAGATTTTTTGGACAATGGTTGCTTTTGGCAGACCAAAACCTACTGACTTATCTATCACAACTGAAGTCCACATTAGATAAATCTAGAACCAAATGTTACATAAGCATATGTCTGGCCCAGAAAAAAGAGAAAGTTAAAAAAAAAAAAAATCAGAAACTACAACTAGCATTAGACCTATTTACATTAGGGAAGGAAAGGGATCAATGTAAAAAGTAAGTTATACTGTAACAAATTCAACTATTTCTCCCTAAAAGGCCTAGAGAGAAACCAAGCACTAGGACACATCCACTACTGCCAAAAAAGCAGAAGTACTGCTGGAAGCTGGACAGATTGAAAGCAAGGGATGGCTGTATGCTGAGGGCTCAGCAGAGGTCTGTCCTCACCAGGTCCCAGTGCAACTAGTCTAGTCCAGTTGCTCACAATATCCATCCTCCTTTTCTTCAATAAAATAAAGTGCGGTTGGGTATAAAGCTACCTAAAATGAAAGTTACATTTCCAGGTTCAGTTATCCTGAATTGCACTTCTTTTGCAGCTCAGAGTACTCCTGTCTAAATTGCGGCTAACAAGATATAAGCAGGAGGTCTCATATGACAGCTTCCAGGAGTCTTCCTTAAGATACTGGCCATAAGCACCCTCTGCTATGCTTTTCATCCCTTCCTACCTCCTGTAGCCTAGGATGTAGATATCTGCATATGGGACAGTGAGGTCGAAGTCATGCATGGTGAGACATCAATGTCAAAAGAATCTGGATCCCTGACACTGTGGAGGACTCTACAGCCCTGGAATGCTGAAATACACATTTATATGAAGGAGATAAAGTTCTACCTTCCCACAGTTATTTAAGGTTTTCTATCATTCATAGCTGAGCCTTATTCCAACCAGTATGCCTAGGGATTCAAGCTGCAGAAACATCAAGAGCAGTTTTAGTTCAGGAATAGGCTGAGGATGTTTTCCAGCTGAAACAAGTGAAGGAATGAAGGGAAAACTGTTCTTAGAAGCCAGCCTTCACAAGCCGAGGCAGTTCCAAAGCCCAAGGCAACAACAGGAGCCACTGTGGCAAAGAACTGGGAAGTGAGCACACAGGAGAGTGTGGAAACCATGCCATCATTATTTAGAGCACAAACTTCCTGGGTCAGGGGATGTTGAAGAGAAAGGGCTCAAAATGAAAATACAGAATGGGAAAGAAAAAGTCAAAACAGACCTATTTCTCAACTCGGCAAGAATGCAAATGTCTCATATGTCACCCTGAGATAAATATCTGTGGATTCTTCCTCCAGGAATGATAAAGCATGTTAACGTCTTCAGGAGGATTTCCCCCAATCAGGTTTAAGTTCAGAGATCAGGTAACACTAGCATCCTGGGGAATCCAAAATCAGGATGCCACTAAGTCTCTGTTATAGAAAATGCAGGGCTCTGGGAGCATCATTACAGAAGATCTTGGAATTGATTCGTTTTCTTTTGTTTAATTTTGTTGGCGGTTAGTGCTTTCATGATACTCTTTTAAAAGTGAGATATACCAGAAACTTGGTGTTTAACTTCACGTTCCAATTCCAGAAGAAAGCCACACTAGCGATTCTAATGAGACACTGTCCAGGCTGCTGCAAGAAACCATAGTGCTATTCCAGCATCAAGAATCTAGTTCAGAATGAGCAGAATCAGAAATTGGGAAGGATGAATTTTAGACTCTAATGCCTTCTAACTTTAACTCGGACAAGAGAATCCAATCTTTGTGCTTTAATTTCTCCCTGAGAGATTCACAATGGTCAATATTGTTTTTAAATTTGAAACATCAACATTTTACTGGAATGTTTTTTATTGAAGCAACTTTACATTGCCGTATTATCTCTTTGCAGAACCTCTGATATACTGTTGTGAACATGTTTAGACATAATTAGGAATGGAAGATGAAATTGGGAACTTTCAGCTGGGGTTCAGCATGGCCCTGGAATTACTTCCATCAGTGAATTGCCTTCTGAGAGCAATAGCTACATTCTTCACCACCAGTCCTGGGAGAGTACACAAAGAGTAGTTGTCATTCAGGTGGGGGCGGTGGGAGATGCACTCCTGAAGGTGGGAACAGCACTGTCCTGATAGACTTCCTGCAAAGGAAATGGTCACACTCTTGGTTGACCTTAGCTTAGTGGGTAAGCCCAATGAGCAAAGAGAACAAAAACCTGAGGAGTGTTAGAAAAGGGGAAACTCATTTTCCACAGTATTTTGCTTCTACGAGAAAGAGAATCCATTACATAACATTCTTGGTTTCTCTCTGCTCCCTCTTTCACTTCTACAAGACAGAAGGAGTGAATTTTCTGACTAGAAATTTGAAGGACAGGAACTAGGCATCTGTGCTTCGGTCCCTTCCTTCTTTATTTCTTTAGGATTTGCCTGTCTGCAGAGAGAACACAGCCTGTTCTGCCCCACCGTTGTACAAACATCAGACGGAAGGGTCTTCCCCATGCAGTTGGAAGGCTGGAATTGTCCAACACTGTCTGACTATGTACATACATAAGTGCCTAATTTGGGGGCTCAGTCTTAAGAAGCTCGCTTGCCCACAGCAGTAAGCCATGTTCTGCAATATCATCTTCATTAGCAATAAAGGTGATATTTCATCTCCATCTGCTTGGCCGTTTATCAGCTGGCTCTTCTGGAAGGTACACAGCCTCTTAGCAAATGGTGGATGTGGCCAGGATTACCATGAAACTACCTCTTGGAAAGTTACCACTAAATACACTAAGTCCACTCAGGAGGCAGAGTAGACATGTTTCACATGGAACTAAGGCTGGACAAAATGAAGCCAAAGAGCTGATGGCTTGGATATCACTGTGAGCTAGTTAGACATAGATTTTCTGAAAACCCATTAGTACTAGGGTCTTCACTTGTTGAGTCCCACAAACAGCCTTGAGAAAGAATTTTAGTGCAAGTCATTTTTTTTAGAGGTAAACCCAGAATGTACCAGTTCAGGAAGTAGGACAGTGAAAAATGAAAAAAACCAAACCATGAAACTGTACATTAAGGAAAAAGTTGCTGGTATGGGAACTAGGGCTCAACCTCACTGAGGACCTCTGGGAGATTGCAGAGAACACTATTCTTACTGTTGCCCCACAACACCGCCCGCCACCACTGCCACCAAGGGGCAAAAAAGCTAGGCTATTAACCCATTCCCATTGGTCATGAGTGGAGGGCTGTTCCCAGGGGCATTATTAATTCCCTGGCACTTCCAGCCTGCGTCACACATTGATTCAGCATCCTCTGAAGGTAGGGGAAGGGCCTCACACAAAGACTGAGGAAACTGACGCAAAAAAAGATCTGGCAGATCATGACAGTAACTGCTACAACTCTAGATGTTGCGTCACCACAGAAGAAAACATTTTATGTAAGGCTCAGTGGTCCTCACAGCTTTTCTATGTGTCATCTCACTTGACAATGAAGATACAATCTTACGAGGTATCTAGCCAGGAATTTTATCTTCATCAAGGCTAAAGAGAGGATGGGAAACAGGATCAGAGAGATGAGGACCTGCCAAAAGAAAAAAGCACAACAAAGTGACTTCCAACAATACAATACACGAGAATTTACAATGAGACAAAGCCAAGTCCTGACCTTTTTTAATGAATGGAGGAAAAGCAATTATTTGAGAGGATGGATTAGAACATGCAATCAGAACAAGAATAAATGTTTTAATGTCAGTACTTTGCTAAATGTATATGCAGAATTGACACACTACATCCACTTCCATCAAGGGCATCAAATTTCAGATATTGTTTGCTTTGTCTGCAAAAATAGCTACCCTACATCCTTGAAGCTTAATTCAACTCCCTCACTATGTTTTAGATGATGGGTAGTTAAAGGATTAAACTGCTGCAGTTGAACTCTTACGCCTTATAATTGATATATTGAAAGGCTAAAGCATGTTCGATTCCTGACAACAGCAGTCTGCATGTTAAATTCCAACTGAAAACATTCAGCAAAGTTAATATTGACTTCACAATGTTCTAAGATTTAAGTGAAGCTATGCTCTTTTTGCCTTATAAAATTAGACTGCAAAAAAAACAATTTTTCAGGATATTCTCAGTCAATTGACTTGGTGAGCAGGAAATCACTCTAGTAAGATCATAGTTACTGGTGTTTTATTCATTTGGAAAGCAGCAAAAGAATATGCTGTAGTAAATTGTTCGTAAATTATTTTTACTTCTAGAGGGGAAGAAAGTGAAAGTAAAAAGCAAACATTATTAATCTCTTACTGTCACAAAAAAACAACCCACTCCTACACCTCCATCATTGCCTAACAGATAAACTCCAAAGACTGGCATTTGAGACTCCTCACAGTCTGCCAAAAGTGCCTCCTCCCTCGTCAGATCCATCACCAAGTCCTGTCAATTCTATCTCCAAAACACATCTCAGTCCCTGCCACCATGATCTGTTACCTGAACTACTATAACAGTTTCCTAACTGGCCTCCCTCCTTCCTCTCTGGACCCTCCAGTGTGTTCCTTCGTAACAGCTAGAGTGGATTTTTAAAAGTCCTCCCATGGAGTTTGAGACCAGCCTGGTCAACGTGGTAAAACCCAGTCTCTATTAAAAATCCAAAAATTTGCACACTTGTAATCCCAGCTACTTGAGAGGCAGAGGTGGGAGGATCACTTGAACCCCAGAGGTGGAGGCTGCAGTGAGTTGAGATTATGCCACTGCACTCCAGCCTGGGAGACGGAGTGAGACTCCATCTGAAAAAAAAAAATCCTCCCGTGGTGTAATGGACCTTCTAGGTTACTTACCCAGCATCAATTCTCCTTTCTTTCTTTCTAGTTTTCCAATTCTTTGGGGAGCCACTCTGTCCTCATTAAGTAACAGCCATGCCATTTGGAATTGACCCCAGCCCTACCTCCATGGGGAGGAGAATGCTGACTAGAGTAATAACTTCACCCTTCCTGCAGACTGGCTTATTGGATTAGAGATGGGCAGTAACTAAATCCAAGACAAAGGTGCATAGCAAACCTGGGTCACTGTGGCCAGTCCACATTGCTCCAATCTGGGAGAAGCTGAAGATTTCTGTTAAATGACTTAAGAGAAACTAAGACTCCCTTTCCTTATGAAAAAAGAAACATGTACCCTAGTTGCTGCCAAAGCCATCAAGTGCTATTGAGAGAAACTAGCCCAAGAACTTTTAGAGAAGAGCAAAATCAAGATAATTTCTGAGGAAGGAGCCAGAGCCCTCACCTGAGAGCTGTCCTCCTCTGGACTTCTCATTTAGTCGGGCTATAAACTCCCCTTGTATTACTTGAACTTTTTAAGTGGAGTTTCTATTACTTGCAATAAAAGCTTCTCAACTGATACAAATGGCTTCCCGGAGAACATGGAATCAAGTCCAAACTTTCTTTTTTTTTTTGAGGCAGAGTCTCACTATGTTACCCAGGCTGGAGTACAGTGGCACGATCTCAGCTCACTGCAACCTCCATCTCCCTGATTCAAGCAATTCTCCCACCTCAGCCTCCTGAGCAGCTGGGATTACAGGCATGTGCAACCATGCTGAGCTAATTTTTATAATTTTGGTAGAGAGGATTTCGCCATGTTGGCCAGGCTGGTCTCAAACTCCTGGCCTCAAGTGATCCACCCATCTCGGCCTCCCAAAGTGCTGGGATTACAGGTGTGAACCGCTATGCCCAGCCTCTACATTACCATGTATCTTCCACTTTGTCCCATGCCATCTTCTGGAGTGTCCACTATTCCCCAGGCAGCCAGGCCTCCTTCCACTCCTTGGACAGGAGACTGCACTTTTCTCTGCCTCAGTGTTTTTGCATGTTTTTCTCTCCGTATATTCTTGCCCCTCCTCTTTACAGTAATGTCTTCCTATCATCCAGGCCTCAGCTTAACTTATCACCCCATACTTACCCAGTTCACTGTATATGTCTAAACTAATGGGTCTGCTGCCAATGCAGTTTCAAATTTAGCAAGCCCAAAGAAAAGAAGACAGGGGAATGTCAGGCTGTCAGCTGGAAATAGTCTTGGGTGCCATAAGCAAATATTGCATTTGGTCTCTTCTTCATCTCCCCTCTGTTATACAATAGATTTGTGGGCCATCTCATGGGGTTGGGAGAATTTGATTCACAAGAGTCCCAGAAGGGTGCTGCCTGTGAATCAAGAGCCAGGTAAGGAGCCAGACTGCACTTTGCTGTGTGGGATCTAGAAGGTGGCGTGCTGGAAGCTGGTGCTGAGTGATATGCGGGGACAAGGTGGGAGTGAGAGAGACCAGCAAGGCAGTGAAGAGACTGGAGAGAGACTGAAGGGGTCAGAGAGAGGGCAGAGCATTCAGCATGGGAGAGGCAAAGAGGACTTTGAGGATATTTTGTTGAACAAGGCATGGTGTGCGGGTGACTTCCTTAAAAACATTCTCTGGAAGCAGAAAATAGATGATTACCAGGGGCTGGGGGATGGGGGATGGGGAATGAGGAGTTAATGCTTAAAGGTTACAGAGTTTCTGTTTAGGCTAATGAAAACATTCTGGAAATAGATTGTAGTGATGGATACATAACATTGTGAATGCAACTAGTACCAGTGAGTTGGCCAGGCACGGTGGCTCATGCCTGTAATCCCAGCACTTTGGGAGGCCGAGGCAGGTGGATCACGAGGTCAGGAGATCGAGACCATCCTGGCTAACACGGTGAAACATCGTCTCTACTAAAAAAATACAAAAAATCAGCCGGGCGTGGTGGTGGGCGTCTGTAGTCCCAGCTACTCGGGAGGCTGAGGCAGGAGAATGGCGTGAATCCGGGAGGTGGAGCTTGCAGGGAGCCAAGATCGCGCCACTGCACTCCAGCCTGGGCAACAGAGCGAGATTCCATCTCAATTAAAAAAAAAAAATACCAGTGAGTTACACATTCAAAACTGATCAAAATGGTAAGTTTTAAAAGTGTTTTTTTAATTTAATTTTGTATTTGATGAATGATAATTCTACATATTCATGGGGTACATAGTGATGTTTCAATACATATAATGTATAGTGATCAGATCAGGGTAATTAGCATACCCATCGTCTCAAACGTGTATCATTTCTTTGTGTTGGGAATGTTGAATATGCTAGCTATTTGAAACTGTAGTTATTGTTACCTATAGTTATCCTACAGTGGTATAGAACACTAGTACTTATTCCTATCTAGCTATAATTATACTTTAACGAACCTGTTTATCCCTCCCTTTCCCATACTCTTCCCACTCACTACTGTTCTCTGTTCTACATTTTATTTCCTTTTTATTTTTTTGTTTGCTTGTGTTTTGGTTTTTGGGTTGTGTTTTGTTTTGTTTTTGTCTCGCTCTGTCACCCAGGCTGGAGTGGAGTAGCACAATCTCAGCTCACTGCAGCCTCCACCTCTTGGGTTCCAGTGATCTTCCTGCCTCAACCTCCTGAGTAGCTGGGATTACAGTTGCCCGCCACCACGCCCGGCTAATTTTTTGTATTTTTAGTAGAGACAGAGTTTCACCATGTTGGCCAGGCTGGTCTTGAACTCCTGACCTCAGGTGATCCACCAGCCTTGGCCTCCCAAAGTGCTGGGATTACAGGCATGATCCACAAAGCCCAGCCTGCTCTACACTTTATAAGGTCGACTTTTTTTGCTTCCATATATGAGTGAGAATATTAGGTGTTTAACTTTCTATGCCTGGCTTATTTTCCTTAACATAATGTCCTCCAGTGCCATCCATGTTGCCACAATAACAGGATTTCATTCTTTTTTATGACTGAATAGTATCCCATTGAGTATATACACCACATTTTCTTCATTCATCTGTTGTTGGACACCTAGGTCAATTCCATATCTTGGCTGTTCTGAATAGTGCTGCAGTAAACACGGGGGTGCAGATGTCTCTTCAGTAGAATGATATCCTTCCCTTTGGATAAATTCTTAGTTGTGCAATTGCTGGATCATATAGTTGTTTGTTTGTTTGTGTTTTTGAGATAGAGTCTCACTCTGTCACCCAGGCTGGAGTGCAGGGGCACAATCTCAGCTCACTGCAGCCTCTGCCTCCTGGGTTCAAGCCATTCTCCTACCTCAGCCTCCCCAGTAGCTGGGATTACAGGCGCCTGCCACCACGCCTGGCTAATTTTTGTATTTTTAATAGAAATAGAGTTTCACCATGTTGACCAGGCTGGTCTTGAACTCCTGACCTCAAGTGATCCACCTGCATTAGTTTATTTTTAGGAGATTATTCATTCTAATAAAATTCATTGTGACCAAAGTGATGAGATTACAAGCATGGGCCACCACTGCACCTGGCCCATATAGTTGTTTTATTTGTCATTTTTTTGAGAAGATTCCATACTGCTCCCCATCGTGGCTGTGCTAGTTTACATTGCTACCAACAATGTGTACATGTTCTCTTTTCTCTGCATCTTTGCCAGCGTTTGTTATTTTTTGTCTTTTTGGTAACAGCTATCCTAACAGGGATGAGATGATACAGCACTGTGGTTTTGATTTGCATTTCTCTGATGATGTGATGTTGAGCTTTGTTCATATATTTGTTGACCATTGGTATGCCTTCTTTGAGAAATATCTGTTCAGATCATTTGCCTATTCAAAATGTAAATATTACGCTATGTATATTTTACCACAATTTTAAAAAATACACACATGGGGGAAAAGAAACAATTAGCTAACTGGTGATAGTGTGAAGGATGAACTGGGGTAGGCCAGGGTGATCAACAAGAAGGTTGGTAGATTAATCTGGTCAGGAGGTCATGAGAATTTCAACTGAGGCAGTGCCATCAGGAAAAAATTTGTATGAAGAATGGTCAGGACCAAATGAGTTTGGTTTTGGTCCTGCTGAGTTTGAGGCAAACGGTGGAAACTGCCCAGCTCCCTCCTTCAGGAATGAGGCACTCTTTCCCTAGCTGGCTGATACAGGCTGATAATGGCCACTAGCTGTGTTTCTTTATGGGGATTGCCCTTGGCTGAAAGGAGCTACAAGGAGTTCATGGGTGACTTTGGCCAGAGAAGTTTATGATGAGAGGAAGGTCTGTGTTGCAGGGAATGGAGGCCACATGGGAGGCAACGAGGGGTCACAGAACCTGAGTCTTGAAGGAAGGGGAGGAATCAGAACATGGGAAGACCTGCTAGGCAGGGAAAGTTGTGTAAACAAAGGAACCTGGGCTGGGGAGTGACCCACTTTGAAGGGAATTGCAAGGACACCTAGAAAAGTGGGCGGTGCCCAGGCGTGGCTCTCTCAAATGGTACGCGGTGGACTCTGGGTAGATTCAGCCAGGGAGTCTCCACACCTGTGCCTGAGTTCTAATGGATTCGGGATACTTCCTCCTAGTGGGAAGCAGAGGCATTCTGTTCCCAGAGTGTGGACTTGACCCATCCTACAGGGGTGTTTCAGTCATGGTCTTCTTGGACTCCATGTTTATGAATGCAGATGTAATAAATTTTCTGAAGTGAGTTCCATTAAGCCAGTTTAACTCCCTGATCAGTTTCCTATCCCGTCTAGTAAATGTGTTTCTAATACTTTTTACTTTTATTTTTATTTTACTAACATTATTTTCCCAAAAAAATGTAATTTTATTTTGTATATATTATACAGGAAGGATTTAATACATCTACCAAATTGCATCCATTATAAAACTTCTGCCATTGCAAATTTTCTATTGTGAACATTGTTTCTATCAAATCCAATTTTTCTGGACATATATTTGTAGGTCTAAATTTTATCAAAACAATTTGATCTTTTATAAAATCTCTAATAAATTGTTCAGTGTGAAATTTTAACCATATTAGTTTACTTTTAGGAGATTATTCATTCTAATAAAATTCATTGCGACTAAGAAAAAAAGTTCCTCAATAAAAATCTGTTGTTGAGGCTTCTGTAGTTTCTTAGTTAACTCTGTGTTCTTTTTGGATGTGCCGTGAAGAGGCAGGCCACAATAGAGTTTAGTGGTAATCCAGTAACAAATGGATAAACACAAACCTCAGGGTGAAATTTAGTATCTCCTTTACCAGTGAAATTCAAAAACACTAATGAAATAGTTATTTTTGTCTTACAATCAAGGAATGGCTTAAGCTCTGGAGAGAAGTCTGGCTCATTAATTTCAAGGATAGCTTTATCTTTGCACACTCTTCCTTTCCTTGGAAAGTGACAACATAGGTTTTTTTTTTTTTTTTTTGAGGCGGAGTCTCGCTCTGTCGCCCAGACTGGAGTGCAATGGCCGGATCTCAGCTCACTGCAAGCTCCGCCTTCCGGGTTTCCGCCATTCTCCTGCCTCAGCCTCCCGAGTAGCTGGGACTACAGGCGCCCGCCACCGCGCCCGGCTAGTTTTTTGTATTTTTTAGTAGAGACGGGGTTTCACCATGTCAGCCAGCATGGTCTTGATCTCCTGACCTCGTGATCCGCCCGTCTCGGCCTCCCAAAGTGCTGGGATTACAGGCTTGAGCCACCGCGCCCGGCAACATAGGTTTTTTTAAATCTCCCTTGAAACCAATGACAATGTTAATCTTGCTTTTTAAATGTCTTGGTTAGTGAAATTCCTTCTTTCAATAGCATATTATTATCCTCAGCTCCTGAAACAACCCAGGTTAAGTTATTAAAACAAGCTACCACGATGCTGCACACAATAATCGTGGGCTTGTGCTCAGGTTGGCCTCTGTAAAATTACTTTATTTTTAGCATTTGAAGCCTACAAAAACATCAAATGTATATGAGTCAACTAAGATGATTAACTTTCAAAGTTGAGGGGGTAAAAATGACCTGTCAGCACACAACACGCCGAGATGAAGATTATCTAAACTTCATGTTAGGCTAGAATTAGAAATCCTCACGTCTAGGCAGTAGATCTGACTTCAAAGCCTGAAGTGCCCACCATCGTAATTAATACGAGTGAGTGAGGTGAGCTAGGCAGGGACTACCGCGACCCCAGAGGCATACGTGTGTGCCCCCGGCAAGGGACTGGCTCCTCAGCTGTAGCCCATTTCCCTAAGCAGCCCTACCAGTTGCTATAGCAGAAACACAGGCCCAGGTGGCCAAATCTTCTGGTTTTCAAAGAAATCAGAAATCCTGATATTTATATGAGATTTCCTGACTTTTAATTCCTGTGTGAGAACTAATTCTAATTTATGACTTTGATATTTGTGATATGATAAAATAGAATAACAAATTCATACTGTATTGACTATAAACCAGTGTTCCCAATGTAGGGTGGAGTTCACACACCCAGGGGATACTTTAATATTTTTATTTGTGTATATTTATAGTATACGTAATCCATTAGAATAATGGTGTCTATATATTCATCAAGGGAGTTCAGAGTACCTCTTATGGAGACTACGCCTCCAGAATATCATGGAGCAATGGTTCTTAAACTCTGATGGACTTAAAAAAAAAAACACTTATTTTAATGCATATTTCTAGACATTACACCATGGTATTCTGATGCATGTGGTCTAGGGTGAGGGTGAGAAATCTGCCTTTTTAACAAGTGCCCCAATTGATTTTGAGTCCAAAAGTCTGAGGACTAGACTTAATAAACACAGGTATGTTGTTAAGAGTGCAGGCTCTTGAGTCAACAAGTCCTGGGTTCAAATGTTGGCTCTGATCCCAACCATGGGACTTTGAGAAAGTTAAATGGTTCAAACTCCTAATATTCTAATATGTAAAATGAGCATAATAATAATGACTACCTCATAAGTTTGTAAAACAGTGCTCAGCACATAGGAAAGGCTCAATAAATATTAATTTTTTATTATGATTAATTCATCCTTAAACCCTGTGGGCAGTATCAGGGATGTTGCAGGCAAGCTAAGCGGTGGCCCTCGTCGTCCACCTTACAAAGAGCCTTTGACTGAGCACAGCCCCTTTCTTGTATCACACCCTCCTTTGTCTGCCCTTTCTCAAATTCTTTTCCTCTTCAAAGCTGCTCTTGATGTTCTTTTTAACTTGGTTTCGTCTATAGGAAGATATTCGTGGACATGAATATCATCACACCTATCTCTCTACTGATGAATATGTTTGAAAATTTTCCTAATAAAAAAGTTTTTAAAAGTCTATATTCACATGAACTGCACCAAACATATTCTTCCTAAGGATGACTCTAGTATCACGTGACTTTACACCTGGGCAATGAATTTGAGGAACGATCTCTCCAACTTCTGCCATGTGTGAGTCACTGGGAGAGTTTCTGATGTCACCAATATGAATAAAGTCTGAGCTTTATTCATGGACCTAGCATGCGTTCTGTGTGAAGCTCATCAACCATACCAATATGTAGAAGTAGCAGTTTGTCAGAGCTGTTGCAGGTGGTGTTTCCAGCCCAACCATGATCTTGCTGCTATGATAATCCAGTTGGCCAGGCCCTGTACTCAATACTGGGGTCAAATCCCCAGCTCCAGACAGGCACTCCCACCAACAAAAGCAGATGATCATAGGAACAGGTAAAAGAAAAACGTAGACAGAAAGAATATTCATTACTATTACTGGGAAAGAAATTCAAAGCACATGCCCTGATTTCCACAACGCAGTGCCAATGTCTTTATAAAAAGATACTATTAATAGATTGGAAAGTATAACCTAAAAATCACTAAGAAAGTTAAAAAAGCAAATACCAGCAAGCATTGAATAGTATATACACAAAGTGATACTCTATTTTTGGATAAGTGTTTGAAAACCTCCTTATGCTGAATTCCCAAAGGAAAAATTCCAAGTGACCCTTCCCCCAAAATCTAATTCTAATAGGATTAGAATTGCCACAGAATGAATCAGTTTTAGGCTAAGCTGCTGTAACAAAAAGGCCCAAGGACACATGACTTAACCAAGAGTCTATTTGTATTTTCCATCACAGTCTTGATAGTCCATGGCAGTAGGGCTGCCAGGCCATCACTGCATAGGACTTCCAACCCAATTACTGGAAATGGGGAAGGAGCGACAGGAGTGCATGCCTGTTTCTTTATAGGTGTACATCACATAACTGCACAAATCACTTCTGCTCATACCCCATTGGACAGAACTTAATCACAAAGCCATCCTTAACTGCAGAGTATGCTGGGACATGTGGTCACCAGCTGGGTGGTTATATGGCCAACCCAAATTCAGTATTTTCATTATTAAAGAGAGAATGGATATTGTTGAACAACTAGCTGCATCTGCTTTATGCACCCTTGTACAGTAGAAGGGCAGAAAGTTTTTAGATTTCTCAAATCATCAGTCGGGAGCCTGTGCAGGATCATGGTTAAGTAGATGGTATTTGGAATCTGTCTGCCTAGGTGCAAACTTAGTTCTCTAGCTCATTGTGTACCCTTGGGCAAGTTACTTAACATCTGTGTGCCTCAGTTTTCTTATGTGTATTTTGGAAAAAAATAATAGTATCTATGTCATAGGCTGTCATAAGAAATAGATTAGATATCTTTCAAAGTGTATAACATAGTTTCCACAACATAACCCCTATCAAAATCCCAACAGCATTTTTTTGCAGAAATAGAAAAATCTATCCTAAAATTCATATGAACTCTCAAGAGACTCAAATCACCAAAACAATCTTGAAAAAGAAAAACAAGGTTGGAAATCTCATACTTCCTGATTTCAAAGTGTATCACAAAGCTACGGTAATCAAAGCAGCATAGTGCTGGCATAAAGACAGACATATAAACCAATGGGATAATATGGAGAGCCCAGAAATAATATCATTTCCAGCATATACCAGGCACTTAATAAATATGCTATTATTATCATCATCATTATCATCTTAATCATCACTAAGCCTGAACATAATTACCAGTTTCTCTCCCAGCCTACTTCTCTGCATATTGCATGCTGATGTCATATTAGTTCAGGTTCATTTCTCTCCTTTTGTATAGACTTTGAGTTTGGCAAGGGTATTGACGAGGTATAAGGAGAAACATGATTTAAGCAGGGATTAAGTGTGGAATAATAGGCTCCAAAATCTTATTAGCCCCCAAAGACTCAGGTCTATTTTATCTTGCAGGATTTTGAATAGAAATGAAGGAACTTATCCTTGTTCCACTGTTGGGAGTTGCTGGACAGACAGTAGTGGTCAACAAGTCTATAGGCGAAGCCACAGCTCACAGAAAGCCAATTGTGGGCTCCTAGGTGCTATTGTTAATATGTTTATACAGTATCTACAGAGTATGGAAGTCCCAGTGGGGTTTGTACTCTTGCATGCCACACTGTTCGGAATATTTTCAACACCTCACTGCCAAGAGAATGAAATGGTGAAATAAACAGCCTAAAGGGGAGCTATATTGTGCAGATAATTTCAGAGCAAGCTTGAGGTCAAGGAATGAAACACTGAAGGAATGAAGCATAGAGGTCAAGGCCTGGGCATGTGTTTTCCATTGCCTTCAGCTACAACTACTTCTGGAGTTTCAGAGAGACTTAGCAAGAGCCAGGAAAAGTGTCTGAGTGTTTACTGGTGACTATGCCAAAATTCTTGGTTGACATTTGCTCAGAGCAACATTATTTTATGTCCCAGGTGGAAGCTGTTTACTTTTTCCTTCCATGAAATAATAGCTGCAATTTAAATGTAGTAAATGGTAACGACCAAATTTGATTTTCACTTTATATTCCAAACATGTTAGTGCCAGTTTACTCCACTCATGCCATCATCAAAATCTCTACATATTTTTATTTAAAGGTCCACATCTGAAAAAAATCTGTTTTCAGTCCTACTCTCTA
Organism: Piliocolobus tephrosceles; assembly: GCF_002776525.5. NCBI lineage: Eukaryota > Metazoa > Chordata > Mammalia > Primates > Cercopithecidae > Piliocolobus > Piliocolobus tephrosceles. Next base: position 104,974,944 of record NC_045441.1, read on the forward strand.
CCAGGAGATAATTCAAATTAAGTGAGTTGTAAGAATGTACAACTCTTACAAACATAGTCAAGGAGCAGATGCCAGCCATTCTTCTTCATGGCATGTGCAGTCGATGCCAAAGCAGATGGATTCTATTAAAGTCACCCTTCCGGTTCTGCCATGCCCAAGGGAGTTGGTGACTGCTCCCAGACTTACACACTGCCACAAGGAGCTGCCACTTCGCTGAGTGCCCGGATCCATGGTGTCTGCAATGCAATTCCGTGGTCCCTAGGGAAACCTGAGATTCCCAGGGAATTTACACAACAGGAAGAGTTTTCTGTTTCCTTGGAAATTGGGCCATGATTTGGGCTCTGATGAAAACCAGGACACTTGCACGCCCCCCTTATCCTCCGAGGAAGACTTGAGATGATATGCATTTAGGTAAATAATAGACATTGGTTGCTGGTGTACACAACTCAGAACTTCAGTGAACTCCAGTCTTGGATGTCTTAGAGAACAATGTGACAAACAAGTGGCTGGGTCTATGCTGCAGTCTCAACTACGGGTTCTTAGCTTGAGGTCCCTACACCCTCCCCAAAGGGGTCCATGGTTAGAATTCAAGGAGTCTATGATTGTGAATGACAGGAAAAAGATGACAGCTTTATTTTCATGAACAAACTGAAAATTAGCATTTCCTTCCTTTATGAATGGAGGCAGTGAATTTAGTGTGCTTTTGGTGATAGAAACCACAGATAGATTCATATCACAATTATCTGTTGCAGATCTCCAAAATGTCATTTGCACTCATTGCTACACCTGAGGTTGTCCTCTGTGTACCCTCTCCTCCCTCCACCTCGCACCCTCACCACTGCTATCAGAGCAGTCGCAGACACTGGCGCTCCTGGTGGGGGCACGGAGGGGTTGTCACACTATAGGGATATTTGCCCCCTGCTCCCCTGGCCACCACAAGGTGGCAGCTTCCTGCTGCCTGCCTCCAGGAGTCACTTCTGCATGGCCTCTTTGGGGAACTGCAGAATTTACAGTGGACCATAAGGGTTAGAATATTTTGAATATCCCCAGGGTCACAACCATGCTACCCTGTCCTTAAATCTATGCCACTTTCACAGAGGACATTCCAGGGAGCTATACTTGCTGAGGTGGTTGTATGAACAACTGAAATATCACTTCCCACATTTTCCTAAAACTGCTACCACCAGAGGGACTGGAATTCACAAATAATGCCAATATTACATTAGATGGGAGGTGGATCTTAGGTGCTTTGTCTTCATCAGCTTTCATTCCCTGAACCAAACTGCCACTTCACTAGGATCATCCCTGTCATTACCCCTGAGTACACATCTAAAACAACCAAAGTCACTAACATTTAGTAAATAGCAGCTCTCCACCACCCCTTAACGCCATCCCCAGATGGAGAGCCCTTGTTCTAGCTCACAGCACTCACACATGTAGAGCACTTCACTGTTGCTTTAAAGCTTGTGTAAGAAAATTAAAAATTCGGAAATTCTCCCATTGATCCAAGAACATCCCACCCGAATATTTTCTTTGCTGTCCAGCATATTTTTTCAGGCCTTAACTGGTGGACAATACCTTTGATCATTATTCAGCAATGAAGTGTGTGATGATTTCTGCGGTGTGCTGTTGAGCTGTTGCTAATGGCAGCCTGCGTCTGGGCCCAGCTGGTAGTGGCTTTCCTTGTCTTCCAGCGGGATGGGCACTTGGAGTCAAAACAGCTGAGTGGATATTCTCACTCTACCACTTCTGAGCCATATGCCCGAGGGAGCCACTTAGGCTCTCCAAGCCTCAGCCATTTATCTAAAATGAAGTTGGTGAGAGGTTTGGAGGAATGTAACAGGCCCAGCTCAAGGACCAGCATTTAACAAGGACTCAGTCTTTTGTTATTTTTGTTGTTTTAATGCTCTTTGGTATTTGAGGAAGCCAAGTGGCAGGCAAAGAAACAGGAGTGTTTGGAATAATAGAGGGAATGAGCAACCTTGTTATCACTTTATTGTGTGTAAAAGTCTGCTAGAGAGGCATTCTTTAGATTAACAACTTTTAAAAAAATGCAAATACAGAGGCTGAGGCAGGAGGGTTAATTGAGTCTAAGAGTTCAAGACCAGCCTGGGCAACATAGCAAGAACTTGTCTCTACAAAAAATAAAACATTAGTCAGGCATGGTGATGCACACCTGTAATCCCAGCTACTGAGGAGGCTGAGATAGGAGGATTGCTTGAGCCTGGGAGATCAAGTCTGCAGTGACCCATAATCACACTCTAGCCTGGGCAACAGAGAGACCTTGTCTCTAAAAACAATATGCAAACACCTGTGGGGGGTATACTTCATTAGACCCTTGGCAATAATTTACACTTGTAGGACATGTGTGACTGCAACAAAAGTTAACTTACGAGCGTCCACAGCTTCCCCTTCCCAGGAGATTGGCAGTGAATATGGAAGACGAAGCACAAAAGAGGTGGGGGCAGGGCTCTGTCATGGAGCCTGATGGTTCTCTGCCAGGTGGGTGTGAAGTCTGAGGACTCACTTTCACTTTCAATAACGCAGCCTGAGGAAAATGTCAGAGTACTTTGAGGAATCCCTAAAAGGAGAAGACTGGAGCAGTTAAAGTTTAGGAAGGAAGTCGATGGGAGAGGGGAGAAAAAGGGACTCCAAAGAATTATTGCTGTGGTTCATATACTTCTTGTTTAGGTTGGGTTCCTCAGAAGCTGACACTGCAGTGGAGTTTGGGTTGCAAGTGATTGGTTAGTGATGGCTGGGAGGGAGAGGGAGGAAACAGAAGGAAGAACTGCAGTCTGGTGTGGCGCCCTGGCCCTAGAGTGAGTCGGCCGCTCACAGACAGCAGTGGGAGGATAAGGGGGATCCCAGCAGGCTAGAAGAGCTAGGCCTTTCCACTCCTGCCTTACTCAGTCTCCAGATGTGGGCTCCCCAGGAAGAGTGTGACCTTGGCCAAGGGGGTCTCTGCAAAGTTGAGACGGACACTGACGACCTGATGGCCGAAGGCTGTCTGCTCACTGCACTCTCAAGGGTGAAACAAAGGTAGGCATGTCTCTGACTACCACATTCTCCCAAGCCAGGGCTCAGATTTACATTTCCCAGCCCATTTGTGACACAATTTGTCCGTTGCTCTGTGGGCTTCTGTTCCTCAGAGGAAATGTGGAAGAAGGCGGTACTGCTGCCGATGGTCTCAGGCTGTAAATAATATTCATTGGCTCCATCTTCACTCTCTCTTCTCAATTCCCCTCACCCTCAGCTACCACCGCTGCTGGACTCAGGAGCTTACCTAGTGCTGTAACCCAGACCTTTATCCTGAAGAGGCCTAAGCGCCTGGTCACCATGCCCTTTGCAGGCCAGCATTGCTACACTTGACTGTTTACAGTCACAATTGCGTTCCACCCATAGATCTCCCTGTCCCATTCCCATTGGGTAACAGCAGGCCTGCCTCCTTCCAATGGTCAGCCACAATCACTCCTGCCAAGATGGTAAGTTCTCTTCCTGCTGGTCCTGGACACAAGGAGTCCAAACTGCCCAGGTGCAAGCCATAGTTTATAATTCAAGGGACTCTTGTTATGTTCCCTGACAAAAAAAGTGTGTCTCCTTTGAGTGCCAGGTTTTCTAACCCTGCAGAGCCCAGAACTAAACAAACACAAAGTCTCTCAGAGGCTGAGTCGCCGAGAGGAATGGTGGGTGGCCCACCCCTGATTCACTCTTGCTTCTGATCCTATGTGTCCGTTCTCTTAGAGCACACAATGGGCTTTCATTCAGTGAATACCCTGCATCCCAGAGATTGGCACCCCATCCTTTCAGAGGAATGCCATGGCCCTGGTGCTTCAGCTGTGCCCTCTGTGGGCTGTTTCCATGCTCCCGCAGCCTGGTAGCTTCTGGGAGATGTGGTATGTGCTGCAACCAGTGAATCCAGGATCATGGGCCCAGCCTACTTCTCCTTTGCTCTGCAGGGGGTCCCATGGTCTGATGCGATGTTTTGCAGGCTCTCATACCATTGGGTCAAGCACACTGTAAGCCCCTAGACAGTAGTGTTGGCTGAGGCTTGCAGGTACGAAATTCAAATCTGTGCCCAGAGCGTGTATATTCCTGAACTGCTGCTTTTCTAGGATTGACGGGGCCCAGTGTAGTCACCCTGCTGCCACACTGGCCAGTTGGTCTCTTCAGGGAATTATACCATATCAAGGGCTCCATGCTGGTCTCTGTTAATGGACATTCGGCCATGGTGATAGTCAACCTTAGGCCATTTCTCTTTCTACTCAGAGTGGAAGCCAGCAGCAGATCGGTCTTGGTAAGGGAAAGTCCATGGCGCTGCCCAGGTATTGTCTCCATCTTTGCCACTGTGGCTACTTCATCCATGCACCAGCATCGGGATAGCTGATGACAGAGGCTAGCCTGGGCATTTTTTCTACTTGGGTGTTATTGCCTCTTCTGTAATGGACACTATCTGGTGGATGGTAACATTTGATATACCTCTACACTTTGTCCCCATTTGTTTAAACACATGCTCCCCCTAAACCTCTTTGTCCCTGATTTTCTAATTATTTTCTGTCCAGGCTTCTGACCAGCTGGCTGGCCCATCTGATGCCATCTGTAAATTCATAAAGATTCTACCGGGCCAGGTACAGTGGTTCACGCCTATAATCCCAGCACTTTGGGAGGCCAAGGCGGGCGGATCACTTAAGGTCAGGAGTTTGAGACCAGCCTGGCCAGCAAAACCCTGTCTCTACTAAAAATACAAAATTAGCCAGGTGTGGTTGCAGGCGCCTGTAATCCCAGCTACTCGGGAGGCTGAGGCAGGAGAATCTTTTGAACCCAGGAGGTGGCGATTGCGCCACTACACTCCAGCCTGGGTAACAGAGTGAGACTCTGTCTCAAAAAAAAAAAAAAAGATTCTACCCTTGAGCCATTTTCTTTTGCCACACAAAGTGGATAACCATATGTACCCAAAATTCCATCCATGGGGAGGATTTTCCTTTGCCAGTGTCTTTCAAGGCCACCCTGAGTGGAGCTGAAGGGCAGCTGCTGTCTGTTTTCAAAATGCATGCACGTACTGACCCATGCATAAGTCAAGCTTGGATTTTCTTCTTTAGTTAGTTGTACAGAATCACACATGCAGCCGCAAGTGTGAGCTGAAGAAGGCAAGCTGGTGCAGGAGTGGTGGGTGCCATGGGGGTCTGTCTTCCCTCTCATGCTGCTTGTTTGTGCTTTCTGGTCCTGTTTATGCTCATTCTTGGATATACTTCTTCATTTTGTGAAGAACTGTTGCGGGGCCAGTCTAATATCATGAAATGGTGAGTCTGATGGGACTCAACTGACAACTGGCAGTTCTAGAAGTCTGGTCACTTATCATCCTATGGTCAGACATTCTGTCTGTACCAGGACCCAGGAGTATACCAAAAGTTGTTTTTCAAAAGGCATGGCCTTGCTCCTGAACCCCAGGATCTATATTGCGATTCTTCCACTGGGGCTTGTCACAAACTCCACATAGTCTCTTTTCCCATCACTGACATTTGTGACACCATGGGATCTGCAGACTCATGTCACTCATGCAGGAGGGTTGCATGCATTGCAGCCTGGACCTGCTGCAGACCCCTTTCCTGTTTTGCAGCTCTCAAATCCAGCAGCTTTTCACCTCTTTCAGTATATGGACTGTAGAAATATTTTTAGCCATAGAATATGATGCCTCCAGTTCCCAAAGAGATCCACTAGGCATAGTGTGTCTTCCTTTGTGGTCAGAAGTAAAACATGCAGTAATTTGTCTTTTCCTTAGGAGGGGGTACCCACATGCCCCTGACCACTGGACCATAACATTTTAATGGATACAGCTGGCTCCTGTACACTCAAAGAGTTTGTCTCCCACCACCCATGTCTTACCAGCCCCCAACATGCTAGTCACCTCTTGCTCACTTGGTCCTGTCAACATAATGCCTCATGTAATAAGTTAATATCTTGTTCTGTGGAATGTCGCAGAACAAGACTAAGAGCTCTATGTGGGAGTAGTGCCAACTGCCAATTACGGCCATCTGAGTTGTTCAGTTGGTGACAGGGGAGCTAATCACAGGGTGGTTCATGAGCACAGTAGACCAGATCTCTTCATAGTACATCATAATAGAGGGAAGACATTTACACAGCTCTGGGGCAAAATTGAAAAATATGTAGTATCGCCCATCCAATGTGAACGTGAATCATTTGTAATTCCCTTTCTTGACTGTGATAAAAAGGAATGTATTCATCAAATCAGTGACCACATGCCATATATCTAATACCATATACTTTATCTAGCAAAGATATCATATATTTTACTCCATTTTCTGTTGATATAACTGAATACCTAAGACTGAGTAATTTATAAATAAAATAAATTTATGTATTATGGTTTTGGAGACTGGGAAATCCAAGAGCATGGCACTAGCATCTGGTGAGCACCTTCTTGTTGGGTTACAATATGACTGAAGGCATCACATAGTGAGGGCAAGAGCATGCATGCCAGCTCACACCTCTCTGCCTCTTCTTAGAAGGCCCATCATGAGGGCCCCACCCCAATGAACTTGAATCCTAATTATCTCCCAAAGGATCCACCTCCAATCAACATATGAATTTGAAGATTTAAGTTTCCAACATATGAAATTTGGGAAACACATTCAAACCATAGTACTATATATTGCCTGATGGCTATAACTGGTGACACTACTTAGTTGTGTTTGTTGTAGTCTATAGCAGGAGTCAGCAAACTCAAGCCTGAAGGCCAAGTCCAATCCTCTACCCATTTTTGTAAGCAAAATTTTATTAGAACACAGCCACAGGCTGGGTGCACTGGCTCACGCCTGTAATTCCAGCACTTTAGGAGGCTGAGGCGGTGGATCAACTGAGGTTGGGAGTTCTAGACCAGCCTGACCAACATGGAGAAACTGTCTCTACTAAAAATATAAAATGAGCTGGGTGTGGTGGTGCATGCCTGTAATCCTTGCTACTTGGGAGGCTGAGGCAGGAGAATTGCTTGAACCTATGAGGTGGAGGTTGCGGTGAGCCAAGACCGTGCCATTGCATTCCAGCTTGGGCAACAAGAGCAAAACTCCGTCTCAAAAAAAAAAAAACCAAAACAACAACAACAAAAAAAACACAACCACATTTACAAATTATCCATTCTTGTGATGGTTAATGCTGAGTGCCAACTTGATTGAAGGATACAAAGCATTGATCCTGGGTATGTCTGTGAGGGTGTTGCCAAAGGAGATTAACATTTGAGTCAGTGGGCTGGGAAAGGCAGACCTACCCTTAATCTGGATGGGCACCATCTGATCAGCTGCCAGTGCAGCTAGAATATAAGCAAGCAGAAAAATGTGAAAAGAGAGACTGGCATATATATATATATATATTCCATTAGGTCTGTCCCTCTAGAAAACCCTAATACGATGCTACAACAACAGAATTTAATAGTTGCAACAGGAAACTCTATGACTTGCAAACTTTAAGATATTTACCATCTGGCCCTTTATGAAAAAAGCTTGCTGACTCTGGATTTATAGTAATCCCCCAAGATCAATTCGGTTTCTCAAGGTCTAGATTGGCAAATTAAAGGGAGATGTTTTAGGAATCACTGTGTCTACATCTTTTTGATCCTTAAGATTGGCATTAATCTCTGCTTTTTCTCACAATATCACTATTTTAGAGTGGTGGGTGTAGGGGTGGGCAGGAGAGGTTCAGAGTCTTTTACTTAGTCTTTCCTGCTATAATAGCCTACTCTTACCTCACAGACCAAGAGCTCTATGTGGGAGTTGCACCAACTGTCAATTATGTCCATTTTAGTTGTACAGTTGGTGACAGCGGAACTGATCACAGGGTGATTCACAGACACAGTAGACCATTAAACCAGAACTTGGTTAAATTGTATTTATTACCTAGTTCCCAAATACCTTCACTGTAACAAGAGTGTCATGGTGATGCTTCAGGTCTCTAGGTATCGATGTCTACTCAAATTTTGTTTCCAGCAGTCTGCAAAATATCTAGATATTCCCCTTTTCCCATTGCAGTTATCGGAGTAAATATCATATGAAGAAGAGGGAGAGGCTTCTGAATTGTCTTCTGGGGTGGGAGGATGAAAGGTACTTTTATAATTGTTAACCAAAAAGTGACTGAGGCAACTCAATTGATTTAGAGGTTTATTTTGTCAAGGTTTAGGATGTGCCCAGGAAAAAGAGACACAAGTCACAGTAGAATCCTGTCTCCTGTGCTTTTCCCAAAGAGGGTTTTGAGGACTTCAATATTTAAAGGGGAAAGAGTGAGCAGGAGGGGAAGAAGGAAAGGAAAAAAGGAGGGGAGTGGGTAGGCAACGAGGCAAGTGGTGACATTCTTCTGAGGCTCTAATTAGCACTCAGTGAATCTACATTTTATGTGCAAAGGAAAAAGTGGAGGGAAAAGTCAATTATGCATTGATCTTGTGCTTAGTAGATCTACATTTTACATAAAAGAAAGTAAGCATGTGAAATTACAGCTATCTATTTGGGAACAAAAGTAAAGCAGTTTTTATGTCATTCAGTTTGTAAGCTTAACTTTCCCTTTGGCACAGTGAATTTGGGGTCCCAAGATTTTATTTTCCTTTCACATAATATAGGTGAGCAACATCTGTAGTCAATGGGCTTAGGAAGTTCTGAGGAGTCTGGAGAATCAATCCTTCCGAACTTATTCCTTGGCTTTTCCACCCTTCTTGAGGAAATGAGAGCTTCTGTGTATGCATCTACAGAGGCCCTCTGGCTTTCACACCTGGCTTCCAAAAGCTTATTACTCAGCCCTTAAATGTTCATTATGTTTCTGTACAGCATCACTGGCACTTAGCAGTCACCATCCAATACCCTTATCCTTGCAGCTGCTCTTTCTCCATACACTTCAAATGCCCAAAATCACTCCAGCTAGTTCATTTCCTTCCATCAGTACACCTTCCAAATTCACAAAGTTTTAACAACTGGAGTGCCACCTTGCTCCAGGGCTATGTGTGTTCCTCCTGCTACCAGTCCTCATGGCCACCCAGAGGCAACTGATGACTGCTCAACAACCTTATCTTATTGCCCGTTTTCTTGGGCCACTCCTGGTACCAACTCACATAGCTTGGATTCTGTGGAAGCAAATGCTGAGATGGAGTTTGAAGTGCAAAGTATTTATTAAGAATCAACACCTGTGAAGGGAAGAAGACGGCAAGGATTGGGCAAAGGAAGAAGTTGAACTGCAGTACAGGCTGAAAGTAGCCTTGGCCAATTTGGCAGGGAGCTATAGAGGGAGTGTTCTGTGCCAAGCCAGAATGAATGTGCTTACACACTTTAAGTGGGCTTCATCATAGAACGTGGGCTGCTCTGAAAAGGAAGAGGCCTCTGAGGTAGTTCACTGCACACCCCAACTCACCCACCCCCAGCTGGGAAGTCAGTCCTTCTTTGAAAGGGATTTAGGCCACCCACCTTTGTGTCTGTAACTGAAACACAGGTTCAGTTGCTTGCTATTTGCAGAGTCCAATTAACAAGAGTGAGGTCTAGTATAAAGAAAGTGATATTTTTATTCCAAAGTTAGCTTAGGGTGAAGAAGTACAGGCTTCCTGCCTTAAGGGTACCACTTTGCTTTTGGAGCAGAAAGCAGGCACTTTTTTTTTTTTTTTTTTTTTGAGACGGAGTCTCGCACTGTTGCCCAGGCTGGAGTGCAGTGGCCGGATCGCAGCTCACTGCAAGCTCCACCTCCCGGGTTTACGCCATTCTCCTGCCTCAGGCTACCGAGTAGCTGGACTACAGGCGCCTACCACCTCGCCCGGCTAGTTTTTTGTATTTTTTTAGTAGAGACCATGTTAGTCAGGATGGTCTGGATCTCCTGACCTCGTGATCCGTCCGTCTCAGCCTCCTCCCAAAGTGCTGGGATTACAGGCTTGAGCCACCGCCGAAAGCAGGCACTTTTAAAAGAGGGTGTAGCATGAATGACAAGCAGGAGAGGAAGCATCAGGTGAGGGTCCACAAAACTTGCTTTAGTGCCTTATCTACCAGGTGATCGAGCTGGTGAGCATTGGTGTCCTTGTGGGCAGAACAAGGTTGTAAATGTGGCTGAAACTCTCCAAGTAGGAAATAATTTCGTAGCAGGCACACTTTGCATTGTAGATTGACTGTCCAGGCAACCTCCAGGTGAGTGAGAGCTCCACTCTGGAACTTCTAAGCACATAGTTAGATGAACTTGCCCTGTAGAGAGTGTCTGGTGAAAGGGAGGTAAAATATTATAATTGTATTACTAAAGGGCTAAATAGGAAGTGGGGAACAGGGAGAAATGGAGAAAAAAGAAAAGAGAAAAAAATGTTTTTAAAGCCCAACATTTTCTTTTCAAGAAAACTTGTTTTCTTTTGTTTAGAAAAATGGGGGTACTTTGTTACATGCATACCCCAACCCTTTCCTCAGTGTTGAGAAATCATGTAAAGAACTTGAGTTATTTTGAAATTGTTTTGGCTTGCTTACCTGTGCTTCTTGAATATGATGTTCCTCAAAGTCTTTGAGTAAAAAATCATAAGAGCTGGGGAATTAAGGAGGGATCAGTGGTTTAGAATTTAGGTCACAATAGTATATGGGAGCGGGAAGGGACACTGCCCAGGGAGGGCATTGCATACTTGAAATAAAACCTGGTTAGGAAGGAGAGAGAATAAAGGGAAATAGAAGGGCCCAGTAGTCAGACTTTGCATATATTACAAGACTGCCTTCTGTTCAAAAAAACAGGGGAAAACAAGTGTGAATGAAAATGTAGAGCAATTGGAACCTTCAAACTTTGCGATGGAAATGTGAAATGGCAAAGTCACGTTGGAAAATAGTCTGGCAGTACTTCAAAACACTAAACGTAAATTTGCCATATGACCCAGCAATTCCACTCTTAGATATATAACCCACCAGAAATGAAAACATATGTCCACACAAAAACTTGTGCATGAATGTTTATAGTAGCATTATTCATAATAACCAAAAAGTGGAAACAATCCAAACATTTGTCAATTGATGAACGGATTAACAATATGTAATATATTTGTACAATAGAATATTATTTGGCAATAAAAAGAAAGGAAGTGCTAATACATACTACAATATGGATGAATGAAAACATCACAAACTAATTGAAGAAAGACCAAATGTCATATGATTCTATTTATATGAAGTGTCCAGAATAGGGAATCTGTAGAAACAGAAAGCAGATTAGTGGTTTCCAGGATCTGGACAAATGGGAAGTAACTGCTAATAAGATTTCTTTTTGGGGTGATGAAAATGTTCCAAAATTCATTGTGGTGATAGTTGCACAATTCTGTGAATATACTATAAACCCACTGAATTGTGTACTTTAAGTGGGGGAATCATATGGCATGTGAGTTATTTCTCAATAACACTGTTAAAATAATAACATACTTCATTTACAAAATTACATTGATCCTGACCAGAACTATCCCTGAAAAATGTTGCTAGTTCTGAGAAAGTGGTATATTTTCTACTTTTTTTAGATTTGGACTTCTAAAATTTCTCTTCCAATATTTGGAATTCCTTTTAGGTGAACACTGGGAATTGAGCAAGCTGTTGTGCTTGCTCAGCCCTACTCCACTACAGCACTATAGCTGTAGCAGGAGTTTTCCTGCTTATCCGCTTCTACCCTTTAATAGAAAATAATCTATCAATCCAAACCTTTACGTTATGTCTAGGGGCCATTACCCCCTTATTTACAGCTATCTGTGCTCTGACACAAAATGATATTTAAAAAATCGTAGCGTTCTCCACCTCAAGTCAGCTGGGCCTTATAATAGTCACAATCGGCATGAATCAACCACATCTAGCATTCCTTCACATCTGCACCCATGCCATTTTTAAAGCTATATTATTTATATGTTCAGGCTCCATCAGCCATAACCTCAATGACAAACAAGACATCCAAAAAATCGCAGGACTATTCAACACTTGATCCTTCACTTCCTCCTCCCTTATTATTGGTAGCCTTGCACTTAAAGGTATGCCTTTGCTCACATGCTTTTACTCTAAAGACCTTATTATCAAAACCACAAATACATCATACACCAACACCTGAGCCCTTTCTTAGTGTCACCTCCTTTACAGCTGTCTATAGTACCTGTATTATTTTCTTCGCTCTCATAGGATAACCTCGCTTCACAACTCTGATTATTATTAACAAAAATAACCCCTTCCTAATTAACTCAATTAAGCACCTAACACTCAGCAGTATCTTTACTGGGTTCCTCATCACCAACAGTATTATTCCTGCTTCATCCCCCCAAATAACTATACCACTCCACTTAAAGCTCAAAGCCCTAGGTGTACCCACTTTAGGCCTCTTACTAGCAATGGAGCTTAATCTCATAACTAATAACCTCAAGCTAAAGTACCCATTTCAGACATTCAGCTTCTCCAGTATACTAGGTTTTTATTCAGCCACAATTCACCATTCAACCCCCAACTCAAGCCTGTTCACAAACCAAAATGTGGCTTCACTTCTACTAGACCTAATTTGACTAGAAAAGTCTATACCAAAGACCATCTCACAAATCCAAGTTTCAGCATCCATTACTGTGTCTACTCAAAAAGGCCTAATTAAACTCTACTTTCTCTTCTTTGTTATCCCATCCCTTCTAATGCTACTATTAATTATCTAATCTATTACCCCAAGTAATTTCAATTGCAACGTAAATACTAACAAATAATGATCAACTAGCAACTACCACTAATCAATACCCATAACTGTGCAAGGCAGCCACACCCACAGAATCCTCACACAACAACCCCACCCCCTTACCCTCAAAAATTATCCAACTCTCTACCTATCCTCAAAGTCTTTGAGTAAAAATCATAAGGGCTGGGGAATTAAGGAGGGATCAGTTAATAATAATATTATTTGAGCACATAGGAAAACCCAAACCAGCCATCTAAGACAGATGGAGATGAATGCATACAGCTATACAATAAAACTTTCTCTAAAGAGAGTTACCAGGGGGAGAAAAATTTCAAGTCTCTGAAGAGAAGGTAATTATTCCAACTATTTCAATGAACTTGAGTTTCTCCTTGCTATAATGTTTCTGGAATATTTATGTGGTTGTAACCTTGACAGTGTGGTCATCTATTTATAATATAGCAGCAAGGGTCTGGTACAAAATTCTAATACTCTAAAAGTACATCATTAAAATGCTTTATATAGAGTAAGAATTTACTCAAAAATTATCCAACTCTCTACACTTTAAAATCAATCGTGATCACCACCCCACTGTACTGAACTATTCACCAAACCAACATCAACTCTATTAATAATCCTAATAATAAAGCCCCTCAAATGTCTATACTTGACCCTCGTGTTTCAGGGTATTCCTCAATAGCCATCACCGCAGTATAACCTAAAACAGCCATCATATCACCCAAATACATCAAAAAGACTATTAACCCCACGAAAGCCCCACCAAAATTCAACCCAATACCACAGCCCACAGCACCACTAATAATTAACCCTAGGCCTCCATAAATATGAGAAGGTTTAGAAGAAAAACCTACAAACTCTATAACCAAGAGAACACTTAATAAAAATAAGCATGTACCATTATTCCCACATGGACTATAACCATGACTAATGATATGAAAAACCATCGTTGTACTTCAACTATAAGAATACTAATGACCAATACATGCAAAAGATACCCACTAATAAAAATTATTAACTATTCAGTCATTGATCTTCCCACAGCATCCAACATTTCTACATGATGAAACTTCGGCTCACTTCTTGGTGCCTGCCAAATTCTCCAGATCATCACAGGATTATTTTTGGCCATGCACTCTTCATCAGACACCTCAACTGCTTTCTCTTCAGTCACTGATATCAGCTGAGATGTAAACTACGGATGAATGGTCCGCTATTTTCATGCTAATGGCGCTTCAGTATTTTTCATCTGCCTCTTTTTACACGTTGGCCGAGGGTTATACCACCGGTCATTTCTATTCCTAGAAACCTGAAATATTGGCATTATTCTCCTATTCACAACTATAGCAACAGCATTCATAGGTTACATGCTCCCATGAGGCCAAATATCATTCTGAGGTGCTACAGTAATTACAAATCTACTATCAGCCATCCCATATATTGGAACTGACTTTTTACAATGAATCTGAGGCAAATTGTCTTTTGACAAAGCCACCTTTACATGATTTTTTGCCTTCCATTTCATCTACCTTTCGTCATTACAGCTCTAGCAACTGTTGACCTTTTATTCTTGCATGAAACAGAATCTAACAACCCTTCAGGGATTTCATCAGACCCTGACAAAATCACTTCCCCTGCTCCACTATACAACCAAAGATGTTCTAGGTTTAATTTTTCTCCTCCTCCTTCTAATAATTCTAGTACTATTTTTGCTCGACTTCCTGAGCAACCCAGATAATTACACTTTAGCCAACCCCCTTAATACCCCACTCCACATTAAGCCAGAGTGGTACTTTTTGTTTGAATATGCAATCTTAGGATCTATCCCTAACAAATTAGGAGACATACTGGCCCTCGTATATTCCATTCTCATTCTAGCAGTTATTCCATTACTTCACATGTCTAAACAACAAAGCACAATAAGTCATTAAGTCAATGCCTATTCTGAATCCTAGTGGTTGACCTGCTTACACTCACATGAATCGGAGGGCAGTCAGTCAAATATCCTTTCATTGCCATTGGACAGATAGCATCTATCATGTACTTCTCTACCATTCTCACCCTTATACCACTCACTACCCTAATTGAAAATAAGTTTCTTAAATGAAAATGTCCTTGTAGTACAATTCAATAATCTGGTCTTATAAACCAGAAATGGAGAATCCCCTCCCCAGGGTAACTCAGGGAGAAAGCATTCCTGCTTCACCATCAACAGCCAAAGCTGAAATTCTAATTAAACTACTCCCTGAATTTTTTCACAGCATACACTTTAACTACTATATCAGTATTAACCAACTAGCACTAATTGATTAGTGGTATCTGAGAGATGTTTGTGGCTATGGCTGTGACACTGATAGCTGAGCTTCCCGTGGATATGAGGAAACTCCCAATTATTGTCGCCAAGGAATCTGCAGCTTCTTGACACCACAGATGTATAGTATAATCCACCCATCTATCCATCCATCTGTCTGTTCATCTGTTTATCCACTTGTCTACCCATCCACCCACCCCTCCATTCCTCCATCCCTCTCTATCCTTCCACCCACCCATCCATCCATCCAGTTAACATCTACCAGTAAGTACCTACTGTACATTAGACCTTGTGGAATTGCTGGAGACATAATGGAAAACATAATAGTCATCATCTTATCCTTAAGCTTATAGTACAGTGGTGAGGCAGTCAAATAAAAAGGCCATGGTCACACAATGTGATTTACATGCTAGGAGAGGTGAGCATAGGGGTTATGAAGAACATAGGTCTCCCTTGATAAGTCAATCCACTCAGTGCTCACTTCATCCAGTCCTCTTTCTACAGTTGACCTTCAGTTTTCTTTCTTTTTTCTCTCTCCCTTATAACCACTTTCCCTTATTGAGTTAACTTTAAGATATATCCCTTTAGTGAGTAATCAGAATTTCAAATTCTTACTCTATATAAAGCATTTTAATGATGTACTTTTAGGGTATTAGAATTTTGTATCAGACCCTTGCTGCTATATTATAAATAGATGACCACACTGTCAAGGTTACAACCACATAAATATTCCAGAAACATTGTAGCAAGGAGAAACTCAAGTTCATTGAAAGAATTGGATTAATTACCTTCTCTTCAGAGACTTGAAATTTTTCTCCCCCTAGTAACTCTCTTTAGAGACAGTTTTATTGTATAACTATATGCATTCATCTCTATCTGTCTTAGATGGCTGGTTTGGGTTTTCCTGTGTGCTCTTAGCAGTTCTGTGAAACTGTTTGCTATTGCATCTTCAGTTCTATTATGATTTGAGATATTTTGAAGGAAGAGTTAGTTTGTTGCTGACTGCATTATGTTGACCACATCCTCACCTGTGTCAATTTACTTCAGAGTTCCTTTTTTTTCTAAAACCACATTATCAATCTTTGTAATGATAGGTTTTTAGGTATTACAGATGCTTTTTCATAATTTATTTTATTTTGATTTACATAGTCTCTTAATTTAAAAGAAGACAATGGTATTCATACTTCAGGAAGACCTGGGCAAGTTCTGAGAGTTTGAGTCCTTTGAGTAGAACACTGAAGGACATATGCTACTTCTAGTTTGCTTTATAATTTATAAGCACTGACATTTTTATTTTATTTTTTAGAGACAGCATTTTGCCATGTTGCCCAGTCTGGTCTTGAACCCCTGAGCTCAAGTGATCCATCCATCTTGGCCTCCCAAAGTGCTGGGATTACAAGTGTGAACCACTGTGCCCAGCCCAAAATTTTTGAAATTTAAGAAAAGCTGTATAGATCTAAATATTTCTTTGAGAGACAGAGAGACAGGCAATTGAGTGCTAGTAATCTATATGATGAAACTAAAGTATTTTGTAATAAGTTCTGCAGTGAAGACCCCATTATAAAGTTTGAACATGGTATGTAAATTTTATGGTTTGTTTCTAATCTAAATGTTACTTTGAAAAGTTATGGACAAGCCCAGTTGTTTTTGCCTCAGCAGAGCAGTTTCCTCAAATTGAAACTAATTAAGAAAAAACACCTAAAAACTTTAATTACTCAAGAAATGTTATCTAATTTGGTATTACTATCTATAGGAGTCAAATTATGTGAAAATCTTGCTTATAACTACATAATTAGTGATTTTATTGAAATGAAGACAAGAAAAAATAACATATGGAAAGAATATAAAATACACTGTGAATTAAATGTCGTTATTTACTGCTCTTCTCAACATCTCTAGACTATCAATGAACCACCCAGACATGCACAATAATAATTTAATTTTATCATGTTTGATATTTCACCAAATTTTACATTTTATACTTATCTTTTTTCTATTTTGTCATTAAGAAAGTTTTTCAAAGTAGGAGAAGAGAACATATTTTAATTAATTGTTTGTTGGCTTGATTTATAACTTTTATTATTTATTTATTTTCTGTAGAGACGGGGTTTCACCATTTGGCCAGGCTGTTCTTGAACTCCTGGCCTCAAATTGTAGCAGGACAAGCTGTGGACAAAACCCCTCGGACACCGAGATAGTGAAGGGAGTGGCTTTAATCAGCTGGTAGCATCACCAGGCTAGAGTCGTAAAATCCGAGCTCTTCCGGTGCTCAACTTCTGTCCCTTTTAAGGGCTCACAACTCTAAGGGGGTCCATGTGAGAGGGTCGTTATCAATTAAGCAAGCCAGGGGGTACGTGACAGGGGCTGCAAGCACCGGTGGTCAGAGTGAAACAGAACAGAACAGGAGGTTTCACAATGTCCTTCCATACAATGTCTGGAATCTACAGATAATATCAGCTGCTAGGTCAGGGGTCGAATTTTAACTACCAGGCTTAGGTCAGGCAGGCCCAGGCCTGGTTTCAGGTCTGGTTCTTAGGCACCAGGCTACCTACCTTTAGTTTCACTTCTCTCTCCTTTTCTGAGTCTAAAACAATATAAAACAATATGAGAGGGTCTCTCTCTTCCCTCATTTCCCCCCTTTGAGACTCTCACTTTTTATTAGTGGGAGTTCTCACTCTTATTTTCACTATTTATGTCTTCTTGTGCAATAGACTGATAGTGATTCATATAGTACACTTGTGCTGAAGCATTTTGGTGAACTAAGGTAGTAATGAGGGTTTTTATCATTTGAAGAAGACAGGTTGCAAACAAGGGAACAGTAAGCAGTTTCCTATTACTATTATAACTCTTATTATAAGAGTTTTAAATCTTTCTAGTGCTAGGAACCAATTTCTAAACATGGCCTGAGGATCAAATCCATGCCACACTTGCAAGGGCACACATGCCAGTTTTGTTATATCTGTAACTATGTCTTCAACTACTTGCCCCTTATCATCTATGTGTAGACAGCAATTAGTAAAGTTAAATTTTTCACAAACCCTTCCTTCAGCTGCTAGCAAGTAGCTGAGAGCTAGTCTATTTTGATAGATAGCATTCCTCATCTGAGTTTCTTGCTGGACTAGAACAGTCAAGCCGTGACCGGTTTTATTAGTGATGATTTCTAAAACAGCTTGCAACCATATGATCGGTTGCGCATGTAAATGGGGGTCTGGTATCCCCATGAGCCATCTTGGGCCTAAGTAGCAGGCCTATAATATTGTGTGATTCTCTTAGGAGGCTATTCATTATTTTTCAGTTTGTCTATAGCTATCCTTTTTTTTTTGCAGGAAGCATAGACAGGGAAGCTCAGAAGCTCACCTGTTTTTTGTGGGCAGTAGGAAGAAAGATGGTTTAATAGTACCAATAACACAACTACCTGTCCACTGATCAGGCAGCTTAGCGTAGGTTCTATGTCCACATATCCAGTATAGCCTCGTGGGTGCCGTCTAGTCCTGGTGGGATTCTGGGTGGACTTAAATGGTCTGCAACTTTGGAAATTTACTGAATGGATTTTTATCTGTGTGGTTTGAACTCCACCATGTAACTGTTTTTGTGGTACTATTATGCAGTTTTTGTCCTAGGAAACTAAGTTATCCTACAGAATGAGTGAATTCTTTCCTTTTTCTAGCTATGCAATGTCATCCAATAATTGAGACTTTTAGAACCTAGAAATGATCAGGGTGATTCTTTAGGGCCAGGAATTCATCAGGAACTGGGTCTGTAGGCACTAATTCTCGGGCTTCTTATGGCCATTGGTCTATTACAGTTCTTTCACAAACATAACATTTAGAGACTGGGCTACATACCTTGGATAGAATAGCATTATACAAACAAGTTTCTTTTAGAGTCCTGGTACACTTATAATAACCATAAAATAATAGGACTGTAGCAATCTTTTGTCCTACCTCAGTGACTTGATGTATATCCTGGGAACAGTCCTCAGTCTGAGGAAGATCAGTTGAAGTCCTTACTGTACAAGTCCAGATTTTAAGGAAAATGAGTCTTGTGATGAGTTTCCTCATGCTTTGGTTGCTCCCATCTACGTACAGCTCCCAGTCTACTGATGTTTAAGGGTGGTCTTGGAGGTTGGGCCCACCAGAATAAACTGAGTCCAGTACCTCTACACAGTTATGTTTAACTGGGCTCTCTGATACCAGGAGTAAGGTGGCGGGGTTTAGGGTGCTGCAAACTTCAATGGTTATGTGGGAATTTTCACAGAGAAAGCTTTGGTATCTAGTTAGTCTAGCATTCATTAGCTAATGATGTCCTTTGGTATTTATTAAAGTCACCACAGCATGGGGGGACTTTATGTTTAGGTTTTGCCTAAGAGTTAGCTTGTCTGCTTCTTGTGCTAACAGGGACATTGCTGCCAGGGCCCTTAGACATGGGGGACAACCTTTGAAAACCCCATCTAGTTATTTTGAGAGATAGGCCACTGGTCTTGGCCAAGGCCCTATAGTCTGGGTTAAAACTCCAACTGCCATTTTTTTTTTCTTTTTGACACATAGAGTGTAAAAAGTCTTGTCAGGTCAGGTAGCCCCAGGGCTGGGGCCAACCTGAGTTTTTCTTTTAACTCATGAAAAGCTTGTTGCTGTTGGTTGTAATAGATGTAGTTTATCTAATTTACATTTTTATTAACTGTCACCCACTAAAATCTTGACTTAAATCCTGTAGCTATTTGATTTCAAGATTTAAATTGATCTGGTATTCCTCATGGGACTCCAATTGCATCTAAATGAATGTGAGAGTCAAAAGACATATAAGGGGCTTCTCTCGCTTTACGATGTCTTATTTTTCCTCCCTCTGGTTGGTGAAATGCCAGGGTAAAAGGGATAGCCAATTGGACTAAAGTATAAGTGCCACTCCAGTTATTCGGCAGAGTGCCCAGTAAAGGTCCACCACAATACCACCACACATCCTCTTGGGGATGAACAAGGGCTGACTGATTGATAAGCTCTTGAAAATTCTTAAACTCATCACATCCCTTCAGGTCTCCAAGGAATGCTAAGTTTACTCCCTGTCGTGAGAGACATGAAGTGAACTTAGTGTTGGGATACAGAGGCTGGATGGCCCTCGGGGGTTGACCTGCAGGGTGCCGGATTTTGGGATATGGCAGAGAGAGCCTGGCATGACTTATTACTCCAGGCTGTAGAATCCTGGAAAAGAGCTACTATGCAGCCCATGCCTGGCTGACTGGAGGACCACCTTAGTGGAAGGGGGACAACCAGGGCCTCTGGCCTGCCATGTGCACGAGCATAACAATTGCTTTTGTTTAACGTGCAGATGGAATATTTGATCCATTTCAACTAGGCATTTGCATCTTGGTATGCTGTCTTAATTGCCAAAATTTGTTTTAAGTTTTTAACTTTTATGATCTTCTAGTAAAATGAATGTTTCTTTTAGCACCTATTTTTATTAGTTTTTAAACCAAAGAAAGCCAAATACCATTTTACATTTAACAATGCTTTTTGTATGATTTTTATACTAGATAAGCTAAATTTTATCTTTATATTAGTGTGTTATTAATGTTAAACTTAATTTTAATAAAACCTTGTAGACATATTTATCTAATTTTTAATGTTTGACTATAAGGTAAGATTTTATAGACTCTTTTTAACATTTTATAATTTTTGTTAAAGAGCAGGTTTGTGCTTTAAGAAAAACCTGTTGCATTTTTACTTTAATGTCCAGTTCACAGAAAAATTGGATGATACCTTTTTAACTTTAGCTAATATGTTTACACACAGAATTTTCTTTACAATTAATGTTTTAAAACTTGCTTAAACTTTCAAAACAAAATTTTTTTTAAACTTTTAATGTAGGTAAAAATCTACATTCTTATGCCTCCTTATAATCCTTTTACCAAAGGTGTATTTTACTTTCCTTATACACCTTGCACATAAACTGTTTCTTCAATAGTACTCCTCCACTGTCAGCAAATGTGGACTCCATGTTTTCCCCTGCTGCTCCAAATCACAACCTCCCTCAACTCCTGTGCCCATTGCTGCTCCTCCTGCTTGGCTGCTCTTTCTACTTTCTTTCTTCCTTCTCCGAGGCTTCACCTACACTTAGTGTGGGTATCATCAGGCAAACCAGGCAAGTGCTGTGAGCTGAGCCATCACAGGCAGAGGACTCCTAACAGGAAAAGTCAGGACTTTTCTCTTTTCAGTTCAAAATGCTCCTAGGAGTCCTCATTTCACTCAGAGCAAAATCCAAAGTCCTTTCAGGCCCTGTGAGGCCCCACATGACTTGATTCCCCTCTTTACCTCATTCTCCACAGCTCTCTCTCTCTTGCTCACTCTGATTCTGGCACATTAGCCACCCTGTCACTCCTTGCCCAAGCCAGCCATGCTCCCAGCCGAGGGCCTTTGTACTCACTGTCCCTTCTGCCTGGAATGCTCTTCCTCTTGGTAACACATGACTCACAGTCTCACCTCTTTCAAGTCTGCTCAAATGCAGCACTTCCACAGTGAAACCTCTGGCCACCCTATTTGTTACTGCAATCCACTCTATCCCCCTTCTGTCCTCCTCTTCCCTACTTTATTTTTCTCCCCAGCAGGAATTTTCATCTCTTTCATGCACTGATGAATCCCCAACACCTTCATCAGTGTTGGACAAATAGTCAGTGGACATTAATAGCTCAGGAGTGAATTCTTTGTATCTTTTAGAATCATGGGATCTTCACATGGGCTAAGCTATTTTCACCAGGATTTGGTCTCTGAGGTCTTTTTAGTATCACTATATTGCTGGGTTTTACATCTGTTTGAGGTAACAGATTGTTAAGGATCCCTCCTGGGCCAGGAAGCTGAAGGTATAATATGGAGAAGTCCCCAGTGTGAAGGACCATGAGGGGCAGTCACACTGGGCCAGGGAGAAGTTGAGACATAGCAACCACTTCCAGGAGACTTGGATTAGTCTACATGAGAGCTTCACGAAGTCTCTGTTCTACCTACCCCAAAGTCAGCCCCAATCTAGGCACCAAGTCCCATATGCTAATACTGGTATCTCCCATAGGAGAGCCCCATAGCTTCATCAACAGGAACAGCTCACCCAATTTCCCTGAGGGTGGGAGGCCTTGATATAGACAGTCATCAGAATGGAGTCATCTTAGCATCTGCACCTTAAAGAGAAGTCTACCTAACTAGGGGTGCAGTGGTTGAAACTCAAAGACCTAGACTAGCCACCCACTCCCTTCTTTATGCCCAGACCTGGGGGCAGGATATTTTTCCTGGTCTACTGTTCTACAACCTGGGGGTGGAGGTGGGGGTCGTCTGAGTAGAAACGGCAGGGGGCATGGCAGATGCTTTTCTCTGTGTCATTCTCCCAGGCCTGGCAGAGCAATCTCTCGACACAGTTGCAAGAAGCATGAATTGCTGAGCCGGGTCTGACCTGGCTGCCCTCAGGAAGCCCTCCGACAGGGACCCGTCAGCTAAGCTGGCAACACGTGGTGCACCTGGCATTGTTCTTTTGCGATTCTACTTCTTGACTTCAAAAAGCATGTTTTAAGATTGGTTAAACCCAGTATCCAGTGTCTGGATGATTGTAAGGGACTCAGTGGGGACAGCTCCTTTTCCTGTTTAGTTTTTTAAAACCCTGGCCTCTGAAAAATCTTCGTTCTCTGTGTGTGTGCACTTAGCAAGCCTCCCAGTCCTTTGCCATCTTTATCAATTAAAAGTCTCTGGTACACTACACGTGAGATTACTACTGTTGGCCCAAGAAAGACCTTGGAACATTTTGTCCTTCCTAACCAGAGTCACCTGACTCAAGCCCCATGGGCCATTTCCCTGACATAAGATTCCAAGGTAGGGGTTTACTAACATTTCACTAATACTTCTCAGTTTGTGCTTATAGCTAAGAGAAAAAAAGTTTTAATAATTTCAACTATTAATCAAAAAGAATAAAAAGATAGCAATATGGATTCATATACATTAATATAGATATGAGCCATGAGACCTCCTGGGAAGGAGAACATTTCTAACATCATTTCGTTCCAGGACCTGACACCTGGAATTTTGTCTTTCTGATTTTTTTTTTTTCCTTTCTTTCTTTCTCTTTCTCTCTCTGATTTTCTGTCTCTCATAAAGTTTTTTTGTGATGGCTTTGCTAATGACATTTTATTGTTATATTTATAAAGCAGAGGAATGTTTGTTTGCTAGTATTACTTGCCTATTACAAGTCCATTCAAATATATAGATACAATATTTTCTAAAATATTCTTAGATTGTGGTATATGTAAATTTTCTTTATGAATTTCTACTAAGGTTCATTGCTTCCTAACATTATTGTGCCTGTTGGTATAATCCAGTAGAGCAGGTGATATTTTTCTTTTATTAGTGCAGAAAACATAACCAAAGTTATAATTAAAGCAGTTGGTTGAACAGTAAATGAAATATATCACATAACAACCTCATACTTAGATATTACTAATTGTAATTCAATATAATTAACACTTTCCAAATTATCCATTATTATTTATTTGGACCCAAAAAAAGCATGCTCTGAGGCTCTTTGCTGTCTGCCTAGGCATTTAGTGTCGATGATAAAATGATGTCAAATTCTATAGTAATAAATATATATACGTATGTATATATGTATACACATACACACATTTAATTTCCTTTGACAGATTTTCTCCCTGTATGAGGTAAATGTTCCAACTTATCAATTAAAACCTGTTAGTGAAACTGCTCATGAAGTATGCGTAATGCTCTGAGGTTTAATAACGCACCCCGAATAAGTAGTTTCTGGGAAGCTGCATGGCTGCTGGAGCATAACTATTACTACAAGGTTGTTATTATTTGATTAGCTCACTACAGAGGAGAGGAGTCTTCTGAGATTTTGCCATGGATCACTGTATGCATTTAATAGCTTCTCTCCTTAGTTACAGGAGTAAACCAGCAGTAAACTCCAGAGGCTCAACTCAGGGATATTGCTATCTTACGCTCTTAGGAAGCATACCAGGTGTGACTAACCCCTTCTGAGCTGGTTAAAAGCAAATCTTCACAGCCTAATTTAGAAAAAGAATTTTTTCCCCCACTTATTGATGATCTCAGAAACAACTCTTAAATATGCAAAAGAAATATAATCAGTTTCTTGAATAGTTAGAAAACTGGTTAATAAGTCACTTTTAGTGACAGGTCTCTGACATTACAAGCAATCCCCCTCTTGTTGTTTTTTGCTTTAGACCCAGACCTAGATGCACCTGAAATGCCAAGGAAGAGGAACCGCTGGATGACTGAGGAAAGCATGAAGAAAGATGCATCTTTAAACTAGACCTTCAGGATGGAATAGAGTTTTTAAGAAATAACACTTACACTGAATTGCTTTAATTATATAAAGCAACCATAGAACATTTGAAAAATGTCGGTAAGAATAAAGATGTAAAGATTCAAGGATTTAAACTCTTTGGTAACTGTCTTTATAAATAATATTGTAATAAACATCCTTGTGCATAAATTTTGAGTGTCTCTAGAGATAAATTCTGATTGATCAGAATCAGAGATAAATTCTAAATTTCTTAGGATAAATTCTGAGAGCTGAAATTTTTGGGTCTAACACTTCTGAAACTTTATTGCTAAATTACCCTCCAAAGGGGTCTTACTAATTTGTCTGCATATGTGCTACCTATGAATCTCCAAAGTCTCTGTGTGATCAGACAGAAGTGGGGAGAGATTAGTGTTGCTCTTTAAATAGTCCCACTGAAAGCCATGTTCAGATATACAATGCTATAGTTTCTCCAGCCTCTTATAGAGCAACTATTTGGGAATTTTTAATAGTCAAATTATGTGCCACACAAGAACTCCTTTTTTACATTGCTATTAACCTCTGGGATTCTTTTTCTTTTTCTGATGGTGGTGTTAGTTTTACTTAATTTTGCCAAAACTTTGGTCAAAACCTTATTCAACACCCACTAGCAAGGCTATTAAGAAAAAATACAGATAATAACAAGCATTGCTGAGAATGTGGAAAAATTGGAGCCCTCATACATTGCCTATGGGAATGTAACATGATACCACTACTTTGGAAAACAGTTTAGCAGTTCCTCAAAAAGTTAAACTTAGAGTTTGCATATGACCCAGCAAGTCTGCTCCTAGATCTATACCCAAGAGAACTGAGGATTCAAAATATGTCCACACAAAAACATGTGCACAAATGTTCATAACAGCATTATTCATAATAGCCACAAAGTAAAAACAACTCAATGACCATCAACTGACGAAGTGATAAAAAAAACAGTATGGTACATCCATACTTTATTTGGTACAAAAAAGAATACAATACTTCATTACCTGGTACAAAAAAGAGTAAAATACTAAGCCAGGCATGGTCATCCCAGCACTTTGGGAGTCTGGGCAGATGGGTCTCTTGAGGTCAGGAGTTCCAGATGAGCCTGGTCAACATGGCAAAACCCCATCTCTACTAAAAATAAAAAAATTAGCCAGGCATGGTGGTGGTTTGCACCTGTAATTTCAGCTACTTGGGAGGCTGAGGTACGAGAATCACTTGAACCTGGGAGGCAGAGATTGCAGTGAGCTAAGATCACGCCACTGCACTCCAGCCTGGGCGACCAAAAAAAAAAAAAAAAAATTCTGACACATGCTACAACATGGATGAATCTCAAAAACATGCTAAGTGAAAGAATTCAGTCACAAAAGGCCACACACATGGCATGACTCCTTTTATATGAGATGTCGAGAAAAGGCAAATCCATTAAAACAGAAAGTAGACTCATGGTTACCAGGGGATGGAAGGAAGAGAAAAAAAAAGGAGTGGTTGCTAATGGGTATGGGGTTTCTTTTGGGGATGATGAAAATATTCTAGAGTTAGATAATAATGATGTTTGTATGACTCTATGACCATACTAAAAGCCACTGAATCGCACACTTAAACATCCTTTTTCTGGCCAGGCACAGTGGCTCATGCCTGTAATCCCAGCACTTTGGGAGGCCGAGGCAGGCGGATCACCTGAGATCAGGAGTTTAAGACCAGACTGACCAACACAGTGAAACCCCGTCTCTACTAAAAATACAAAATTAGCTGGGCATGGTGGCACATGCCTGTAATCCCAGCTATTTGAGAGGCTGAGGCAGGAGAATCGCTTGAACCCAGGAGGCAGAGGTTGCAGTGAGCCGAGATCGCGCCATTGCACTCTAGCCTGGGCAGCAAGAGTGAAACTCAGTCTCAAAAAAATAAAATAAAATAAAATTCGTATTCTACAAAAATGAAAACATGTCCACATAGAGACATGCATGTGAATGTTTATAGCAGCATTATTCATAATAGCCAAAAACTAGGAACAACCTAAATGCCCATCAACAGGTGAATGGGTAAACAAAATGTACATACCTTATGAAATACTATTCAACAATAAAATAAAACAAAGTACTGATACATACTATAACACCTTGAAAACATAATGCAAAGTGGAAGAAGCCACATATTGTATGATCCCATTCATACGAAATATCTAGAAAAGGTAAATTTATAAAGATGGAATAGGATCAGTGGTTGCCTAAAGCCGGAGGATGGGAGTGCGGAGTAACCTAAATGGACTCCAGGGAGCTTTATGCGGTGATGGAAACATCCTGAGACTGGATTTCAATGATGGCTGTACAACTCTACATTCGTAAGAGTCATTGATTTGTACATGTACAATGGGCAAATTTTATGGTATAGAAATTAGACTTCAATTAAGTTGGTAAGAATGAAAACCTTATTAATAGACTTGGCTATGAATGTCCCTTAGACATTCCCACAGTTCCTTGCTGTTAAGGATGAACATTCTCTACATGTCATAGGGTCCACCTCTGAGTGGATGAGTTACATAAATGTTTTGAGGAATGGCAGCCTCAGAGCCCACCTCGAGAAACGGGAACAGCCCTCATTGGGATGTCTCACTGCCAGTGTATTTCTGAAGCAGTCAGATCCCTGCGTTGTGACATCTGGTATGTGACTCTTCTCTGTACACACTCTGCAGGATCTGGAAAGCTTATGAGTGGAGGAGGCAACAAAACTAGAGGAACCTCAAGACAATTCCCAGGTCATAGAAACCAAGCCATCCCTCCCTCCCTTTCATAAGAGAAGTTTCTCCTAGTTAAACAAAAGTATACAAAATGAACACACATTTCATTTATAAAGCCCATTTGGCCATCCCAATATAGATAAGATGATAGCAATAATGGTGTAATTCAGCACTACCAGGAAAGAACACCTGTCCCATCTCACTCCACCCCATATATACATACACACACGTATACACACCTATACACGTGTACCTCTTTTGTCTCGGTAATGACTGAAATTCTTCTAACTATGGGCAATATGGTATGGAGGGTATGATCGAGTGCTCTCATGCCAGATGACTGAGTTTGAATTCTGGCTTCAACGCCTACTAGCTTTGTGGCCTTGGGCAAGGTGTAACCTCTCTGTGCCTCAGTCTCCTCATCTGTAAAACGGGGATGGCATATGATTTTTGTCCTAAGTAAATAGATTACTGCTTGTAAAGTGCTTAATATATTGCCAGTCACATAGTAAGTGCTGCATATGTATCAACCACATTCAGGCCCTGGTTCCAGCAGGTACCGGTCTTGGGTCCTTGGGGAGTCATTTCATCTCTCTGGACCTCAACCTGGTCACATGTAAAATGATGATAATAACCCTGCACTGCTTACTTCTCAGGATCATCGTGAAGGCCTCATAAAATAATACGTGGACAGTGCCTTCAAAAGCAGCAACCCCATGTAAATGACCAGCTTGTTTCTTATCCTAGGTCTATGTAGATGGCTTGGGAGTATGGTTCTCACACTTGTCAAGAAATCAGACTATTTTCTCCTTTGTGGAGCAAACTGCTTCTACTTCAAGTCTTGGCTTAGAGGTCACTTCTGTAGGAAAACTTCCCTGATCATCCCTACTCTGGATAACTGTGTTAGGTGCCCCTTTGCCACCCTCCCTAGCACACCATACCTACCCTATCATTGCAGTTATGTATGTATTGTCAGTATTTGCTTACTTGTCTAATTTTGAGATCCTCGAAGACAAGAATAACTGTGTCTGGGGTCACCTCTATGTCTTTAGCACTTATTTCAATGTCTAGCACATGCTCAAGAGATATCTGCTTAATACATTTCAGATTCAAAGAGCCCACTCCCACTGGATATATTCACTCCAGTGATATTTCAGAGGCTTCTCATTCTTACTATCTTCAATTGGAACTGGTTCTAACCGGTTATCTAACTTACCTAACTTATTACTTATTTAACTTAGCTGATTTAACTTTCTAATTTATTTTCTGTTGCTCTCGTTGCTCCCACTCACTTTGTTCTGTGCTGTTCTCCCAATATACCAGGCACGCGGCTGCCTCAGAGCCACCGGGCACGCGTCCGCCTGAGAAACACCGGGCACGCGTCCGCCTCAGAACCACCGGGCACGCGTCCGCCTCAGAAACGCCGGGCACGCGGCTGCCTCAGAGCCACCGGGCACGCGTCCGCCTTAGAAACACCGGGCACGCGTCCGCCTCAGAAACACCGGGCACGCGGCT